>NC_134019.1:6464870-6824035 GCF_040712315.1 Castanea sativa | reverse complement strand
CTTACAATAGTCCCTCGAAAAATTTTTCTTTTGTTCCTTCGGAAGAGAAAGGGATTTTGACATAGTAATCCCCGGTCTGCCGCTTCCCTTCGCATCATTTCCGTCTATGTAGATGTCACACTTCAAGTGCACAGAAGCACGCTCTGGCGCTTCGACATTCGGGCGCAGCTCAATTAGTTTTTTCAACTCCATGCTCCCAGTATTGTTCTGATACGATGGAGATCCAAAGGGTGAGGAGTTACATGGGGTCGAGGCGTGAATTCTCCTACTCATTTCATCTCATAAATATACTATTAGGAAACCTCATTTTTACATCACTTTTTATGCTAAAAGAATCAAAAAGCTAGTCCGAGGAGCTTCTCATCATGCTTGTAAGTAGTTCCTAGTTATTCGTTCCTTCTTTCTTCACTTCGGCCTCCCCTCATTTTTCCTTTTATTAGAGTCCTTTCTCTCATCGTAGCTCAATTTTACCTTGTCTACCTATTTCCTTTCATTTCTCCTCTTTGAAATGGGTAGATTCGCCCACCTAGTAGACTCCGCGAGAGGAGCATGAGAGAGCTTTAAGGCTGCATTATGGGGCCCTCCGAGGAGGGTTTCCATTAAATTGTTGTAAACAAGGGGATTGACGCCTTTCAAAGGCAAAAGGGAGAAGTGGTCATCCTCGATGATTGCCTTATGTAAGGATTAAATTTATTCAATCATTTTGTTAGTTTTATTCCGTGCAAAATTTGCTTTGTAATTCAACATTTAGAAACCCTATATTTAGAGTGGGAAATCATGTATGAGGGTAGTGTGTGAGAGATTGTGAAGAAAAAACTCGAGAGTGTGCATTCAAGAAGAGCTTCGCGTGGCCTCACGACAATGAGGTTGTCCAAGGAGGCACGTGTGTGAAGCATGTAGGGGGAGCGGAAAGAAGTTGTACCAGGTATTTGCACTACCACACAAAACCTCCAGCTGGCTACAGGCGATGGCTCGCGTGACTCCGACTCGTGACTCGTTCCGGTCGTGAGCTCGAGTCCATGAGAATGCCTGTTTGGGCGTATCAGCGGCTCTTCGCATTCTATGCCTGCTTTTCTATAAATGCCACTTATACCCACGAAATGTAGAGAGTTTCTAGAGAGAATTTTTGAGAGAGAGAAACCCTAGAGAAAAACAAGATTGACTCATTCATGATTTTCATCCTTTGATTCTCCAAATTCACTCTCTTGTCACCTACTCCATTGTTGCATCCTTGAGAAGAGTATATTAGTCGAATCCTTTATCTCGCCAATACCCATTATCTATGAGGAGGCATTTTGGTACTTAGGAGGCGGTTCAGAAGGGACCAATTCATTTTGGTTGATGAAATGGGCTTATTGCACGGGATGCGGTAAACTAAAGAAGACAAGGTTAAGCATGGCTCTGATGGAGCAAGAAGATTCGAGGAGCTTAGAGTACACTGAGTTGAGTAGGCTTGGAAACGGGGGTCATCTGTGACTACAGCGTAATCCCGACTTTATTCTCTCATCAGATTGTGACCGCTTGGAGAAGTAACAGAGGGATTTTTTGCACCGCGAGGACTTTAGATTTCCTCTTCAATAACTATAGTTGTATGTGTCTTTGTGTTTGCATCTCCTTTCCTTTAATCTTTTACCTTTTAATTGCTGCTGTGATTGTGATTAATCTTGGTTTAGGGTATTTTACCTGTATTTTTGTTTAGCTTACATTTTCATATTCCTTTTTATACAACTGTTGATAATAAGCTTGTGTTGGTAATTTGTAAATTTAAGAGGGTCTAAACGTTCTTGGGTGTTATACACACTTTTGAAACATGTCACATACATAGAGGGGTGGATGAAAATCCCTATGGAGTAGATTTACTAGGGACTATCTATTAGCCCGTAGGTTAGCCCCGCCCCGATGCGCCACCAATATGTTTGGGATTTTAGGCGGCCTAGACAAAACCCTGCCAGAAAAAATGAGATGAAAACCTCACCCATCATGATATCAGCGGATTTTATAACACTCCATGTCCTAAAAGGGCAGGGGAGTGACTAGCAAAAACTAGGGTTCTTCAGGGTTGGGCTCATCTCACGCCTCCCCCGAACCAACAAAGGCATGAACAAATTTTTTTTGATAATCTCGGGGGAGTGGCACGATGGCCTCCTTTCGCCCGAAGCGAGGAGATGGGATAGTAGGTGGGGTTCTTAGATTTCTAGGTTTATTACTCCAAGGGCCCACCCTTTTTTCCTCTTGAACATTCTGCATTGCCTATTTCTTTTTGCTTGTGTTTCTGATTGAACTTTTCTTTGGAGTTAAACTGTTTTTTCTATAAAAAAAAAATTAAATGGCTTTGCAGGATAAGTGTCTTGCCTGTTCCCGACCTAAGTGCGTCAGCCGGACAGATCTAGACAAGATGCTCAAAGCCGGGGTCTTCATTCACGATGTGTGATCGGTTATTCAAGAGTGGCCCGCACTCATCCTCGGTTACAAGCCTATTTCTATCAATTTTTCAGACGCCGAAGTACGTAATCAGGGCAAAAGATTTCTAACTCTTGCACCAAAAAGCATTGTTGCTGCGGGTTTCCTCCTCCTCGGCCTTATCCCCCGAAGGCGTGCGGCGGGTAGAATTACCACTTCAACATGTCTTACCGAGGAAGTAGCCACAACATCTCCATCGGCCATCAAGGAAAAGGAGGAAGTGGTTGAAATCTGCGAGTCCAAGGACGAGTTTGAAGTTTTTACAACCGGGCCGGTTCCTAGAAGCACTTGTCGGGGACTTCGGTCATCTTCTACATAGCAAAAGTAAGTCGAGATACCAAAAGATCCTTCCAATTCACGAAGCAATGGGGTTACAACGAAGGATGGGAACAAGTCTACCCTTGTTAACTATTTGGAGTCCCAGGTTGAGAAGGCAGCCTAATCCAAACCCCCAACCACTTCCTTCCACCCAAGTTTTCAAAGATTGACCCAGCTGACAAAGAGGAAAGCAAGGATCAAAGGGAAAGGAGGTGATGGAAGAAAGGAGGACAGCTCGACCAAAGAAGTCCGAGCAGCTTGATAGGGGGAAAAAAAGCCAAAAGTTGTTCGAATAAGGTCCTCTAGTGAGGAGCTATCCTTTGAAGGAGGGACGACCACCGGGTTAAAGTACCTGCTTGGACCCCGCCACACAGTGCGGGACGGAGCCCCCTTTCCCGGCGATGCGCCGTAAGAGGCACCGGCAAAGGAAGGTAGGATGCGTTGCCAATGCTATGGCGAAGGCTCGCTGCTACCCTGCAGGCATGGGCGGCCTTAGCAGGATGAGAATTATGAGGTGTTCATCACGTTGAAGAGGGATCTCGCCTTTGGTAAGCATCTGAAGCTAGAAAAGCTTTCTTTCATTTCTCTATCTTTGTCTCCCCCCCCACTCTTTTTTTTTAGTCATAACTATGTTATTATTCCATTTATCTTACACCATATACCACTTTCTACGTAGGCGGTCCAAGCTGCATGGAGTCGGGTGATAGTGAGATCATACCTGAAGTAAATGAAAGACGAAGACGATGCATTGTTGCCGTGGATGCCTTCAACGTGGCTGATAAGAAGATTAAGAAGCTAAACGCAAAGCTGAAGTGAAACGATTGTGGAATAGAAAAAGCGCGCTATGGCTGCCATGGAAGGAGGCGAAAACTGACAGAGGTAAAGAATCGGCGTAATGACTTCGCCAGGCTCATTGACCGATTATCTGACCAAAGAGCAAATCTTGGCTTGAAGAAAAAGCTTATAGAGATCGAGAAGGCTAGGGACCAAGCCGAGCAGGCCGGCTACGAATAGGGTAACGAGACGAGGAAGCCTTGAGGCTGAGATTACAGGGGTATGTGGGAGCTTCTTGCCTCCAAGTATGGAACGAGACACTTGGCAGGTGGAGTTGAAGCCTCACTCTGCCCTCGGGAAACGAAGAAACGTTTATTACCCCCGGAAATCCGTGTGTCAAGCTCTTCCATTTCCATGATTCTAAGGGTCGATCCTATCCCTAAAAAAGTAAGGTAGGGCCAAGGATATCAGGACCTAGGCTCCTCCTCGCTTCAGCTTGACTCTGGGAAGAGCGTGGGCAGAGGCCATGGCCACCGAGAAAGAAAAAGGGACTTGGAGGGGGTGGTTCTTGGAAACTACCCAACCCCTTTGTGCCTAAGGATGCTATTAAGGGTGGAGATGCTCCACGCTGATATGGAGATAGTTCGCTACAATCCCTCTTCCTGCCAAAAGAAGATCTCAAAGGCAAAGATCTGACTTCTACGGCTACTAAAGCAACTAAATCTACCAAAGGCACGGGGGAAGGTGAACCCTCACCCGAAGATTAACTAGGACTTAGACTAGGAGGAATTTATAGGAGTAGTTTTTTTTTTTTTACTTGTAACTTAGACTTTTATTTCTTGTAATTGTTTTTGCCTTTCGCATGAGTTCAATCCAATGGCGATTATAAAAGTTTTATGGTGCATGTTTTTTGCAAGTTTTTGACATTTCCTATGCTTTACTTTACGTTTAATTTGGTCGACATAAGAATAAAGGATAATAGTATCTAAATTAAAATATGCTTACATATTTAGCTTGAGCAATTATCTATGTAAGTAATGCTACATCGTTTTACTTTTTCAAATTTACATTCTTCAACAAGGAGGAGTGACTTTAATTTAAAATGGCATACCATTCATCTTTAGTCAATGTACGTTTTTTAGACCCCTTAAAACATAAGTTGTTTAACTTAGTTATTTAGCTAAGTGATTAACTTAGGTAAATTATTCAAATCTAGGTTAACACAAGTAAATCATATCATGTAAAGCAATGCGAAAAAAATAAATAACACAAAAATATGATAGCCCAAGAAAACCAAACGAGGTAAAAATACGCAGGAAGGATTTAACTTGGCTATCCTCAAAGGTAAAACAAGATCCACTATGAAAGAATTGAAGTTTTACAATAGCGACTTAGACCAACAACATCCACATTGCTACCTCGAGTTGAAAACTTACTATCATGACCACGTGACGGCGACAATTGTAAGGACTCAATTTGATGCTTAAACCAAAATGAAAAAGGATCTAGGCCCAAAGTATCCCAATGATAAATTTGTAGAGGTATTTGGAAAATTAGGTTTTAATGAATCGAGATAATATTTGTAGTGAGCCTAGATGAAAAGAAAAACAAGAATAAAATTGGTATGCTCAAGGTATGGTGTCCTCGGCACAATGCAGGGAGACTAAATCTCTTATATATTTCCTTATTGAAGTTGATTACAAGTCTAGTTGTTGCTTCTACGGTGTTTTCTTCTACCTTTTTCCCCTTCATTTTTTGGAATACCTCTTTTGTAAAGGGATTCCCATTTTCATTATATATCCCTCTTTTCTTCATCTTCGCCATCCATTGTGTAGGTCAAGGTATTGACTTTGATCCTTGTCCCATTGACACCTTCACGAAATCTTTGGGAGTAGGGCGTAAGGCTTTACTTGCCACTTTGTTAAATTATCCTCCACATTAATGCGGCCGAGAGGATTATTTAACGAACATTCAATGCGATGGTAGCAATTTTCTCTTAGATATTTCTCGGTTTCCCTTCTTTCTATGCTTCCATGACGTTTATCCTTATCGATTGGAATCTTTTGGAATGTTGCCCTCGAGGGCGGATCGATCACTTCTTGCATGCAGCACAGCAGAGTGAGGAGGCATTCCTCTTACGACTATTTTCCATAACCCTTGTAGCTATAATTTGTTCGGGGCGTTCTAACTCTCTTACTTCTTCCACGTATACTATGTGTCCTGGGACCACTAAGCGTCCTCGGAAACAAGGCCCGCTGACCTAATATATTCTCTTAGGCCTTGTATTCCTACGAGTTTAAGTGTGGAATAAAATTTAAATTCAAGTAAAAAAAAATATGTTAAAATAATGAAATATAAATTTATGAGGCTTTAAAAGCTTATATGACACATATCATAATGTCAATCAAAAGTCAAATGTCTTTGGTTTTATATATATCATAAATTGATATAGATTATAAATTAGAGATTTAATTGATTATCATATGTGATATGGCCAAATTCAACCTACCCATTTTATAATGGATAGAGAGGATCTCAGGTACATGGATAAAAACTTTAAGAAAATTCTTTAACTGTATTAAACTACATTTTATTTTTTTGTTGTTGCTCTAATGACATGATTGGAACTCTGTAGGAAACTACATTATTTTGGTGGTGTGTTTACAACTTTAACCATTCTCGACTGAAGGAAGAGCCCGCACCAGTGTAAGGTACCGGAGGTTGTTTTTTGTTGAAAATTTCAGGAGTTGGATACTGAAATGTCAGTTTCCCAGTCTATTTTTGTTGGACTGCCTTGCGATTGCTAATTCAAGGTTTTAGTACAGGATTAGGGTTTTGACTTTCACTCTCCACTATTTCACATTTATTTTTATGTGGGTAACATGTGATCATTTTCACCCTCAATTGTGGACACGAGAAATGTTATTGAAAATAATTTAGAAATGACGGAATCAAATTAAAAACATTAACAACTTTCTTATGTAAAATTATGTTGTGAAAGTATTGAAAAAAAATGTTAGGCAACGACAACACTTCTCATTAAAAATAAAAATATAATTGTTAATGTTATTTGGAATTACGAAAAATATAGACATTACGAATGAATAAAGAAATATTTTTTAAAAAAAAATAAAGAAATAATGAATGAAATAATATTTTAATAAAATAGAGAAAAAGATAGAGAGTATGTTGAAAAGTGTATTTGAAAAAGTAAGTAGGTGAATCCACAAAGTACAAAAATTTAGAGCATTGTTAGAGTCTTTTCTTATATCATGTCATGGATTATTAAAGTTAGTTTGAATAGATTATATTTGATAGTTTATTTCTTACATTTGTTGTTTATTTTCTATTTATTATTTATGAGTTTTATTGTCTTTTTAATACGATGCATGATAAAACACATCTATACTATTTTAAGTAACGTTAAATTTTAACTTTAATGCTTTTAACAAAAATTTTGTAGTTTTTAAGTAAATAAATTATTTCTAAAAGGGTCCTAAATAAAATACTCGGGCCTTTCACGGACTTGGTTGCTCTGCTGATAACTGTTTTATTTGCTGACAAGTCAGAAGTCACGACTAACAAGTTGCTCCCTTTCCAGCTGAAAGTCTGTTCTAAAGATCCTAGTAAGTAGTAGAGACTTTGACTCACCTCATCACCGTAACCAAAAAAGGAAAAAAAAAAAACTAATATAATAATTAAAATGTTTACAGAGATGGAAAAGTTTTACTGCACATACTTTGCTGCAAAATAGATTACGTAGCAGAAAAAAAAAAAAAAAAAAATATATATATATATATATATATATATATATATATATATATATTTAAGGCCCTATATATTTATGTGCACTGCTCTTGACTCTTAAAGCATTAGCATCTTAAAATGAAAAAAAAAATTATATATATATTTTGTATTCTCAAATATTTATTTATTTGACCAACTTATTTTACAACTCACCTTATGTTTAGTTTTTATTTTTACATTTAAATCAATAAAATAATATAAATTATTTAATAAAAGTATTATTCTCTCTTTTTTTCACGCACATTTTCTCACACACAACTACATACTAATATATATAAATATATATATATATATATATATATATATATATATTTTTACAAATTTTTTAGGTTGCAAATTACTTATGAGTTGCAAATTTTTTTAAATTTACAAGCCCAAATAGAGTGGATTTTAAATAGCTTTGATTGTAAAATAACGATCGGGGAGTTGTTTATATGCCCAGTACTTGTGCTCTTAGAGCATCTTGTCAAACATTCTAAAAAATTTACATTTACCCTCTCAAAACTTATATTTATAATATATATCACAGCACTTTCTGATATAATGCTATATCAAAATTTCTAATTTTTTTACAATTTCCTTCAAATATTGTTTTTTTATTATTTTTCACTAATTTTTTATTTTTCTCTCTTTTAAAAGTAAACAATATAAAGAGTGGGTTTGTTGGAATAAAAAAAGTAATATAAATTTTTACAATTGATGAATAGTGTCATTTTATATTTGAAATGACACTATTCATGAATTACAAAAATTTTCTGATATAAAAGGTTTGATGAAATAGGCTTAATACCTTTTCAAATACTTAAAAAATAAAATTTTTAACATTTAAAAGGTTTGATAAGAAAACTCTTAAACGATGCTATTTTTTTTTTTAGCCACATAAAAATTATGCAAAAATTGCTTACGTATAAAAGTACACATTAAACCTTTCACATACGTTTTTACTGCTTTTTTCTGCATCACCGAATTCAAAATCAAATCAGCTGTGATCGATGATGTATTTTCTGAAAATTGCTCGCACGTTCCACATGTCATCTTGTCGCCTTTCATGACGCAACGACACTTTAATCTGTAATGACATCATCAACCCAACATCATCATCATCATCATCATACCATCAAACTTCTTTTGACAAAAATCCCATGACAAAAACCGCATATATTAGAACCAGACTTTTAATACTAGTAAATAGGCCCGATTGCCAGTCTTTTATAAAAAATCTTCTCTATATTTTCATAATTAATTTTAAGTAATATGTTATTATGCGGTTATTATAAGTAAAAGTAAAAAAATAATTTAAGTAGTAAATTTAAAATATTAAGCAAAGTAGTGGGAATATGATTGTATCACCATGATTTATTGTGTAAATATTGTAAAATATTGTAAGCGTATTATTTGCTTACATATATAAAATAGTAGATGTGAATTGGAGTGCGAAAAAAGAATATATTCTTTTAACCTAATTGGATTAAAAGGAGAGAAATAGAAAGTGGAAAGAAATAGGTAAAGTTAGAATGCATCACTGAAAATAAACTAATTTTTAACCACTTTTGCATCTACTTTCCATTCCTCCTCTCAATCCAAATATACCATTAGTTTGTAGTCAATTAGCAATAAGAAAATTTAAGCTTATTTTTTTATCATTTGTTTACCAATTTTTAATTGCTGGGGAAGACAGGGAAGTTGGACTGTTTTTTTGCTACAGTACTACCACATGTAGAATTGCAATTTCAAGCTTATAGTTAATTTGTAAATTGCAAATATAAGATTATTTTATTCATTTAAGTTTACCATTCTATTTTACTTGGAAGTCGCGAGGTTGAATTTTTTTACTTATGTTTACACCACCAGAGTCCTAGGTTAGTTGGCTGAGTTGAATATTTAATAAATTTAAACTTTATCATGTGGTTGGTTAGAAAGATAATTTTAAAGAAAGACTTAAGGTGTACTAAGAGGGCGTTTGGATTGCACTTATTCCTGCGTCTGCGTTTTAAGTTTTTTTTTTTTTTTTCCTCCAAACGCAAGTGTTGACCCAACTGGCGAACGAGTGCATTCGTGCAATCGTTTACTGACCTACAAATTTCACTTTTCAAGAACTTTTTCATTAAAAATGGGTGCGCGTACTATTCACACATTTTAAAATTATTTTGTTACGATATTTTCAGCTTTCGCTTTCAACAATAAGCTTCTATCCAAACTGACCTTAACTCTGCTTATTACTTGGATGTGCCTCTTCATTGGCATCTATGCACTCTTAACAAAGCCAAGTTCTGCCTCTCTTTGCTTTGCCTCCGGCTTGTAATATGCTTCCTACTTGAGTTATTAACTACGTAATTATCTAAGGAAAATAGGATTTTTTTATGAAAAAATGTTCCCACATAGAAAATTTATAGAATATTTTTTATTAATTTTATATATTTATTTTATAATTACTCATAAAAGTTGTAGCAAAATTTTTTCCAATACTTTGTCTTAAAATCAAATCAAAAGTTGTTGAATAGGCTGCGGTACTATATAGCCAATTGACTCGTACTTGCTACTGCCTACCTATATAATGAAAAACAATAAAATAAAATAAAGTTGTAATCTTGCAAAAATACATTCAAGGTGGCACGTTTTTGAGGGTGAGTTGAATCCAGCTGTAAGGCACAAAGTTTAAAGTTTCTTTTTCCATATTTACCCCCTCCAAAAAAAAAATTCCCATTATTTAGTCTCACATTAAAGTATTCACATTTATTTTTTCTAATTCTATCCTATTTTACCATCTAAAAAATTACTTTATCAATTATACCATACCATTTTTCAATACCCCAACATCAAAATTTTTATTTTTCTATTCTACACATTAAAATAATATATCTTTACAATAAAATATATATATATTTTTTTCTCAAATCTATCCCCACTAAACTTTTCACCTCTTCTCTTTCAGACTCCTCCATACAACTACGCATCGGCGAAACTTGAAAAAAAGAAAAAAAAAATCACCCCGATCAACGGCACAACCCACCACAAATGCCGATCTTCCACTCCTCCTCCATCATTCATATCAACCCGTGTCGGCGAAGCTAAAAAAAAAAAAAAAAAAAAAAAACCATCACGCCGATCAACGGCACACCCACCACAACACCGACCTTCCAGAGTCCTCCTCCACACCACTCCTCCATCATCCAATCGGCGAAACTGAAAAAAAAAAAACCCACCACCTCTAAAGAAAACCCACGCCGATCGCACACGCCGATCCGGAGCTCCGATTTATACCGAAAACCCACAACAAAAACCCACACGCCGATCCGGAGCTCGATTCATACTCGAAAACCCACAACAAAAACCCACACCTCCAAAAATCATACCAAAACCCACAACAAAAAAGTTATACCACGCCGATCGGAGCTCCGATTCAAACCATCGAGCCATCCGCCAACCCATCGAGCCATGCGCTTCCACCGTCGAGCAAACCCACGGGGTTCTTGAGTCCGAACAAAAGGAGAGCGGTGATGATAAAGAGAGAAGGAACATAAAGAAAAGAATAGAAATTATGATAAGGAGAGAGAAACTCCCGGGGCAAAAGTGGAGAGAGAGAGAGAATTAAAAAATATATTTTTTTATCCCATTAGTTACAGTACCATCTTACATTTAAGATGGTACCGTAGCTCAATTGTATATATTTTTACAATTGTTGCAAAATACAACATTCAATGGAGCCGGAACTTTGGGCTGAATTGTAAAAAAATTGCAAAGAAGGGCTCCATTTGCCATTTGCCACTTGCCACATTCATTGTGGATGCTCTTAGAGTCTCCGACAATCACGTGACATAAACGGATAAAAGAAGACAGCTTTAATAGACTGCCAAAAAATAGGTCTACTAAGTAATACCTCTTAAATCTCTCATAAAAAGTTTAAACCTTTTTTTTTTTTTATAATCTTTTACTTCTTGTAACTTTTAACTTTTTAAATCTTATGCCTAATATTGAAAGCAACTTTCTTAACTTTTGATCATAACCATTTAAATATGGTGCAATTGATCTCAATCCCAATTCTGGTATCAATATTTTATTTTGGTTCACAATTAATTTTATTTTTATTTCCGTAACTGTTCATTTGATTTAATTTATTTTTATAAGAAAATTCTATTAAAATAGTGTGAAATTTGAGTTAAAACCAATTAGGTCTAAAACTTTTCAAAATTGGTCAATTTGGCCTTTAAACCTAACTTAATCTCTAAATACTTAAAAGTTATTATGGCTTTTAAGTGAAATTTGTAGTGTGCTTTTGTATTAGAACCTCTTTTGCTTTCTTTTTGTGTGTACGTGTGTTTGTTTCTCAATAAAAAAAGTCTATTAGTTATTTTTCTCAACTATCTTAGGGCTTAAATTGGCTTTGGGGGATCAAATTAGCCAGCTTTTAAAATATTTAGATCGACTTGGCATTAGCCCAAATCTTAAGGTATATTAATGGAATATACTTTATTTTTAATTTGTAATCAAGTAGGTCCCTACCGTCAACTAACTAACAGAAAAAAAAAATTTCGTGGTTATGTGTGTTAGCACTTCAAATAATAATAATAATAAAAACTTAATGAAAATATTACGAAGTGTAATTAAGTTTTCATTTTTTACCATTGTTTTTTTGTTAGAAAGTAGCGACTTAGAATTTTATTCAAAATGTCTTCTTATAAAATGAAATTTCATAATTATTAATGTGACAAATTATAATTAGTGCATAATAAAAATGTATCAATAATATATCATTTTAAAAGTGATTTTGATTTAATTAGAACTCGCTTACCTAAATAAATTTTGAAAAATATCATATGTCCTTAATAAGTTTTAACATTGTTTATTTTATTTTTCACCATCATACATCGCTACCCTATTTAGTTAGTTGATTTTACTTCGAAATATGAGTCTTTCTAGTACCACAAAATGTGACACGAAAAAAGCCACAACTCGCATGATGGCAAGTTGTGATTGGTGGAGGAGTGTGGTGGGACACTCCTCTACCAATCACAACTCACCACATGGGCGAATTATGACTTTTTTGGTGTCATTTTATGTGACATAAGAGTTTCCTTATAATAAAGGAGACATGTCCTTTGGGGGTCCTCCCCTGGGCCCATACCCTCTGACGAGGGGGTGCCTCCACCAGAAAGACATGATGATTTCTCAGAACAAATTGAATTTTTATCGGTTGATGAGGGCCCAATAATTTGTTAGAAATAATTGAGTTCTTATTGTTGGAGAAGAAGACAATGCTAAAGAAAGAATGGACCATTGTCCATGGACCATGGTGCACACTACACACACTACTAGTCTGAGTGGTCTGAGCAGATGGAGTTGCCGGGTCTTCTTTAAAAAAAAAAAAAAAAAGACTTGCTGAAATAGGACAACATTAGAAGACTATTGACCATTGTGAATGGCTCTCACACTTCACACGCTAGCACTAGACAACATTAGCAGCCAGGATTTGCTCTTGCTTATTATTACTTGCAGCTGCCTCTGAGCACTCTTAAAATCCCATTACAAAGCCAACTTCTGCCACTTTATGGATTGCTCCACCTTCTCACACTTCACAAGCTAGTAACACCATTTGGTGAAAATCTTTTGCTTCTCTCAAGCAAAAAACGTAAGAAAAAGAAATTTACCTTATTTGTCTAATCTGTTTCCCATTTCTCCAGGGATCAAGATTCAGATTTTCCTGTTTAAGTTGGCTGGGCCTACACGTAGTTTAAAGGCTGATTCTCTATTTCGGACATCGTTTCCTTGATAAGCTTTAGTTATGAATTCTCATTCACATCAGCGAGGGAATGGTGCGGGGTTAGTTTCCTTAGCTCTTGACATCATTTTTTTTACCTCATCTATTGTGTCTTTAATATCTATTCAAAATACTGTAAATCCTTTCAAATTAATTAATCATATTTAGTTAATTATTATTCTTTTTTGCCTCTTTTTATGTTCTAACAATAACACTTGTCTTTTTTTACTAGTCTAACATATTTCTAAATTGGTTACTATTAGGAATCCGTTTGGGATGAGCAACTTATCTACAATTTTAGTTTATTTTTATTATTATTTATGAGTCTCATTGTACTTTTTGATATTATTTATAGATCTTACTTTTGCTATATTTTGAAGATAAATTTAGCATTTTAGCAAAATGCCTACACCAATACGAATGCGCAAGTGTAGGATATGTGGTTGGAAAAAATACCAAGGGGTCAATGATATTGCTACTCATGAGTACACTTACTTTTGTTATTTGAAAGATTAAAAAATAACTAATATACTTTGTAGTGGGCTTTGGGGTTGTGGCTGCCTTTATATGTTATTATTATTATTTTGTGAAGTGGTGTCCAAAAGTTGGTAAGTTAGGGTATGTTTAGTAGTGGTGTATAAATATTCTTGTTCAAAATGATGTGAAAATTGTGGTTTAAAAATTGTTATAAAAACCGGTGTGGCCGATACCGTACCAAGCATCGGCCGGTACATACCGTACCAAATAGTGTACCCGTACCAAGACACTTTTATATTGTACCGGAAAAATACCAGCCGTACCGGCCATACCGGCCAATTTCTGGGCAATACCGGCCGATATCGGGCGTACCGGCCGGTACAGAATTTAAAAACTTTTTTATTTTTTATTTTTTTAGTTTTGTAATTTTTGAATTTTTGTAAAGGCATAATGGTAACTTATTTACATTAACTTCTTAGTATTATTTGCTTTCTTATTATGCAATGAACAACTAAGCTTTCTCTTTTTTATATTGTGTTTTTTTTTTCTCTTTTATTTGATACTAAAATCTAACACTATGAATAATTTGTTCTGAATTGAAGTAATGTTTTATAATAAACTTTTATATTTACTATAATATAAGTGAAATATTATATATTTATAAACATGGTTCTAGAGATTTTGGTGTGTGTGTGTGTGTATATATATATATACACAAAATAACGGTAAACCCGAAACGTTAAACCGTATCGACTCCAGATCCGAAATATATCGTATCGCGCCAAACCTAAGCATGCTCTCCGGTACGGTATTGACTTTCTTGATAAAAACACGTGTTTAAAGTACTGATAATGCAAAAAAATGTGTTTGGTACCATCTTTCAAATAATATATTTAATATATATATATATATATATATATATATATATATATATATATATATAATTGTGTGTTTGGTATGTGTATGTGTTTTTTTTAAAAATAATTAGAAAAAATACTATTTTATTTAAGGAGAGAGAAAAAGAAAGGATAAGAGAGGAGAGAAGGACAAAGTGATGAGCTTGTGAGAGAAAAGAAAGAAAAAGAAAGAGTTTCGTCTTGTCAATGGGCCCCACAATTAACTTATTTACAAAAACAACATATAACAACTTAATTGAAAACTAAAAACGGGTATAAATGAATTTTGAAAATACATGTTTTTTTTTTTTGGGTAGAAAGGAAACTGCATTAACCAAACAAAACTAAAAAGGAATACAAGGATCGTGTATGGCCCCGTTATAAAACATGCCATTGTTGTCCGAGCTTAAGAGCTCCAAGAGATCCCCAGGCGGATCTTGATACAACAAAAAAGGACTTTCAATTTCAGTCCCTATCCTAGCCAAACAAATAACACAAGAATTTACTTCTCGGTAGCAATGCTTGATCCCCGACATGGCCTAACCGTGAGATCAACTACCCGCCGTCTTCGCGTAGGCGTAACAACAAGATTAGTATTAGAAGACGAGAAACCCTAAACCCTAAACCCTATACATGTTTTAAACAACCTAATTCGAGAACTATGACTCAAACACTCTTGATAAAAAAACTCCTACCAAACACACATTTCTTTTTGGGGTTTATAGCTTTCGTTGTTTAAACATTAAAAACTATTGTTTGAGCTTACATACCAATGTTTAATGATTTACTATTATTCAATTTTTTTAGTTACAATGAACATTATAAAATTATTTATTTAGATAATTTTATAATTATTAATTAATTAATTAATTAATTATGACATCAATTCGATCATTGAGACTCGGTCCAACCATAAAACCGAGAACCATTTTCTATTCTCGATAGTTTGACCGTACCATTTTTTAAAACTATGGGCACAATAGTCAATTATTTTAAATGGAATGGACTCTCTCGTTTCTCCTTTCTCATTTCACACCACCATAGAATCGAATAGATGACTAGATGTAGTTACTTCTACTAGTTAGAGTTGGGCTCTCCGATATTAACATTCCACCGAAAAGCCATTAAGAAAACCGCCGTGAGGGGAGGGGGGGCGGGGGGGGGGAATTTATGGTATTGTATTTTTGGGGTTCTTTTGCATCGTACAAATTGGATGCACGGACGCGGCACCGGAGGTGCCGCACTCGCGTCCGACGCGGCGGACTCGCCGATGCGCGAGGGACGCCGCTACTCGCGCGTCGCTGCCGCGTCGGCCACGTGGCATCTTATTTTTCCTCGCCGACTCGCGCCGACGCAAAGACCGGACCGAGCCGATTCGGCCGGCTGCACCGGGCCGTTTCGGCCGTATCGGCCGGCGACCGAAACGGCCGAAACAGCCCGAAATGGCCGAAACAGCCTCGAATCATGCCGCAACAGCTCGTAATCGGCTCTAAATGAGACCCAAAAACCCTAAATCTATCATTCCTTAATTTTATTTTGAATATTTGTTACTTCTTTTGTGTTTTCTTTTTGGTTTTGTGTTGTGTTTTGTGTTTCTTGCTTTTTTCTTTCTTTGTTTTGTGAATCAAGGCATAGTAAATTAGTAATATATTTTTTAGGAATATTTTAATAGTAAAAATATATAGAAAATATAAATAAAAATATTTTTAATAATTTTTTAATTGCCGAGTCCCGCCGCACCCACACCCACTTTTTTCAAAAATTACCGAGCCCCGCACCCGTACCCGCACCCGTGCTTCATAGTCGTACAGAAGATAAGAGTCATATAAACTAATTTTATGTTTGCCAATTGCCATGCTTTTTGTTTAGGATAAATGATATCGAAGAGCAGGCTTCAGAGGATGGCAAAGCTGTAGCAGTGAAAGAATCTACGACGGAAAAGACAAGTTCGGACTCAGGAGGGAATTCTCTTCCATGGGATTGGAATAGAATAATTAAATGGGTAAATTCTCTCCCATGGGATTGGAATATAATAGTTATATTGGTGCGCATGATCGCATTATCACTGGAACCCTTGTTCTTGTATGGTCTTATGATCAATGAATACAAGAAATGCGTTGAGATAGACAGAAGGTTGGGGATCACAGCTATAGTTTCGCGATCTTTCCTTGATATCAGTTACCTAGTGCTGCGATTTCATACTGGGTTTTTAGGCGGCCTATTTCGGAAATATAGAAGAAAATTAAAAAATAAGTTACACAGAGAAAGAAAAGGAGCCGCGTCAGGACAAATGGAGACCATGGCCCCCACTGGCCCAATCGACTCCTCCCACTCAACACCTGTTAAAGGTAAATATCAACATAATTACGTGCTATCTAAATTGTAATCTACCTAATATCTCTCCAATAAAAATAAATAAATAAATAAATAAAATGAACCTAGTTAGATAATAATAACAACATAAGAAAAAAAAATAATGATATCAACAATCCAAACTACCCCCAGTTTTTTTTACTAAATATTTATTCTAAGTTGCTTTCTTGATCTTATATATGTTGCATGTACAGGTGTCCACGTGTGTGTTTTTTTCTTCTTCAAAATTTTGATGGAATGGTAGAAAATATGATGTACACGCACATATATATAATTTTTTTTTTATAAAAATTATTCACCATTTCTTTTTGAATGGTACCAAATGGTTGATAGTGATTTAAAGATAAAGATCTACCAACTTGTTTATAAAGTGATTGTAATTATGCTTAATAGTTACTCTTATGGAAAATGATTGTTTAAAGGACTGCTTGATTTTGTTCATTGAAAGGAAAAATTACCCTGAGTTTAATATAGAATCAATTATATCATAAATGATTTCCTGTATTTAAAAGAGCGTCAAATTTCTTTTTGATAAATGATTGATTGAAATGCATTGAGTAATAATTATTTTTCTTTTTGATAAATGACTGATTGAAATGCATTGAGTAATAATTATTTGTCTTTTCATTTGTTTATATATTGTTATATTGAATTGTTACTAGTTTTATTTTTTTCATAGTATTTAGTAATGCATCTTATGTGCATTTGGGACTAGCTTATAAACTAGCATTTTGTTTTTTAGTGTTGTTTGGGAACAACTTATTTAAATTTTTGCAAAAAATGTGTTAAAATATACTTGTACTTTAAAAAAGTAAAGAAAAAAAAAGAGGCTTTCAAAAGTCTGTACAAAAAAAAAAAAAAAAAAAAAAAAAAAACTAGCTTATAAGCTAGTCCCAAACACACTCTAAGAGATCGTTTGGGATGAGCTGAAATTTTCAACTTATTTGCAATTTTACTTATTTTTGCTACTATTTATGGGCCCCATCGTACTTTTTGATACTATTTACGGCTTTATCGTACTATTCAACGTATTTTTCAACTTTTCTTCTACATTTTCAGCTAAAAGTTCTTAGCTTTAGCTAAATAAATTGCTCCCAAATAGACCCTAAGTATATATTTAATTCTTAATTAAAAAATAATTATTTATAATTTTGCTCCCTGAAAACTAAAATACTGGTTCCTTTATGCAGATCTCGTAAAATATTTCTTGCATCAACACCTTCTATTTGACATTTTAGTTTTTCTTCCCATCCCACAGGTAATGAAGTAGACTAAAGCTAAATTCTTGGTTGCAAAATACATTTTTCACATCTTCTTGTAGTTTGGGACTAACAAAAGCACATTCATTTAAACGGAAATTTAACGACACAAAAATGTAACATAGTTCAACAAATCACATGTTTTCATTCACATGCAACAACAGTTAAAATTTATTATCAATGATAAGTATTGCACATTTGATAAATTTTTATAGACCCCACTTACGAACTTACAAGTATCAATGCACTCACAATCCTTTAAAAAACACAAATTAACCTAAATCTCATTAAGTTCAAAACAAATTCTCAATTATTTTATTGGGAAAAAGAGTCAATTAATAGATATAACACACAACAGACTATTTCCTTGCCCCCTGTTTGTTCGAATTCCTTGCCCTTCCCCTAGAATCCACTCTGCGTTGAAGGAGCAGCCAGTCGCTTCCTGAGCAGCTGAAAGCATAAAATTTAGCAACAACCTAGAATCAAAATACCAATTTTTCATTGGATATTTTGTATATCTAAATAAGTTGTAGTACAAGTTTGATCCCACTTTGGTAGTGGAATAATGTCGTTTGATTCCTCTTTGCAAGTTGAAAAGTGTTATTATCTCTTTAGAAGAGATAGTGTGAAAGAAATGATCGAAAATCAAGTGGAAAATGCATTTATAATGTTTGGATAGATGTTGAGTTGATTGAAATTGTGTTTTCGAATGATTGAACATCTAACAAATGTCTTACGAGAGTTTTTGTCTGAAACTCGATAGAGACTCATTGACCAAATGTCTTATGAGATTATGCAATTTTTTTTTTTTTTTTTACGAAGTTATTGCCAAGAGTTGCACCATTTCATATTTAAACATTTATGAATATTTGGAGATTGTTTTTACCATTTTTTTTTAGCCCTTTTAACATTTATTTCTGAATTTTCATGGTCTATATATAATGTATAAACTCTCATTATTCTCCCTAACAAAAAATTTTAGAAACACTAGGTATTCTCCAAAGTTGCAATTTGTAAAATCCAATAGGATTGGTTGTATGTTGGGGGCAAGTTTACAATAACCCTTTAGCTACTTGAGTATGAGAGAAAATAGTATCTAAGGAAAGCAATTTTGTCATACCTCCAAGCCATTGCAGTGGAGTCGAGCTTGATATCGAGGCAGCAGATTCAACAGCTCTTTAGTAGTTGTGTCTTCAATATATTCCATTTGTTTATGAATATGAACGCACTTAAACTAAGACTCAAATACATAAAAAGTGCGTTTTGAATCTTTTGATTCAGATTATGCCAAAGTACAAAAATATGACCCAAACAATACTCAATGTGTTCACCCATACAAATAAACAAAAAATCACGCTCCCGTATCTTTCGACCAAAAATCCGTAAGTTATCTATCAACCTCCAAACACAATCACGTTTTTTGCATATGTTTCAATTCTTTAATTACTTATTAATAGCAATGCCTAGATACCGCTCTAACACATTATAAGTTTCTTTTAATCGAATTACGCCAACGTACAAAAATATGATCTGTATCTTTTGACCACAAAAATAAACAAAAAATCATGCACCTGTATCTTTTGACCACAAAACCAATAAGATATCTGTCAACCTCTAAACATAATCACTTTTTTTTTTTTTTGCATATATTTAATTCTTAATTACTTATTAATTGCGGTGCCTACATACGGCTATAACACCTAATTTTTAATGGACAAATAATACTAATTCTTTTATGAGGAAAACTAAATTATTTCTTTGACAAATAAAACATTTTTCTTCCACAACAAAAGGGTTCAAATAGAATAATTATAAGTTTAAAGCAGAAATTTGAAGCAATTTCTTATACACCCGTACTATCTTCTTTGAATTAACATTGTCCTACACATAATTAGATTTTATTTAGTGCCTCTAATGACGGAACTACTTGTAATTTGTTCAGGTGGTAATGTTATGCATACTCTTAGACGTGAGAGCCATGAAATCTTTAAAAACATTACAGATCTTAAACATTTTTATTTTCTTCCAATATTGGCCAAGAGTTTTTCAAATTTACCTACCAAGGAAGGATCTGGGATCAAATCATGAGATACTTGGTGGAAGGCTATGGGTCCTAGGTCCACTGGATTTCTTTCTATACATCATTGCCGGCCATGTAAGTTTGATTGTGTAGAATTTTCATATTCATGAAATTTAATCTTGGCAAGTGTGCAAGTGTTGAACCCATCTCTCTCTCTATCTCTCTCTAGAGAGAGATGGGTTCATTTTTTTTTTGAGGAGTTGGGTTAAATTTAGATCTTAGGGACAGTATTTAGATACTATTACTTAGATTTCCTTCTTAAAATTAAGTAGTTTCGTATCTTAAGAGATCATAATCACATGTCAAGACCGGTTTCATGTAAGTGCACCATTGTTGTTAAAAGTGCGCCTATGCTCAAAGCTCAAAGCCCCAATCTCTCAAAGCTTTGTGAGGCCAAAAAATATATCAATGAAGCATGCCTTATGCATGTTGTTTTGGATCTTTTTGAAGAAGAATAAAGCACGCATAGGCCTGTTTTTATTTTATTTTATTGCTAAAAGATATGAATCATCAAAATTAAATGTTTGATCTTGAAAGAAATAACATGGACCAATGATTTACTACACAACTATTATCTTTAGGGCGTTGTATTACACAAATTATTTTTTTTATTTATGTGTCATAAGATAGGTTAATTTACAATTCTTGTGCTTTTTGATCTTTGACTTTTAGATGCATGTTGATTGAACTACATACATCATTTGATCATAATATCATGGTTATGTACTTTTATAAAGCACAAGAGAAATATAGAAAATATTATGTATAAAACTTTTTATGACTAGATTATTATGATATTGACCATTGATAATTGTTTTCAATTTATTATATAAAAATTTTAAGAATTGAAATAACTTAGGTAAAAATTGAATTTACAAACATTATACAATTGACTTCCCTTATAGGTCAAAAATAGAAATTTTGGACATTATTATTTTTTGGAAAAATTTTAGCTACAAAATAGGAGGTGAATTTTGACAAATCCAATATTGAATTACATTTTCTTCTTACACCTTTCTTGCTTGAAAAATTTCTAGAAAATTAAAAATTAATAACTATATCATTTATAAATTATTTAAATTGCAAGTTTTTATAGTTTAAAATTATGAATAAAATATAAGTTTATAAATCATATTGTAAATAATATTCAATGGGCACAAATTTGACATGTATATTAAGAGCATAAAGAACATGCAATCCAATTGTTAGATTTTTAAAATATGTATTATTGTTAATTTTTTTAGCTTAACTTTGTCATTTTTTTTAATAATATGTTACGGATATTTCTATTAGAAGTTATGAATTATTATATTTTAAAATTGTGTGTTTCACTTCAATAAAGCGCTCTTTTTGTGCTTAGGCTGCAAAAGGCCTATGCGCTTAATTAAGTGTGCTTGCCGCTTTTAGCAACATTGAAGTGCACTTTACCTTTAAACTATTTCTTTGATATTTTTTAATCTAGTGATTCGATTAATGCTCATGAACTATTATTTTGATTGTTGTAACCTCAAGATTTGTTTTTTGAAAAGTATTTAGAGATCAAACGGTCAAAATCACAGTCTTGTCTTAGAGAAATGAGGTGGTGATGATATGCAAATGTAATGCAAGTGAAGTTAAATGAGAGGTGCAAAATGGGGTGTATACACTTGCTAGTATCTTTGAGATGTATTTAAAGTCCAAGACATTTGCCCTGGACGACTAATGAAGATCTACAAGGTTTGAAATCTCAATACATAGTCTACACATAATCAATCACTTGAGATGTTGAGAAATAGCTTTCTAAATTTGATTGATCAAGAATCCTGCATATAGAGTCCTAATTTAGCTTAATCAGCCATCCAAGCTTTGACCCCATAGCCAAGGTATAAAAGAAAACCTAGAGGACATGAACTTAGACTTTTGGAGAGCTACAGATTGTATATCTAGGGTTAGGGTTAACCAATTCCTCTCAAAGCATCACCCAATGATCAAGGATTCAAAACTTGGTGATCAAGTTGAAGTTGCTGCAATAAGAACACAGTCAAGTTGCTATGAAGAATCTTCAAGAGGTTCTTGAATTTGTAAGCTGAACGTTCATGTGAAATAGAGTTCATGATAGAAGAGTCAATGGTCATGGAGTTGAGTATAGACATGTAACTAAGTACTTCATGAGATATCAATAGATTTATGGCGAAGTATTTTTTACAACTTTCATTCTATTATAGTGGCTCTGTTTCCTTGGGGTTGGTAGTAAACTCCCAGAGAGTTTTTCGTATATAGGGTTGTTCTTTGTAACTATATTGTCAATGTTATTTATTTTCTACAATTCGTTATTTTGCGATATGGTTGCATATTGTGATAAATCACAAACAATATTACTCGAGCATAATTGGCTAATTAAGTAAATTTAGCATTAATACTGGAATTTAGTGTATTAGTTCATATCTTTTGAATTGTCTTCTCTTCTTCTTTTTTCTTTTAATTATTATCATTTTAGTTGAAATAGTTATTACATTTGGTTATGATATCTACAAAATTTACTGATGTTAAATGATTTGCTCGTCTTTTAGGTATTAGGAGCCTTTTGGTATTGTTTCTCTATTCAACGAACTGTGGCTTGCTGGTACAGGGCGTGTGAAAATCATGATGGATGTGTCCGAAATTCTTTTTATTACTGCGACCACAACTTTGGCTATCACTCTGCTTTAGATGATTTTTGCCCTAAAAATATGCCAAATGCAGAGCTCTTTGATTTTGGAGTATATCTCGATGCTCATCAGTCTTATATCTTAGAGTCCAAAAATATTCCACAAAAAATATTCTACTGTTTCTGTTGGGGCATGCGACATCTGAGGTTTGCACATATATTAGACTCTGTACAATTCCATATTAAGATTCACTATTAGTTTCCTAGGTGGTTTATACCATAGCATTTATCCACTATGGAGACTTGGATTTCGTGCTCAGCATACAGACCTCCATACTTGATGTTAAAACTGTTACCCTGGTAGATGAGTATCAGCAAAGTGGCTCATGACTTCTCTGATTGCCAAAAGCATTGTCATTACTCTACGTCTTGCATATTAGGATTGCAGGGCCTAAAACCTATGCTTGTAACCTAGTGGATTCATGCATTCGCGTGTGTACACACACATATATTTCTATATTCTCTAAACTTATTCATTCCCTATAAAATTTTGTAAATTCATTGTAGTTATAAATTTTCAAGATTAGCATCTTATGCATTATAGTTGTGCCACTTTTGCAGTTCTTTTGGTTCAAACCTCCGAACAAGTAACGATGTATGGGAAAACTGCTTTGTACTTTGCGTTACTATCTTTGGCTTGTTACTATTTCTATATTACATGGGAAATTTTCAGGTGCGAATCCAATTCTTCTATTTATTTATTTTTATTATTATTAATGTTAGGCTCTTAGTTGTACAATTATAAAGCAGAGAGACAGTGGTTTCTAAATAGGAAGAATGAAACCCCATAATTTCAAGTAATATACTAATCATCCTACTATATTATTACATTGATACGATTGTCAATCTCATAATGCTGTTTTATATTTCTGTCATTTGTCGTTGTTGCTCTCATTTTTACTATTGTTGTTAATTGTTATTTTTATTGAAAGAAATATATTTTATATAAAAAATATTAGATCTGATTTTTATTAGGAAAAATCATTGTTGTTAAAAGCGCACTTTAAGCAGTGCTTAAGCTCGTAGCTCGAAGCCCCAAGGCTCTAGCTCTTTTTGCCTCAAAAGCTAAGCCCATTCAAAGAAGCACGCTTGAGGCGTGCTTTTTCAAAAAGCTCAACGTGCGCTTTTTGGAGCTTTTTTATATTTTTCAAAAAAAAAAAAAATCAAAACTGAGTTAAAGCTATAGGATCTTGACATTATTGGTACAAACCATTGATTTTGTATATTTTTAGTGTAAATTACTTATAAAATAAAAAATATTTTGAGTGTAACTTGTCCTACAACCCAACCCACAACCTCCCAATTCTTGTCTATTTTTATTTTTTCTCCTTGAAACAGTAACCCACCTAGCTCCTTGGTACCAATTACCATGTTGCAATGTCCTCATATTCTTAGTTCATTCATGAAAAAAAAAGAAAAAGAAATGTATGATATAATATATGTGGTAATTGTTTAGTTACTTTAGTGGTTGATTTTGGCCATAGCAAACTAATTCTTCTAGAGTTTTAGTCATTACGTGATTAAATTATTAACTAATATTACTAATTAGTCATAGGGCATTATAGATATAGGAGATTTAAGAAAGGATATTACATGGAAGTACTTATATCTAGCTTATCCAAAAAAATAAAATGACTTGACTTGCAATTTTTGTGTTAAAATTGCAAAAGTAGGGTATATCTAAATGTTATATGAATTATATAAAAAAATTTATTTCAATTTATATGATAATTTGATCATTTGATTGTTACATTTCTTATTAATAATATTTTTAAAATTTTTAAAATTATTTTTTTAAAATGTGCGCTTCACTTTGATTAGGTGCGTACTTGCGCTTTGCGCCTAGGCTCCAAGAGCCCTTTGTGCTTAAGTGCGCCCCTTGCTTTTACCAACACTGGGAAAAATGGAATATTTCATGGAAACACTAAACATGTTGTTTTTATTAAAAGAAAAATAAAGATTTTTATAAAAAAGATTCAGATCTGGTTTTTGTTAGGAAAATAGAATGTTTTATGAAAATAGATTCAGATCTGGTTTTTGATATGCAAAAGAGAATGATTTTGAAAGTGAATTTCCAAATCTGATTTTTTATATGAAAAAGAAATATTTTTTCAAAGAAAATTTCAAATCAGATTTTTAATCATGAACATATAAGTTATAACATCTTTATGAAAATATATTCATATATGGTTTTTAATATGTAAATGTAAGATGTGTCTTTTTGAAGGTTGGTATATGCTTTTATTCCTAGAATTTTAAGAAATGTGTTGCAAATATATATATAGTAAAGACTCTTTTTTTAAAATCATATATATTGTAAGGACTTGGCCACAATTTTGACATTCTTTTGTCTCATATTTTTTTATTTTTTAGTGTAGTCACTTGGGAAACATTGAGTTTGAATTATATTAGATGGCTTGTATTTTAGACTTAATTTAGACATGCTTATTTTTCCAACTTTCATATTTATTTTATGGCTTCTCAAACTTATTTTAATATATAGATTTTTTTTTTTAACAATGTAGTTCAATTGATAACCCATTAGTTGAACCAATGACCAAATGGCCAAACTCTTAGACTAGGTTAATGTCCTATCCAAAATTAATAATTATCCCATCACATGAGTTTGGATGTTTAGTAAAGTAGATGAAATTGTCTTGGAATTCTTCTCTTCAAACATAACCATCTAGGAATCACACAACATTTATTGTCTTTGGTCTTCCCAAATGCCTTGGAACCTCATAATATTTATTATTTTGGTCTTTATCAAAGATTCTATTTTAAAAAAAAAAAAAATCCAAGACCAATCTAATTTTATTATGCCATCAAACCTTCTCTCTTTTTATTTTTTATTTTTTTTATCAGAGAAATATTACTATGCTACACTTCTCAAATTTAGGGTAATGAGCGTTTTTTTTTTTCATTAGTGGATCTCCCACTTAAGATGTGTTTGCAACAACTTTTTCAAAAAAAGCAAAAAAAGAAGATGTGTTTGGAACAAGGAGGTGTATGCTTGTAAAATTGTAGTATATTGTAAGATATGCCAAAGTTAACTTACTAGCATAAGTGGGACAGATATACTTGCAGCGGCGGATAACTTCAAAATCAAAAGCAGAAGGTACATTCTAGTACAACTTTTTTCTTTCAAGTATTAACTTTTTTTCTAAGTACAACTTTTTTAAAAATCCTAGATTTTCCTTGTCAAAAACTAAAAAGATAAGTTGTACCAAACAGCTGCGAAAAGAAAAGAAAAAAACATTAAATTGTGGATTGAAAATAAAAAGCTCCGGACGGAAACAAGCAATGAAATTACTAAGATCATGGAAAAGAAATTTCACGAAGAAGAAGATATTTATGTGGAGATCCTGATCTCTGAACTTCCTTCACAACTTCAAAGCGATGTCAAGAACCAAATCTGCTTTGATCCGCTACAGCGCGTGAGTTTCTTCACCTCTATAAATTTGCTAAATAACTGTTTGTCCCGTGCATATTGAATATGCCATTGAATGGTATTATAAATATCATCCAACAATAAAATTGAAGGATTATATTATTATAAGTGGTGGCTGTATATGTAACTCAGGGTGGTCACAGGACTACCCACTTGCCAACACACACACACACTAAACTAATCTATTTTGACTAACTTAATAAAAATATTGATCACCCTAATTTGAGAATTACAAAAATTTCGATTCAATAAAAATAAGAGTAATGTTACATTTATAACATTTTTACAATAATTTTACAATAAATTTTATGTGATAAGCGAAAAATGGTTACTAATTCTAATTTGAGCCCAATATTGACATCAATTTATAACCCACTAATAACAAATTGGTGCATACAATTTTTATAAAAAATGTTGTAGATTTAGCATTATTCCAAAAATAATTTTGGCTCCTCAAACATAATTCTTAATCCCTTAAAAAAAAACCCACTTAAATGACAAAAAAAAGCCCAAATGGCAACAAAAATAACCCAAACAACAACTAGTAAACAAATTATTCAACAAAAAACCTATTCAAAAAGAAAAAATAAAAATAGTCATTCAAATTTGTAACTCTTTCAACTTATTTTATAAAAATAATCCCTAATTTCATAGGTTCTTTGGTAGTGTTGGCAGTTATGTTTTTTTTGGTTTTGCAATCACAATAATTTTGCTATCCTCAGCAAACCAAGTCGTAGTTGTAACAAATATCATCCATTTTTTTTTCTATTATCATTTCAATTCTCTTACTTTATTACTCTAATCGCAGCATTCTCAATTCCTACTTTATTTCTTATTAGTACATTTCTTTCTTTTTCTCTTTGTTAGTTGGAAAAAAATTGTAATAATTCATGTTTTTTCGTGTTTTATATATATATATATATATTCAAGTTATCTCTTTATTAATTTTTTTATAATTTAATTTTCTTAAGTGATGACCCTAAAAAATTTCCTAGAGCTACCACTAATATGATCATCTTGTTTTATAAATAATATGAGCATCTTGCATACCTTTATTATCTACAAAAGTTAGAAAAAGTTTTTGTCCATTATATATTCAAATCTTTTTTTTTTTTTGTTTAATGTGGAGATCAATATAATTTGGTTGAATAAGTGTTTGACAAGTGTGTGAGGCATCTGTGTTTGATACATATCAAATATTGGAATACCCACTCTAGAGGTGCCTATACCAAATATATACATATATGCATATTTTTATCAGGACAAAGTTTATCTACAAATTAGTCTACAAAAATACCCATTAAATTTTTCATATATCTTTTTATTGAATGTCAATTTTGAAAATTTAACTGATGTACTTTATGTTATTAACATGCCTGTCAAATTTCATTCAAATCTAATGTTTTTACTATTTGATTAATAAACTAACTTTTTATGCAAAATTTTATATCATAAATGCTTAAAATTTAAACATTTCATTGATGACATATCTATCGATCTTTGATATTTTTCAAATTTTGCAACCATGAAAGATATAATAAGAACGTGCAATCTAAAGCTTGATTTTCAAAATTCGCACCCGATAAAAAAAATATTGCCCGGAGTTTGAAAATTTTCTTTCCAAATTAGTTTGGATTTAGAATCTCATTTTTTTCTCCCATATGTGTGTTTGTTTCTTAATAAATAAATTGAAAAAAAAAAGAAAAGAATTTTTGGTCTTCTTCAATGATGCACGTAGGGGTGGCAATTCGTGTTCGCGTGTCGGGTTCGTGTCGTGTCAAGTCATGAGTATTCGACTACATAGGTCAACACTAACCCGACCTGTTTATTAAACGGGTCAAGATTTCTCAACACTAAAACGACACATTTAGTAAACGGGTCAGCCGTGTCGACCGTTTTATCAGATTTTATCAAAATGAAAAATAAAAATTAATGAAAAAACAAACAAATAAATATTTTTAATATAAAATTCAGAACTAACGAGTAACTGCATCACAAATAATCATTCAAAATTAAAGCATATCTCAATATCACAAATAATCAATCACAATATGTCAAAGAAAATAAATCACAACAACTAATAAGTTTATATACCTAGAGTTTGAAGGGTATATTGGTAAAATATCATTTAATTAAACGGGTCAGACGGGTCAAACAGGTTCTATGTGTTCAACACTAACCCAACCCATTTATTAAACGGGTTAGTCATGTCAACCCGAATATGACACGAACCCGTTAAGCCTCAACCCATAACCTACTAATTTCGTGTCGTGTCGTGTCGGGTTCGCGGGTCGTGTCAAATTTTGCCACCCCTAGATGCACGTCATTGTCACATAATATCCTTACAATTATAATAAAAAAGTTAGCCTTAAATTCTCACTATCTCTCTCTCTCTCATTTTCTTAACAATAAATAATTTTCATCTCATGTGATTTGAATATAAATTTTTATAGCTCTTTTCTAATTAGAAATTAGACCATTCACGTTAAAAGAGTTAAAAATTTTAACTTTAAATAAAACAAAAATTTACTTTATTTATTTTAATACTTTACTTTACATTATACCTTCTATTAAAGTTTTTATTTTTTTTACCACTTCATTTAAATATTCTTTATTTATTTATTTGTTTTTTATCCTTAGTCTCCCGTCTTTCTCTATCTTCTATTCTTCTCCTGCATCTCTTTCTCTTCTCTTATCTGCCGCCCAAATCCACTGCCACCATCTACCACCACCACCGGTTTAAAAAAAAAAACATAAAACAAGAAACCACAACCCACCGCCAGCCACCACCGGGAAAAAAAAAGACCATTAAACTTCAACCACAAACGAAAAAAAAGCAAGCCGTTGGAGGGGAAAAAAAACCCCATAAAACTTCAACAACAAACAAGAAAACAAGCAACTTGCTGGAGGAAAAAAAAAAACCTACAAACTTCAACCACAACCACTACCAGCCACCACCATCGGAAAAAAAAAAAAAAAAAAAAAAAAAAAAAAAAAAAAACCCACAAAACTTCAACCATCATGAACCCACCATAACCCATTCCAAAATCAACCCAACCACAAATCCATGAACCCACAGTCACCCATAATCACGATTGAACCACCGAGACCCACAACCACAATTAGAACCACCATAACCCACAACACAGCCAAGAGATTGAGAGAAGAGAGAAAATGAGAGATTAGAGGAAATTTGAGAGTGAGAGATGAGAGGAATAAAAAAAGTAAGGAAATGAAGGAGATGGTATAATAAAGACACTGGGTCTGTGAGGGAGGAGAATAAAGAGAGAGACGTTGGGGAGAGTGAGAAAGAAATGAATTTTTAATTGTAGGAAGAGAGATGGTAGTATAAAAAATTTGAGTTTCATATTTAAGTTGATGCTGCATTGAGCTATTATAGATAACAACTTACTGTAGTTAAAAGTTAAAAATTTTAGATGTAACAACTTTGATGTAGTTTGATTTTCATGATTTGAGTTGTTAAAATAGCTTTTTAGTTTTTTTCACATTTTTGTTGTGAATGCTTTTAGTTTGTAAAATTGTTAATTTTGTACTAGATAAAAGGGATAACATAAAAATTAATAGTTGCAACTCTATAACGATATATATAGAACTCTAAACTTTATTTGGTGTAGATTAATATATTAAAAAAATTAGTCTATAAAACACTTCTATTTTACTTATTAAAAAGCTTCTTTTCTTGGTTAGGAAATGGATTTGCACTTCAACTAATAATTTTTTCTTGCTCAGCTCATGATAGAAAAAAACAATAGCTTGGCTAACCCTGAGCATGAAAATTTGTTGTGTGACATCTGCAACTCTCTCAAGCCAGTGTACTACAACGAGCAGTGCTACATTGTTCGGGAGGGGGAGCCTATGGATGCGGTATTCTTGATTACAGACGGCAGTGCATGGGCCTTTCCAAGCAACACTAATGGTGAAGGAACAGGAACTGCCTCCCGACATGCTGAGCGTCTTAAAGCAGGTGACTTCTTTGGAGAAGAACTTTTTGAATTGGTTAGGGAACCTTACTCCCCCAACATGTTCAATCTACCCAAAGTTCCCATTTACTCAAAATCTCTCAAAACCCATACAAAAGTGGAAGCCTTTGCTCTAATGGCCAACGACCTTGCATCGGCGGTTGAAAAAAACTTCTGAATCCAGCAGAGCCTAATGATATTGTTGAATGCCCAAAGTGTTGGTGCTTCAAGAAAACGCCAAAATTTAGCGGTACCTGACACCATTGTTGCAAAGAAATGGTTTGTACTGATGTCTTTGAATTACGTTTGTTTTTCTAGTGATGGAGGTGCTACTTGTTTGGACTTCGGGTTCTCAATGATAATGGTAAAAGTTAGGAAAAAGACAACGTCTGAAATAATAAACAGTTTGATGCACGCTATTAAATTCAGAAAGGATTGTGTGTAGAACCTTATATTTACACCTTTTGATTCAAACTAGCTTGTAACCGTGTGATGAATATGGATATCTCCATGATACTGAAAGCACAATTAGTATGAAAACACTAATACTTGTTCAAACTTTAATTTTAAAATTACAGCTAGGTTGTTTTTACTTTAACTTATCAAAGTGCGGAATAAGAGAATATGCGCAATAAACTGGTAACATTACCCTAAGCCATATTCAACCACAATGGACAATAGAAGAAAAGCTTAGAGAATAGGGAAGAGAGATGCAAACATAAGGTAACACCAAGACGTGTTATTGAAGAAGAAACTGAAAAACTCGGCAAAAAATATTTCTATGCTTCTCTAAGTCAAAATCGATCCACTAGTGAATAATTTGGAGTACATGAATAACAAAAGACCCTCCATACTTAGTCTACCCTATATGTTTGAGGAGGTTGTTAAACCCGGACCGAACCGTAAAGTCCTACTGGGATAACCGGGAACCGTTCATCAAGAGGGTTCTTTAAACTCCAAGAACTGGCTTATGCAAGAAAGTCAATGAACTGTACCAACCGCAGTTGAACCTTCTGGATTTCAAAACCATAAACAGTTCTTACAAGTCAGACCGTTAAAGGTTTTTTTTTTTTGAAATTTTTTTGGTACTTACGGGCTCATCATCATTGTTGAAGGTTGAAACTTCAATCACCGTGAGACACTATCAGACTTAAGATCGCACCCCCATATTCCTATTCTTCTTCTCTGTCTTGCTCGCACTCTTTTTGCTCTCACCCTCTGTGTTTATGACGATACTATTTTTGCATTTTTTTTCCGCTAGAGTCTTCTTCTTTTTTGGTAAATGGAGTCTCCTTTTTTGCTGCTTCAACTCAGCCACTAAATATTTGCTCTACTGTCAACCACCAATGCTTTACTGTCAAGCACTTCTAGCTTTTGTATTTAACCCATTTTTAAATAGGCGGGCTTCCTAACTAGATTTTTTAATTGTATTTTAAAGTTGTATGTATTGTCCACAGGCTTAGGCTAGCTGATCAGCCTATTGTAGCCCATGAACTTATATTACTTTTTCTTTTAATAATGATCCTACCTGTTTTAATAAAAAAATAATAAAAAAAGGCGGGCATCTTATAGTATTCTTTTTTTTTTTTTTTAATTCATAAATGGTGGACTATTCAAATGGGCTTGGGCATAGAACTTTTTTTGATTGGGTTGTCAAATAGGCTTGGCCATGGGCAGACAGACCAATTTCATAAAATTAAAAATAAATATTATTGAGTACTCAAATGAGATTTGTCATGACTTACGAGCACCAACCAAATTATTTAGTGTGTATATATATATATAAAATTATTTATCCTTATTTTAGTTAAAATTTCAATTTTTACTAATTTAATATATTTTTTATTTTTTAAATAATTATTTAACTAATTATGACGTCATCACAGTTCGACATCGGTATAACCTCAAAAACCTTGAACCTTTTATTTTTACAATTCATTGAACGGTCTGGGTTTCAAAACCTCAATTTGAGCCCTCCAAGCTCTTGCTACCAATAAACTTCTTGGAGTCTTGTTTTCACTAACTTTCTGGATCCCGCAATTTAGCTCGATTGCATCTGTCACTTAATAGCTCCTTCCAATGCTTCCCAAAGGTACCAAAACTTGACTCAACACTCAGATTGGGTGAGGTAAGTGTTTGGGCTAAGAAACTCTCAAGGATGTAGAGATAGAGAGGTAGGAGTAGAGGAAAACCAAGAGAAAATGTGTAGATGATTGTGGGTATAATAATCTCTAAGTCTCAAGTGCTTTTGCTAGAGTTTTCTCTCTGAAAAGCACTCCTTACACTTCGTGGGTAATGAGAGTATATATAGCGTGGGTAAAGAATTTGGTAAAATACTTTTTTTTTTTGCCAAACAGAGAGTATTGTGGGTACCTCACGAGATGGTTTTTCTCACGAAGTACTCGTGAATTTTACAATCTGGCATGACTTTTCAGCTTTTAGTCGTGTGCTTCACACGTGGCCTATTGCGGGGTACTCTTCTCGCGAGCTAGTCGTGAACTACATTGATTCTTCGTTGAAGTTTGATTCTTCACCAATCTTTCACATTCATACCTTACAAATAAACTCACATAAATACAGGGAAATGATTGAAGAAAATACAATCAATTTTGGCACGGAATTAAAGCTAACAAAGGCTAGTTGGAATCACAACTTTATAGATAGGATTCAATCAAGGATAAAGTTAAGCTTGGACTTGGGGAGGGGGGGGGGGGACTTTTTAAAAAAAATAATATATTATTTTGTATTAATTTTAGCAATATTGTTCTATAAAATTATACTTTGCCCCCCTAAAATATTATTGATTCTTTTAAGAATAATACACTAATACTATAGTTACAAATTTTTCTATAATATTTTTATAAACTGTTAAGATAGCAAATTCTTATTGATTCGTATCTAAGCCTACTACTAATATCATTTTTTTAGTTACCAATAACTATTCACCACATCATTAATTTATGAAAAAATGTTTGTATCTTTAACATTTTCCCCCTTTTAAAGGTCATAAAAAATTTACAGATCTAAAATCTAAAACAAAATATACGAGTTCAAAAAAAATTAGCGCAGCAACAAAAAATACTAATAGCAAAACTAAAAAAATTAAGCCCAACCAACAAATTTTACCTAAAACAAATAACCCAGCCCTTTAAAAAATTTTAAATAAAATAATTTTGTCCTTACCTTGCAACAAACACATGCATCAAAGACAAAACACAAACAAAAAAAAAAAAAAAAAAAACCCTTAGCATTTATACAATACACAAGTTGGTGTAAATGAGCATATCGACTTGGCTACATCTTAGCCCTCCACATGGACTTTGGCTTGTGCCAATAGTGTGAATGCCATTGGAGGAAGAGAAGTATGTAGTCTGGCATGGACACCTAGCACTACCATGAGAGAGAATTCAACTCCTGATGATCAGATGTTGCAGGACACCTTTCATTGATTAGTATGAGTTTGGACCACTGCCAAGGACATGTGTAATGTCCTCAGGCCTCACACTTAATTTCCCTCTCCTCCTCTTTGCTTGTCCTTCATGATAGTTGTGGGCGCAAGCGCCCGCAACGGGTCTTTCTTTTGGGAAGTATGCCTTGGCCTAAGGTGAACCATGGCGAAATGTGTAAATGGAGTCGTCACCTATATTAGGTCTAATAACCTTAAACTTAAATTCATTAATGGACAAAACGTACATTACACCTTTCAAGTTTCAACAATGTATGGTGCTTAATTAATAATGGTTGAATAACTAGACATTTACAAACCATCTCCAATATCACAACATTCAAATAGACTATTGGCAGCCCAAGTAAGCACCAATGCAAGCAGTCATTATAACGGTTATTTCAAAATAACAAACTGCTTTTGCTTCCTTGACTCGGATATTGCACTCCCAAAACATAAAAAATAAAAGTCGCCTTGACTCGGATGGTGTCTCTTGGTGTTTCTAAATAAAACTTTCAAGGGGTTCAAATTTGATAAATCATCTTTCACCAAATATCGATTTTTTTTTTTTTTTTTTTTTTTTTAAGTTATACATATGCAGTGGTGAGTATGCAAAAATATTTAAAGCTATTTTTAATTTTTTAGGATCCAAAACATTTTTTTTTTCAATTATTCTTAGTTATTTAATACCTCCACAACTTTTTTTGGCTTCCCTCCTTAACACCCCAATTAATTATCCTCGCCAATTATGTTATTCATCTCTCCATGTCAAACAGGATCATTTTCCCTCTTTTTTTTTTTTTTTTTCTTTTCTTTTTAAGATATGCTACATTCACAAAAATTTTACAATAAATTCTAAATGACAAGTGTTAAACATAAGATTCACTTTGAAACAAAGACTACAACAAACGACACCGTTTATGATAAAAGATTGGCCCAAAACTATATTGTCTCGTCGAAGGACACACACATGGATAAATCAAAAGATCACACATGAAATAACTAAATCACATGACGTCATTTTACTAAAGGCTGTGCATAGATCAAAACACGTCATCTTTTTGTTTCCTTTTTTCTTTTTCTTTTTCTTTTTTGGTTTAATCTAAAGATCCCTTTGTTTTCCTTTCCATAAGATTTTTTGTGTTTGGTTCCACGGAAAATATTTTCAAGTGTTTGATTACATTCTTCAAAATGTTATCATATTTACCACTTGCTATTTTCTTATCTCTCAAACACATATTTAATAAAAAATAAAAATTTTAGATTAAAAGAAAACTATGATTAGGGATTGGTGGTGGCGACCAAGGACATTAGTGGAGTGTAGTGGTTGGGTGACAGACAGTTGGAGGTGGCGTGGTTGTTTGGTTGATAAATTTTGGGTGAGGGAGAAAGTGGTTTATTGAAAATGTAAGCATAAATTAATTTTTGCAATAAGTGCCCTTATTTTATGGTTAAGCGGGAAACAATTTTCGGTTGATCAACATTTTTCGTCGCTCCAAACATTTGTAAAGGCAAAAAATATTCAAAAATCAATTCATGTTGAACCAAACATAAAAATTTGTAAATTCTAATCCTTTGGTAGAGGATTTGAAACCTAAGCCTCCTCTCCTTTTCTTATTTTTCTTTCTTTTATTTATTATTTTGAAAAAAAAGTATTACTAAACTACACACACACACACACACACACACACACACACACACACACACACATATATATATATATATATATATTTCAACCCTATCCATGCACACCTCGTATAAACCTAAATCTCTAAATATAAAATGAAAAGAATTTATTTTTGAAAAGGAATAAATGTTTTTACTAATATATATATTGAAAAATGATAGAGTTTAGCTACAAAATTGGTTGTAGTTTAAGGCTACAACCTTATTCAATATCCTTTTATTAGAGGTGAATTTTGACGAATCTACTATTGGATTATATTTTCTTTTTATATCCTCCATGATTGCAAAATTTTTAGAAAATTAAAAATCAATAGCTATGTCATCAATAAATTGTTTAAATTGCAAGTTTTTGTAATTTAAAATTATGCATAAAATATAATTTTATAGATGATATAGTAAATAATACCCGATTGACACAAAATTTGACATGTGTATTAAGAGCATAAAGAACATACAATTTAACGGTTAGATTTTCAAAATATGTAGTAATATTTATTTTATTGAATAAGATTGTAGTCTTAGGCTAAAACCAATTTTGTAGCTAAACTTTGTCTATTGAAAAATATGTCAATATTGTCGGCACCATCGAGGGATTAACCAATGTCATCGTGCCAATTGGAGTCCAATTTTGCGCTACGTGTTTATCTAATTTTTTAATTTTTTTGGCAAGTGAATTATTGAGTACTAAAATTGAAGAATTTAAATTCAATTAAATTCTAAATCATATATATAATGAGAAACCATTACATATTTTAAAAATGTATGATTTAAAAAATATGTAAGCTAATACCATGTATAGTTTGAACCTCTTCTAAAAAAATATATAATTTGAACTGTGCAATTGTAATTATTTTTAATTATACTTGTGTATATGCATGGGGTTACACACTAGTTTATAGGTAACTAAACAGTTTGTTTTTGTCACATTTGTATTTTATCAATAGTTCTATGAATATGACATAAAAGAAATCTGTGAATAAATCCAAAAAAGATTGGAAATAAATTCCAGTCTTAAATCCCTGCCTTATTGTATGAGTGGCTGAAAAAAATAATATTATAATTCTGTGATTAATTAAATCCAAAAGGACCGGAAAAAATTCCCCATTATAGAAAAGAGTATTTTTTAGTGATACAACAAAAATTTATAACAATTCATAATTGATAAAATTTGAATCCAAATATATGTTTGAATGTATATTTCTAATCCATTAAGTAACGATCTATAAGACCATATATTTACTTATTTTATTTAAACACATAATATGACTTGTTTAAACTTTAAAGTAGTGACCAAAACTACGCACAGACTATTTTTTTAATTATCACATAATTATAATGAATTGGTATAAAATAACTCCAACATATTTGAAGCCATTTTCTTTTAACAAAATTTTCAAATGAACATTCACATTATATTTGGGTAGGGGACACTAGATTGTGGTGGACCATGTGAAAGCCGAGGATGTTAGGAAATTGTTGTACAGGAAGACTTGAAAGTTTGACGACTGGACTTTGGCTCTTTGCTCATTTACTTGCACGGCAGAAGTTGACTTTGACTATGACTGGGTAGCATCTGCACCTTCACCTTCACCTTCATCTTCGCAATCTTATAATCCTATAAGAAACCCGGTTTCTGCGACTCTTGTAAAATGCGTTCAACTTGAGTTTATCAGGTACCATTTACTTTTTTATGAATACAAATGTTATTTCTCTCCATGGGTATTCATGCATATGTACAACTCTTACTTTTCCTTTTGCTTCTGCGGGAAAAAACTTGTCTTATGGTGCACCCACTTGAGAGTTTTGTTCTTGAAATAAATGAAAAATTGGTTGTATTTTTGTCTAATCTGTTTCCCATTTAATTATCCAGGGATCAAAATTCTGATTTTCAAGTAAAGTTTTCTGGGTCTATGCAAGTATGGATTTTATGAAGGTTGTCGCCACTGTATCACTTGTTATTCGTAGCCTTTGGAGTCAACTTCGGAACGGTGTAAGGTTCGTCTCTTTTGCTCAGCTTAATTTGTGTCGCCAATTTGAGCCTCTGAATCGTTTCAAATTAATTAATCATAATTTTTTTTCACTGTTTACAATTAGCTAGGTAGGATAGTTGCAGTAAAACATGGTAAATGTTGCCTTCACAAAATTATTGATTATAAAATACTCCTAACATTCTTGAACTACGTAGGCCATGTCTTATTTTTTTAGAAGACAAAATGGTTAGTTGTAAAGTGAAAATATAAAAATAAAAAATCAAACTTGGTAGGCTGGTACTCTTGCAAATAAGCAAGCATCTACCTTCCAAGAACTTTCTTTCGACTTATACTACTCAAAAATTGACCCTTCCCACTCTTGTGACTATCATTTTTCTTTTCCCACTCCTCATTGTTTATTTTCTACTCACCTTATCTTTTTTTGTCTTCTTTTTATTCAAGAGTTCTATCACACACACATAGATTCAATATATTTTCTTCACCTTTCATAATTTGCTACATCATAGAGCAAAAAAGTTGTGTAATAATTTGCGATTTTAGATTTTTTTTTCCTTTCTATTATTTCATTATCAGCGTCTCATAGAACCCTTTCACACTCTCTGATCTCATCTTTCTCACCTTCTTTTGTTTAGCCCTCTTTGACCTTCTCGCCATATCAAGCAAAACTTGTCTCTGCAAGTCAAGTGCTAAGCAACATATCACCTCCAGACCTACTCATTCCCATGATCAACTAAGATCAAGTACAGAGGAGTCGAGCTAATAAGGCCATCTCTTTATTTCCACCCGGAATTAGTATTTTGGCCGGCACACCAGTTCAAGCGGGTGCAGGTCGGAATTTGAAGTGAGACGTACCCCTTATTCTAGATGATCGATCTACCCACTGGAACAACAATGGGAGGGGATTTTCAATCTTTAACATTTTCCTTGGAAACACAAAAAAAAAGAAAAAAAAAGAAAAAAGCAAATTAAATGGCAAAATATGTTGCCATAATTTGATAGCTACAATAGGACAATGAAATTTAAATCTTGGTCATTTTCTTTAAAAATATTATAAAATATCTGTAAGTTATAGGACTTTAATAACTTTTTTCTCCTTTACTTATGCGTTGACGCTTGGCAATTACATTTTTCCTCTTTTTAATTTTTTGGCCAGAAGTTTAAGCTATTTAGTTACTTCTAAATTAGTTACTATTATTATGGAGTCATCGATGTGTTTGTATAACAATATTTGTTTCCTGTAAATTTGGATTTGAGAGTTTAAATCTAGTACCTATTTGCATAGTTTGAGAAGGCAACGATTGGATTTGGGCCAAATCCACCAAAGGATTTAAAACCCAAAATCCTTAGATTTTAAATAATGTCCAACTCTTGGAATTTAAGTCATAAAGTAGGTTTTGAGTGTGTTTTGATCATTTTGAAAGTTTAAAGATTATTTTGATAATGGGAAGGTTTGAGAACACTTTGATTGTGGTCTTTCACTGACCAAATTTTATGTTTGCCATGTATTTGTTCAGTAATTACGACATCGAGAGGCAACCTCACAAGGATGGTGGTGGTGATTCATCGTCAAACAGAACGAGGACAAAGACAATTATTGACCCACATGGAAAATTCTTACAAAGGTGGAATATAATATTTGTATTGTCGTGTGTGATCGCAATATTATTGGATCCCTTGTTCTTTTACCTTCCCGTGATCAATGGAGACAGAAAGTGCATTGAATTAGACAAAAGGTTGTGGACCAGAGCTCTCTTTTTGCGATCATTCAACGATATGATTTACCTAATGCATATCATATTACAATTTCGTACTGGTTTTATAGACAAGAAACTTCAGAAACTTGGAAGGCCTGCGTTAATTACAGATTCTTGGAAAATAGCTCAGAGGTATTTGTGGCCGTACTTCCTATTAGACCTTCTAGTTATTCTTCCCATCCCACAGGTATACTTCTGTTTAACTATAATGTTTATATAGAGAATTATTATTTTCACCTCCTGTTGTAATTAGGCTAACAAAAGAGCATTCACACAAATTCACACCTAGTGCATGTTCTTTATATTTGCATAAATTCACCTGCGATGACTATAACTCTCAGTAAAAAAATTAACATGATTACCTATTTTAAAAATATAATTGTTGGATTGCATGTTTTTTATATTTTTAACACATAAGTCAAATTTTATACCAATTTAATATTATCTACTATTTAATTAATAAACTTATTTTTTATGCATATATAATAATAGACTACAAAAATTTGATTGATAATATAACTGTTAATCTTTGATCTTACAAAAATATTGATAATATCTCATCTTATGATATTAATAAAACTCCATACAATTAATATTCTGCCATGGTCTAGACGTTGATCTAGACTTCTATCTATTAAATTTATTCCCGTGTAATAATTTTATTTATTATTAAGAGGCATAGATGGTTTTATCAATTTTCATGTATTGGCTTGGAGGAATTTTTTTTCTAAACTATTTTCTTTTATGAACTTTTCCCATTCTTAATAGAACATAGTGATTGGTTTTAATTTTTAATTTTTAAAGATAAGGAATAATAAATTATTTCTTTTATAAGAATTGCCAAATTAATTTTTCAACAAGGAAAATAATTTTCCTTCAATACTAAAAAACTTCAAACAGTCTATTAAGTGAAAAGGAAAAGTTTTAGACTATTTCCAACTCAGAATTATCTTTAAATTAACATTGTCCTATGCATAATTACATTTATTCATTAACTGTAAACACTAGTGTAATCTTTCAGGTGGTAACTTCATGGATTTTTTCAGAAATGGCACAAACGAAATCTTCAAATAAAATAAAGTTGTTCAACTCTTTTGTTCTGTTACAATATGTGCCAAGAATTCTCCCAATCTACCTATCCTGGAAGAAACTGATAAGAAGTAACGAGAAAATTGAAAAAACCATATGGTTTAAAGCTGCACTGAACTTCTTTCTGTATCTTCTTGCTGGCCATGTAAGTTTGATTACATATACAGATTTTATATAAATTTAACCTTGACAGTTTTCGAATGTTATCTATGTTTTGATGGTACATTTGATAAAAATTTAGCCCTTGAAGGAACCATCCTCGGCAAATCTTAATTTTATATTGCAGTACAATATAAATCATAATTGTCGAATGCTATTATTATTATTATTATTATTATTATTATTATTATTATTATTATTATTATTATTATTCATTTTTTTTAGTAGTAGTAGTAGTGGTAGTTTTAATTTTTGCAAGTACACGGATTAAACCTCTAGTGCTAACGTCTTGAGAATTCTCACTAATCAATACCTTAAGCATAACAGGTTTTTAAATTGGTAGCCTAGCATTTGTTTTGGAGTAGACAGTTGTAGACCAATTATTCTATAGTAGAAGATTTTATTGAATTAGGTCCTGTGATTTTTTCATTCTCATTTGAGGGATTTCACATAACAATTTGGTATCTTGATTGTGAGTTTGCATGTTGAATTTTTTGTTTTTGTTAATTATTGTGTTTGGATAGTTTTACTTGGAATGCCTATTGAATTTGCACAAAAGCTAAAATTAAAATAATTTCTTTGCATGTGTTGTATTTATTGCTATTTTTCCCAACAGTCTATACGTAATAGCACTTTATATATCTAAGACTAACAATATGTGATCCCATGGCTTAACTTCAAAAGTAGTTTTCTGGTCATGAAAGTTTAGAAGAGAATCTATTTTTTCTCTTTTAGAATGATTATTAAGTATTACTTCTTTCTTTTGTTTTTATTGTAAAAACAAAAATCATATAAAGGAATTCAGCAGAAGTTTTATTTAATATCAGTTTAGAAATAACTTATTTAACTTTTTTTTTAATCTTTTACTGAAAGTATACTAAAATATATTTGCATTTTGAAAAAAAAAATAAAAGAGAATATTTAAAAATAAAAGAGGTTTTAAAAAGTTGTATATAAAAATTAGCTTTTTATTTATTTATATTTTTAGAATGGCATAAATTAAACTAACTTATAAGCTAGTTCTAAACATACATTTAATTTCTCTCTTATTGTTAGGACAAAAAACTTTACCTTTCAACTAATTGAAACCACTGTTATTGTTGTTTCGTTATAATATGTGCAGAATATAATGATGTTTAATGAGATGCTGGTTTTTTTAGGTATTGGGAGCCTTTTGGTATTTTTTCTCTACTCAACGAATGACAGCTTGTTGGCATAAATATTGTGAAAGACATACTGGATGTGTCCAAAGTTCTTTCAACTGTGACCTCAATGAAGGAAATCACACATTTCTTAATAATGTTTGCCGTATAAATAAACCAGATGCAAAGCTATTTGATTTTGGAATATTTCTTGAAGCCCTTCAATCTGGTGTGTTGGAATCCACGGATTTTCCACAAAAATTATTTTACTGTTTCTGGTGGGGCTTGCAAAATCTGAGGTTTGTACACAAATTAGAATCTTCTGTTTTATATTAAGCAACTCTTAAATTTGAGGTTTGCGTTGTCGAGTCATACTTTGTGCTTTTAGTTATAATTTTTCATATTAGCATCTCAACTCATACATTGTAGTTGTGCCTGTTTTGCAGTTCACTTGGTCAAAACCTTCATACAAGTAACTATATATGGGAAAACTGCTTTTCACTTTCCGTTTGTATCTTGGGCTTGTTGCTCTTTCTCTATTTTTTGGGAAATTTACAGGTTAGTACCCAAGGGCCAACGTTTTTTCTTCTCGTATTTACATTCTTTTTAAAAGGTTTAACGCTTTTAGTTGTATAATTATGAATTGAAAATATTTTAGGGAGAAATAGAGGGTGTATATATGTTTCTAGATAGGAAGTAAAGGAAATAGATACTTAACATTGCCTCAATCCAATGGGGTATTGAATTTATTTATTTATTTGGTTATTTAGTCAAAACCCAATGAAAAATGGTACAAGCAGCACAAAAGTATTAACATACATAAGATCTTTTCTATATTGAATTCTTCTAGTATCACAAACAAACTCACAATTTTTGTCATAATTTTTTTGTGGCAAACTTTGACCGGCTTCTTATTATTTTTTAGTAAGTCTACTACTTTTTATCCATTAATCACAGTCACATGAAGAGTCATAGCAAAATGTGTGTGTTTTTTTTTTGGTGATACTAGATTTTTTGTTCCAATTCCTCCAAGCCTCACCAAGGAATTTCGTAAACCAGTCAATAATTTATTATCGTTCACAAACCAAGTCCTAATGCTATTGTTTTTTAAATTCCGAAAAGGGAGAAGTATTAATTAACTTGAAGGTTGATCTTAGGTGTTTCTCAACTTTAGGGCCATAATTAAGTGGCACAATGTGATGCTCTAAAATTGTTTTGATTTTTTTTTAAATAAAAAAAATTTAAATGGATGCATTCTGTTATATATTTTAGGCAAATCGAGCTTACGTGTAGAATTGGCAGATGTATATGCAGTTGGAAACTTCAAGATCAGAAGAGGTACACATGAAGATGAAATCAAAAAAACGAACAAAACAAAAGGAACAAATAGAATTGTGGATTTCCAAACACCATCTCCCTAGTGAAATGAGAAAGCCAATTATAGATGACATGAATCAGAGATTTAAAGAAGATGAAGATGTTTACTTGGAGAGCCTTCTTCCTAATCTTCCTGGGGAACTTCAGAATAATGTAAAGGAGCATATCGGCCTAAAGCGACTAAAAACTGTGAGTTTCTTCGCCTCTATAAATATGGTATATAACTATCAAGAGCCTATAGCACAATTAATACTTTTTTGTGTTTCCATTAAAAATGTCTAAAAATCAAATCTCCATTCTCCAACTATCGAATTATAAAAAATATTTGTGTAATTGATTGCCCTATTAACATGAATGGTATTACAAATTTCATGCCAAACATTAAAAAAGGTAAACATGATCAATATAATAATGGTTTTATTATCACAAAAAAGCAGCTCCTACGGCTTTATTATAGGCACAAGGTAGTGTAAAACAATAGTTTTTCTCAGGTTCTGTCGAAATAATGACATGTGAGTTTTGTACGTAATAACAAGATGCTATATTTTGAGGTTTTGATTGTTTTACATTTAGTAGTGTCCACACAATTTTGGATATCAAATTTCAAAATCTGAGGATATTGTGTGAAGTTTGTGTAAATTAGGGAGGGTAGAACAACGATTTTTCTATATTATGTACAAAAATTCAAGAAAGTTCGATCTAAATCTAAACTCTCATGTATTGAAGTAAATACATATAATTTAATCGAAGAGGTATTTGACAAGTGTGCGATCGTGTGTCTAATTTGATACATGTAGAATAATACTGTAAGCAAAAATGTAAATTTTAATAAGCATTCTTATTCGATCAGTACTAATTGTTACAAACCTTCAAACCCCTTAATTAATGAATTCATCTAAATTATTTATTTATATAAATTTTTTTTTTCTGAAACACATATTGATTGTTTAAGATGTGGTTTAATTTAGGTAGAAGTGCTTCGAGGAATGGAAGAGCAAATGTTGCGTACGATGTGTCACAGTCTGAAACCAATGTTCCACAGCGAGCACAGCTATATTATTCGAGAGAGAGATCCAATCGATGCGATATTCTTCATTACGGATGGCATTGCATGGACCTATACAAATACAACCAGCACTAATAATGGCGAAGAAGGAACTGTCCTCACACAGGCTGAGCGTCTTGTAGAAGGTGAGTACTTTGGAGAAGAACTTTTGGAATGGGTTCAGAAATCCACAGCCTCAAGGAACAACCGATCCAAACTCCCAGTTTCATCAAGAACTCTCAAAGCCCACACAAAAGTAGAAGTTTTTGCTCTAATGGCACAGGACTTGAAGCAAATATTGCATTCTAAGTTGTCTAGTTTAGGCCCTGAGCAGTTGCCATCGGCGGCAGCTTCGGTTGTACAAAGAATCTGGCGCTGCAAGCACCCGAAGACTGAGGATAGCGTTGGTGGTTCAACAAAACTTCAGAATAATGCTGTTGTTAAATCCAAGAAGGCAGCTTCTATTTTACTACCACCTTGTTACCGGCTTACCACTAATCCATAGACTGATCATAGCTCCAGAAGTGCCTGACATTAATTGTTGTTGCAAAGCAATAGGTTTTTTTATTTTTTTTAATATTTAATTAAGAAAGAAATGGTTTGTTTTGAAAAGAATAATCTGAGTGTGAAATAACAAACTTGAGTGATTGTAGTAATTTTTTTTTTTATCCAAGTGATTATAGTAAAATTAGGAAAATATGAATATGCATGTGAAATGATAAAGTGTTTGATGCGAAACTTTATGTTTACCCTTTTAAACAAATTGTAGTAAATGTTGTGCAAATTTGCAAAAAGTGTACAATATTTACCACTTTTTGTAAATATGTATAATATTTGCTACTTTTTATTGGTATATAGCATAAATTTATATTATACCGTATAATACAGTACAATATAAATTTATACTATATACAAATAAAAAGTAGCAAGTATTAATTATAGTAAATAGTTTGTAACTCATGCATGGGATGCACAAAATATGGGTGTCTAATGTTTTTTTTTTTTTTTTTTTTTAATGAATAATGCTTTTAAAAAAATGGTAGAAATTTTTATTGATAATAAAACTATATCCTTTGAGTATAAATCTTTATTATATTGATCGCTTCCATTAAGAAGGATGGACCACATCAATCCATTCGGACCATTCCACTCAAGCGTGGAATAAATATTACATTTACATGCATAGTGGGCAGGAGCCCTATCAACTTGCTTTATAATAGATGGGACACTAACAAAGCTCCAGTACTCACTTTGCATGTTTTGTGCACCTGCCTCTAGCGTCTTCAAGAACCATTTACCAGAAGATAAAAAAATAGGATTGGTGGTGTTCATAAGTCGCAGTCCAGCTGCAAGAGTTCCTTCAAAAACAATCTTTTACATACCACAATGCCTTTCACAGTTTCACTCGCTACATCAATGGCGTGAACCACAGCTAGCTAGTGACTTGTACGCACCTTATTTGGCTCAATGAGGGTTCATACGTATCATATGATATGTATTGTATCAAGTGAAAAAAATATATGTTAAAAAATCTATTAAAAAAGGGATAAATTACAACAAAAACAGGATAAGAATGCAGTTGAGCAAAAAAAACTATTAAAAAAAAAAGAGAAATATCGTACTTCTTTGCCACACTAATAACATTTTTTAGTGAAATTTTTTGGCATTTTAATTGGGTTGGATTTCTATTAACTCAATATTTTGAATGTATACTTGAAGGTGGGGGAAGAATACAAAACCTACCTATATTATTCTCTTTTTAAAAATATTCAATTATCTTTCTTCTTCTTTTTTGGGGACATTTTTATACAATTTTGGCGGGCTTTTTTATATGTAATGGGGGGCTTAAGAACTTATTCAAAATGTTTGGGGGCAAAGAGAGCCTTAGGCCTAGGCCTTAAGCCAGCCCAGTATGCATTAATAGATTGTTTCGAGAGGTTCATTAACAATGTGGTTCGAATTTTCGTTGAGTTGTTTAATTTGTTAAGATTATGCTTTTTTGTTTTATAATTTTTGATGATTTTTTTTTTTGGGGGTCCAGAGCTTGAGCTTATTTTGATTTGCATGTTAAATTATTTAAATTAATTTTGCATGTTAAATTATTCTTTTTATCACTTCCAATCATATACAGAGCATGGATTTAATTAAGAATTTTGGGATAAGGTTTTGTTGATTTGAAAAGTGAGGTTATATGACAATACTGTGACATACACCAATCGGAAGTTCTTACTTGAAATGTATCAATTTACAACCAAGAATTGAGAAAATTTTGTGAATTGAATTAATTAACTAAAGCTAGTACAATCTCTGTAATTAACTAAAACAAAGCTAAGCAATAAGTAACAGTTTCAGTAATTAACTAAAACTTTTCTCTACTCCCTCAAACAAACTTAACAAACCTAATGGCTACATGTACACGCGTATTATATAAGACGCGCTATTCACGTGTGATAAAATAAAACATTGAGCTACTTTATAGTTGTGAATACAGATAGCACTTCAATTCGTATGCTACTTGTCGTTTATCCTCGTGTTCCTTTGAGCGCAACAGAGGTCACTTGGACTTACTCACTTACATGCATTTATTTTGTAATGCAAAATAATATATGAAAAATGCTAGAATCACAATAAAATACAATCCGTGACGGAGCTAAGAATTTATCTTTGAGAGTCATATATATATATATTCATCGTATTTTTAGATCAGAGGTTATCTCCCACGCCACCAAATGACCAACAGAGACCTCTTGGACTTACTCACTTACATGCATTTATTTTGTAATGCCAAATAATATATGAAAAATGCTAGAATCACAATAAAATACAGTCAGTGACAAAACCAGGAATTTATCTTTGAAGGTCATAATTATATATATATATATATATATATATATATATATATATATATATATATATATATATATATAGATAAAATTTTGTGTACAATACTTCATAACTCAATATATACTATAAACAAATTAAATACAAGTTTTTTTTTTGAAGTTCTAAATACATGTTAATATAGTAGTATATACGGTATATTTCAATCAAATTAATAAAGTATATTTATAAATTATAATGCCATACGATATATAATATATTGATTATTATAATAACAAATAATATATTATAAGAAAAATAAAAAAGAAATCAAATGAAAAGTAAAGTAACACAAGAGTATTGTATTAGGTTGAGGGGCCTATGAAAACTTCAAGCTTGTTTTACTTTTATATTATAAACACAAAACTGTGGCAGTAGTAGGAAAAAAAGAAGAAGGCAAATGCCAACGGAGAGAGAAAGAGAGAGAGAGAGAGAGAGAGAGAGAGAGAGACTTGTAAGAGCATTGTGAGCAAAATTTTCTGCAATTGTGTTGGGGGCTTGGTGGTGTGGCGAATCAATAAAGCTGCTGACCTTTTAATTTTCTATTCCTGTGGTACAAGTAAGATGTGTTGGGATGAAAGTTATAAATTTTTTTCTCTTTTATTTGTTGAGATAATTGTTAAAATACCTATGTGTTCATTTTAAAAATGCTAAATGTTTAATTATTGTAATTGTTTGACATATATATTTATGGATTGTATTCTATTTTGCAATATTTTTACAAAATTTTTATGTGGCCAACATCTTATTGGTTTTTATCTAGGTCCAACATTAATATCACTTTTTCATTTATCAATAATTACTCACCACATCAGCAGTTTGTAATATTTTTTTATAAAATATTTTGTATCTCTAGCATTATTATTCTATTTAAATGAAAGTTATGTTTATTTTTAGAATTTCTTAAATATATATGTATATTATCGGGTATGGGGGGCCAAACTGATAAGGATTTCTTAAAAATTTTCAAATTATCTGAAAATTTCTAAAAACATTCCTTAATTTTTTTTGAAAAATTTTGGGGGGGCCAAGACCCCCCGGTCCTGTTGATGGTCCGGTACTGAATACAACTCTTTTGGATATTCAACAACGGTGGAGCCAGATTTCTAAGGGTACAATTGCCCTCTCATAGGTGCAAACTTATAAATTTTTATCCAAAAGAAGAATGCAAATCCTCTGTACCACTTTTTGTGTATCACTTTATGTTCCACTAATCACTACTTACCATGTGTATGATTACTTTCCATTTTAAACTCCAATTATTTTATAAGGAAAGTAAAATGAAAACATGGCAAATAATGATTGGTGGAACATAGAGTGGTACATAAAAAATGGTACAGAAGATTTGGACTCGAAAAAGAATGGGTTGAATAGAAATGAAACAAGTTCAAGTATCTCTATTTGACACCAACTACTTTTTCATTTATTTTAGACTTAGATTCTTCTAGCTTTTTTGGGAAAATATTTTGTTATCAACAAAAAGAGATGGATTTATTTGTCGCACTACCATTACAAGGATTTTGCAAGGATTATCAATGGCTTGGATTGGTAATAGCTGATTTAGAGGACAGCTGAACCTCCCGAACAACATGCAGAGAACAGAGGAGTAAAGAAGGAAAAGAAATTGAAGAGATAGAGAGACTGAGATAGAGAAAGAATGACAGTATTCATTGCTTGAAAAGTCCTCCAATCCTACCCGTATCCTCTGTACATGAACTGTTACTTCTAACCACCTTGCACAGCCCACAATAACCAACTGTACAGCCCACACTTGCGCAGCCCACACTAACCAACTGTACAGCCCACACTTGCACAGCCCACACTAACCAACTAACTACCCTTAACTGCCATTAACCACACCACAGACCTAACTAACCTTGCCTCACTAACTATGGTCAACTACAACACTAAAGCACTCATACAACAATTATGCAGTAATTATGCAGTAATTGAGTTACAATGCATTACAACAAATGATCCTAACAGATTTGTTTTTATTTATTGGATTCACGGATTGAGCTGCAACGTCGTCAAGGTCTTGTTTTCCATAACTTGTTATTTTTTTTATTAATTATGAGAAAGGTAAATTAGAAATTAAGGAAAAAAAAAAATCCTTATCCCTATATGCTATGAACCAATGTCAAGGCCTTAATAAATCTGAAATTACAATTTTTATTTATTTATTTATTGTTAGTATTTTTAGCTTAGAATAACTGTCATTTTTGTAGTTAAAATTTTCAATTTTGTTAATATAATTTTGTCCTTAAATTTTCCAATAGTTATCTAAGTAGTCATTACGACTACATGAACAGAAAGAAGCTTGGATTAACACCATAAAAAAGATATATTTTGTTTTTACGCCAAAATGCAACGAGATTCCTTAGGGTTTGGGTCAATTGTACTATTGGTTTGATATGCATGATTGACGCATGTGGTTTAAGAATTATCTAAAACTAATCACAAACCCGTGCAATGCACGGGAAAAATATTAAGTATAATATATGATTTAATCTTTGTTTATTTATTAACAATTATATATTTTAAGGAAGAAAAAAAATTCTTGTACAATAATTATTATGAAGAATAATAATATGAGAATGGTTGAGTCCGGAAAAAGAGCTATAGGTATTTTTTTTTTCCCTTAAGCATATCCAAACGAAAAGCAATTTATGATGATATGATTTTTAAGAAATTAATATTAATAATAAAAATATTAGAAGAATTTGGATTATAATCAAATTAAAATGTTTATCAACTTAGAAATTATAGGAGAAGAAGATAAAGACAAAAATATATATATATATATATATATATATATATATTTATAAAAAAATCTAAAAAGAATTCTACAATTTTAGAAATTAATATTAATAATAAATGGATTAGAAGAAGAATTTGGATTGTAATATCAATATTAGAATTTGTAGATAAATTAATAATAAAAGGATTAGATGATGAATTTGGATTATAATCAAATTAAAATTTTATCAACTTAGATATTATAGGAGAAGAACATAATGACAAAAAAAAAAATATTTTACTAAAATATAAAATGTAAAATAAAATGGTCAAGGTTTTGGTTATATATATATATATGACCCCTCTATCTTGATTTTGTCAACTATAATTGACATAAAATGGCCACATGACCACTTTACCATTAAAATCATTTTTAAAATAAAATGTTTATTTTAAATTCTAATTGAATTGGAAATTGGAAATTTTAATTTAATTTAATTTAAAAAAATAAATCGGACTAAAAGAAATTTTAAAATCAAATCAAATCGTATTAAAAAAATTATGTCTGATTTTGACTAAACCTATAATAATAATAATAATAATAATAATAATAATAATAATAATAATAATAATTTTCCCATAAAAAACAAATTAATTTTTTTAAATGAATCCTACCACAATTAAATTAATTTTTTTTTATTACAAGATAAGATATTACTGTCATCATAAAATAATACCCATCAAGAAAAGAAGAACAGTGTGTGCCCTCATTACCGTCTAATATAAATATATCAACTGTATATTATTATTAATAAATTGACATTTTAGCTAAAGGTTAGCATATTAATAAATGAGATATGAGCTTATGGTTTTAAATATTTTAAATTTTTTTAAAAATAATTATACATATCTTAGCTAATGAACATATAAATAAATATTTATATCTATATATGTAAATATATAAAATTAGTGGTAAATCTGAAAATTATTTCATTTCCCTTACTAAACTGAAACAACCTCCGTTTCAAATACATAAGTGGATAGTAGTTAGTTCTCATTGTGAAAGATGATATTTTTTATTATATTGGTCAATGCAGATATGTTTTGAATATATTTTTGGTAACCTAATGTATTTGAATTGCACCCAAGAAATTGTACCTTCATTTTTTAGATTCTTTAACTTTCAATTTGAAATGGTTAGTTTCTCAATTTTAGGAGCCAATATATAAATTTTTTGAATCCAAACTTCCAAATTTGCATACATTATATACATGCTAATATGTTTTTTACAAAAATTCAAGTGGGCGTTGGCACCCTTTTGTCTAAGCATGCCTCTGTCTTTGATTCTCTAGAGATTTTAGGATAACCCTATGAAGAAGTTCCTTGAATGTTATCCATCTATTTTAAAATTAGTAGATGGATAATAGTCAGCAATTGTTTAGATTTTAATAATATCAAAATTCAAACAAATCATTTTAAAATAGATGAATAGAAATTTAGGAACTCCCTAAGTACTTTAGAGAAAGTTCTTTTAACATTGTAAAGCTATGTATATTGTTTTTGTTGTATTTGATTCTCTAGAGATTTTAGGATAACCCTATGAAGAAGTTCCTTGAATGTTATCCATCTATTTTAAAATAAGTAGATGGATAATAGTTAGAAATTGTTTAGATTTTAATAGTATCAAAATCCAAATGAATCATTTTAAAATAGATCAATATAAATTTAGGAACTCCCTAAGTACTTTAGAGAAAGTTCTTTTAACATGGTAAAACTATGTATATTGTTTTTGTTGCACTGACGACAGAATAAGAACTTGCTAAAAGTCTTGTAATTATTTAGTGTTTCCAAAACATCCCGAATTCAAATCTCCCACTCTAAGAACTTGCTAAAAGTCTTGTAATTATCTAGTGTTTCCGAAACATCCCGAATTCAAATCCCCCACTCTGTTATAACTATCGAATTATTAAAATAAAAAAATAAAAGAAAATGACAGAATTGGAATCCTATTAGGAAACTATATTATTTTTGTTACGTAACAACAACTTCTTTAACAGTTTGGACGAATTGGAGGACCAAACCAAGGTAAGTTACGAGGATGAAATTGAAAATTTCAATGGTAGATACTAAAATGATAGTTATCTATTGCAAATTCAAGGTCTTAGTCTCTCTTTTTTTTTTTTTTTAGAAGAAGGTTTTAGTCAATTAGCTATGCTTATTTTTTTTCGTTTGTTTACCAATTTTCAATTGCTGGGAAGACGCGAAGTTGGACTTTGTTTTTGCTACAGTACTCTAACACACGTGGAATTGCAATTTCAAGCTTATTTTTTTCATTTAAACATTTTATTTGTTAGAAAGTCTACAAAGTTGAATTTTTTTTTTTTTCCCTCCGTTTACACTTCCATGTTAGCTGGCTGAGTTGAATTTGTAATAAATTGAAATTTCATCAGTTAAATCACTTGTACCTTACCTACAAAGCAAATCCTTTGTACGACTTTTTGTGTATCACTATACATTCCATCAATCACTACTTATTATGTGTATGATTGCTTTCCATTTTAAACTTCAATTATTTTATAAAGAAAGTAAAATCAAAACATGGCACATGGTGATTAGTAAAACATAGAGTGATACACAAAAAAATGGTACAAAGAATTTGTATTCCTTACCTAGTACTAGGGGGTTCACCAAATCGCACAAACTACCAAAACTGCAAAAATCGCACCAAAACTGCCAGCAAAATGGCATAACTTGCACCACACTGCATCACATGGCGCAGTGCAGTTTGTGGTTTTATAATAAGAAATCTGTATAAACTGCATTGCACCACACCCTCTCTATATATTAATATATTTATTTATTTTTAATATTAAATATATTATTAATAGTTTTGTTAGGTTTTAGATCCCTATAACACAAGTTTTTTAACCTAATTAATTAACCAAGTGAATACTTAGGTTTATTATTCATATCTAGGTTAAAGCAATAAAGTCATACCGTGTAAAGCAGGGAAAATAAAGAACATAAAGATGTAATGACCTAGGAAAACCAAACTGGTAAAAAACCTGGGGAGGATTTAACCTAACTATTCTCAAGGTAAAACAAATCCACTATGAAAGAATTGAAGTTTGTACAATAGAACTTAGACCACTAACATCCTTTTACTACCTCGAGTAGAAAAATTTACTACCACGATCACGTGATAGCTCCGAGTCCACGGACTACTTCTTTCTTTGATCTGCAGCAACCACAAGTTCTCTTACTTGTGATTTTGAAACTCCACTCAAAGGTTTAAGATCTTCTTTAAAGTTCTTTATGTAGCAACTGAAACAACCATCAAGTTCTTGGTGTGAATCTTGATCTTGATAGTTCAAAATGTGTGCATGAAGGCAAACACCTCTAGATCTCACAAAAAATTCAATACACAACACATCAAAGACTTTAGAGAGCTTTTGGGTACAAAATCCTAGATCTGCAAAAGAGACACACTCTTCTCTCTCTGGAAAAAAAATAATAATAAAAACTTTGAAAACCCCTAACTAGGGTTAACTTATGATGTCCTTTAAATACTGGAAAAAATGGATCGCAATTTAGGTTTCAAACGGATAAGTTATGGCCTTTTATAGTTTGCTGATTTTTGCTGATATGCAACTTTTGATCTTCGATCGATCAAATCTAATTTTCAATCGATCAAGCCTTGCAGAAATTGAATAGTAATTTCCTGCAATTACTCGACTCCAAACTTAATTTAAACCAAACTTTAAGCAAGTCTAAACCTAACCTAAATGTTTTGATCATGGTTTGTCAACATATACAAATTGAAGTTTTAATACATTAGTTCCTAAAGTTTTAGAACCTAACAATCTCCCCTTTTGGCAATCAGTGACAAAACATATTACAAAAAATATAGAGCTCAAAGTGAAAATAGCCCAATAACATATTATTGCCCAAATACATCACAAATCACAATCGACTCCTAACCTAGAAGTTGCAAAAAGAGGTAGAAGATCTTAATTAGAATGTACATGTCTTTCCTGAAACACTCAAAAGAACACATCAATGCATGTGTGGAAAGAAAGACATAAAAACAGTAATACAACAAATATGCAAACTAACTCTCCCCCTAAGTTAGATACATTTTAAAAACCTTTTTAAATAAGATTCCCATATTTCATCTATTTCTCCCATTTTTTGTCACGTATTGACAAAGACAACTCAAACAAAAAGTAGATTGACAGTAAACATGAGAGAAAAAAGAAAACTAAGAAACCACAAAATTCAAACTCTATAGAAAATAGAGTCAAGTCCCCCTATGAAAAGCAACAACTCCCCCTATAAAGTGCAACAACTCCCCCTATAAACAACGTAAGTTTTAGCAACAGATTTCCCCCTATAAAAATCAGAAAAACAAAACAAGTTTTGGGAAAAAACAGTTTTGGAAAAAATTTAGGAGGTGGGGATAAATAAAAAGACACAAACCAAACCAAAAAAAAATTGAGGTTACACATGAATACAAATATTCTCTCTTTCAATAAATGCAAACTTGACACTATGTGACTCATAAACCAATGATGTATGAACACAGATCAAGTAGAGAAAATATTTGCAAATTATTATCCACCATATCTCTTAAGAAAAATATTTTATGTAGTTTACACATAAAAATAACATATACTAAAAAGTACATAACTCAAAAATTAATCAATCAATTTTTAAATCAACTTGAGTACCCTTTTTAGCAAAGTGTATGCATGGTATGTGTGAAAATAATGAGAAATATGACTGCAAAACTGAAAGATGGATACAAAAAAACTGTGCAATACATGTGAAAACACAAATGATGCATGAAAAAATTTTTGGTCAAAAACTTAAAAACTGAAAATTTTCTAGTTTCGATCAATCGAACACCAATTGGGCTAGCCCGAGAGCAATGATTAAAAATCAAGGAATTTTTGATTGGTCAAAAATCACATTCGATCAATTGAAATTCTGGAAATTTGAATTTTTTGAAAAATTGCAGAAGTTTATGCAGAAAACACTTAATTCAAATAATTTCATTAATGAAATACATGAGAATGAGTTTAAATGTTTTTCAAAAACATTTGTTTTCAACTCAGAACTTCAAAAACAAGGTTTTCAATCCTTTTTACCCCAAATCTTCAACCATTGAACATATTTTGTATCAAAATCATAGAATATATAATCTTGGATGGCCAAAACACATTCACACACAATATCATGTACTAAGTTTAGTAAGGAATAACTTGTGTAGTGTGTGCAACTAGCAAAAGCATAAGATACATGTGAGGTGCTAAGTAGATAGTAATCAATCACATTTTCTAAAGAATTTATCATATAAGTTTGAAAGAGACTATCACCTAAAAAGTTACATCATATAACTCTCACATTTCCTAGAAAACAAGCTTGCAATTATGGAATTTTCTTGTTTTGCCTCGAAATGTATACACCAATTTTATTTCATTGTAAATTTATTATAGCCAAATAATGTACACACCAATTTGAGTAATAATCTGAGGTTATACCTTATGTTCTTTTTGTGCATGTGCTACACTTTCTCAAGCACAAAATTTTATAATATGTACTAAGGTGTTTATGATTGGCTAGTAAACAGTGGTGAGATAGTTATTTATGCCTTTCTCTTAGAATTTTTTAGTCCTTACAATCAAAAGCATGTGACTTCAAAATCAAGATTATGTGATTAAAAACTATAATCACATAAGAAATTATAGTTTTTAATCACACAATCTTGATTTTGAAGTCACATGCTTTTAATTGTAAGGACTAAAGAATCCTAAGAGACAACTCCCACACAACATGCATTACATAGCTAAAACTAGCAAAATGCAGTAAAATAAGCTAATCCAAGCTAAATAAGGTACACAAGTATGTTACATAAAGATAATAGCTCAACCTTGATTACAAATTCATGACGTGTAATACAAAACAAATAAAAATCTTTTTCATTTAAAAAAAATGACCAAAAACAAAAGGCACACATTATGCTAAATGAACAATGCAAAACAATGCACGATAGTGCTTAACTAAGCTATAGAGGGTACACAAACAAAAAATATCAATTTCTTAATTAATCCATGAGTACATGTACAAACTAGTACATATTCATACAAAATCATAAATAGCTTAGCACTTATATAACACATACTATTCAAGTTTATCCACAATGTCAAACATGTTCAAAATCACGAAAGAAATATCATAATTCATGTAATCCTCAAGAAAAATAAAACTAGACACAAAATAAAATATTTATTTCTTTTTGAAATTTTCAATGTTTTTGGATTTTTTTTTAATAAAAAACAACCTAAAAAAAACAATAAGAAACAGAAACAAAACATATCCACAAACAATTGAAAGAATTAAATCAGGGACAAGTTAGCAACACTCACCTTAAAGAATCTTTTCTCACCCATATAGCACGAGTATTCAGCTTTGTAGGTGAAAATCCATATGAAGCAGAGTGTATTTGAAAGATCACACCAATCTTCTAACAAAGACTGAAATCCTGCAGATTCCTTTCACAAGCCAACAAGCTCAAATTTTTCAAAAGAATATGAAACAATTTATATGGACTTATGGCAAGAGAAATATCATCACATATCTTATATTAAAATACAGAATGTTTAAATTTCAATTTATGACAATTAGGACGAATGTGACCAGAGACACCACAGAAGTGACAAACAGGAAAAAATTTATGAACATCAGTATTTCTAACAGCAAATTTAGTCTCAAATTTTGGTTTTTGCCTCAACAAAGAACAATTTAGTCTAATATGACCAACAACACAACAAAGGTGATAGGTAGGCACAAAAACAGACTTCTTTTGCACACTAGCAGTAGGTTTAGACTTAGGCTTAGAAACTTCAACGTCTATATCAGAACTTTTACCTTTGTCTAACCTAGCAAAATAAGCTTTTTCTTTATTCTTCCTCTTGAAAGGAGGGATATAATATTTTTTCAGCTTTAGGCTTAAGAGAAATAGAAACAATTCTGTTATCAACAGTAGGCTTGGCACTAGTCACCGTTCATGTTTAGTTTTAGACTCAACTAACTCTTATTCCAAACTTTTCATCTTTTCATCTTGAGAGGAAATTTGATTTCTCAAAAATTTATTCTTTTTATTAAATTCATCTAATCTCACAAAAGTGACAAGTAGGTACAAAAACAGACTTCTTTTGCACACTAGCAGTAGGTTTAGACTTAGGTTTAGAAACTTCAATATCTATATCAGAACTTTTACATTTGTCTAACCTAGCAAAATAAGTTTTTTTTTATTCTTCCTCTTGAAAGGAGGGATATAATATTTTTTCAGCTTTAGGCTTAAGAGAAATAGAAATAATTTTGTTATCAACAGTAGGCTTGGCACTAGTCACCTTTCATGTTTAGTTTTAGACTCAACTAACTCTTATTCCAAGCTTTTCATCTTTTCATCTTGAGGGAAATTTGATTTCTCAAAAATTTATTCTTTTTATTACATTCATCTAATCTCACAAAGGTGATAGGTAGGCACAAAAACAAACTTCTTTTGCACACTAGCAGTAGGTTTAGACTTAGGTTTAGAAACCTCAACGTCTATATCAGAACTTTTACATTTGTCTAACCTAGCAAAATAAGCTTTTTCTTTATTCTTCCTTTTGAAAGGAGGGATATAATATTTTTTCAGCTTTAGGCTTAAGAGAAATAGAAACAATTTTGTTATCAATAGTAGGCTTGGCACTAGTCACCTTTCATGTTTAGTTTTAGACTCAACTAACTCTTATTCCAAGTTTTTCATCTTTTCATCTTGAGAGGAAATTTGATTTCTCAAAAATTTACTCATTTTATTAGATTCATCTAATCTCACAATCAATTCCTCTTTTTCAAGATTAGCCAATTTTAACTCTTCTATAAATTTCTTAGCAATTTTCAAAGATTTAGATAATTCCTTGGGAAGAATTTCATAAGCATCAAAAAGATCAACAGAAACAATAGTGTCTTTTTTATTCAAATCATCACAAACATGAGCAGAAAGATACTTCAAATTATCTATGATAATAGGGATTAAGGATCAACTCTAGGTATAATAACCTAAATCAAGGGCTAACTCGCTCTGATACCACTTGTTAGGTTTTAGATCCCTGTAACACAAGTTGTTTAACCTAATTAATTAACAAAGTGAATACTTAAGTTTATTATTTAGATCTAGGTTAAAACAATAAAGTCATATCATGTAAAGCAGCAAAAAATAATGAACACAAAGATCTAATGACCTAGAAAAACTAAATCGGTAAAAAACCTGGGAAGTGTTTAACTTAACTATCCTCAAGGTAAAACAGATCCACTATAAAGGAATTGAAGTTTGTACAATAGAACTTAGACCATTAACATCCTATTGCTACATCGAGTAGAAAACTTACTACCATGACCACGTGACAGTTTTGAGTTCACAGACTACTTCTTTATTTGATCTGCAGCAACCACAAGTTCTTCTACTTGTGACTTGGAGACTCTACTAGGTTTAAGATCTTCTTTAAAGTTTTTTAGGTAGCAACTAAAACAACCATCAAGTTCTTGATGTGAATCTTGATCTTGATAGTTCAATGTGTGTGTATGAAGGTAAACACCTCTAAATCTCACAAAAGATTCAACACAGAACACATCAAAGACTTCAGAAAGCTTTTGGGTACAAAACCCTAGATTTGCAAAAGAGGCACATTCTTCTCTCTCTGAAAAGAAAAACTCTGAAAAGCCCTAACTAGGGTTAGCTTATGATGTCCTTTAAATACTGGAAAAAAACAGATTACAATTAGGGCTTCAAATGGATAAGTTATGGTCTTTTTACGTTTGCTGATTTTTGCTGATATGCGACTTTCAATCGATCAAATCTAATTTTTGATCAATCAAGCCTTGCAAAAATTGAATAGTAATTTCTTGCAATTACTCGATTCTAAACTTAATTTAAACCAAATTTTGAGCAAGTCTAAACCTAAACTAAATGTTTTGATCATGGTTTGTTAACATATACAAATTGAAATTCTAATACATTAGTTCCTAAAGTCTTAGAACCTAACAAGTTTGATAACCCTAGTTTAAAAAAAAAAAAAAAAGGTTTATAACCCTAATAAGTGTTGACTAAGAAAGTAAGCCAAAATAAAGAAAACTAGCTTAATAGTTTAAAACTTGGTCCAAAACAAAGGAAAAAATTAGTTTTGGGCTAGGTAGGAAAAACCTAAAATTTGAAAAATATATCAACTTCAAGCCGTTCAAACTGCATCTTATATACTGTACTGCACATGTAACCGCAAAAATAAGGTACGGTGCAGTTATGGCTTTAGTTAAATTACACTGCAAAAAGCGGTGCTAAAAATGGCTCAAAATCGCATCTTACCACACCGCACTGCAAACACCCCTACCCAGTACCTACACATAAAAATCTTGCTATATGCATGTGATTGTCGGAATTGGTAGAGGTAATGTTAGGCAAGAAGTGATATATTTAAATATACTTGCAGGATAAGGCTTCCTTCATATAAACCTAATTTGTGCCACTTACCAAAGAATTTGTCTCATTCATATATTCATAACCAACCCTTCAATTGCCACACACACACACACACACACATATATATATATATAGGAGAGAGAGAGAGTGAGAGAGGGGGTAATTGGACAATCTCATTAAAACAAAATGAGATTTCAGTTAAAAAGTACTGGAAGTAAGTCAAACCCAAACAAAACAAACAAATAAACAAACTTGAAAAAAAGTTGAATTGCCATTAACTTATTTTTTCATATGTTTACCAATTTCACTGCTGGGAAGACGTGAAGTTGGATTATTTTTTGCTACAGTGCTACCGTGCATGTGGAGTCGCAATTTCAAGGTCATAGTCAATTATCAAATGGCAAACATATGCTTATTTTTTCATTTGTTTACCATTTTAGTCTCGGGGAAGTCACGAAGTTAAATTTTTTTTTGTGTTTACACTACCGCGTTAGCTGGAAGAATTGAATATGTAATAAACTGAAATTTTACTGGCGGTGGGCTCGAAATATAACTTCAAAGAAAGACTTGAGGGGTGGACTAGTGTCTATGGTTTACAAACCAACTGTTTAAAAGAGTAACAGGAGTTATCCATGTTTATTACTTGGATACAAAGCATCTCTATCCGACTGAGCTAAAAATAAATAAAACCAATGTTGCACTCTATAACAAAGCAAAATTTGTCCTCTCTTTGCTTTGTCTAAATCTCGGTCTTTCTTGCTCCGCGCGCCTTGTAAAATGCTTCCTACTTGAGTTTAGCAGGTTCATTTTACACAGTCCGTTTCACTTACATTTTCTAAACAACTAGAATGTTGCATGTTTTTGGGGTGGCATTGCTTCTAAGTGCCATTTCTATTGAGATGGGTATACGAAATTTTTACATAAATTGTTGCTTCTTGTTCATTTATAAGCTAGAATGACATGCACTCTTCCCCTTAAAAGAGTAATTTGACTAATGAGGATGTAGATTCAGAACCCATTGCTGCATGCCTGCATCTATAACTCAGCGGTGTGTGTGTGTGTGTATATATGCTCTTGGAAAGCTTCTAATGTATTCTCCCATTTTCAGGGATCAAAACTCCGATCTTGGTGGTAAAGTTCGTTAGCTTCATAGAGAGTTTGGCCGCTGATTTATTATTTTAGAGGTTTCATCTTTGATAAGTAAAAGTTATGAGTTGTCATTTGGCTCCGCAGGGGAACGGTTCAAGGTTAATTTCTTTCGCTCTTTACATAATTTTAGTTATTCTCACTCAATCAACGTTTTGAGAGTTGTGATGAATAAGGGAAGAGAGGGAAAAAAGAAGTTGCTATAGCAAACAATGAATTTTCAATGATGACATAACTGTTTTTTTTTATTTTTTTATTTAGAAATGATGACATAATTGTTAGGAAGATAAATATCTTGGAGAGTCTTTTTAAGTAATTAACATAACATATAAAAATATACTTTAACCTAAAAGGCCTAAGCTCAATAGGCATGTGCTCAATTATGTTATATTAACTATTCATTTTACTAATCATTATTTAAAAATATACTTTAACCTAAAAGGCCTAAGCTCAATAGACATGTATTCAATTATGTTATATTAACTACTCATTCTACTAATCATTATTCAATGTTATATATAGTTATATATATATATATATTAACTCTTTAGTGTTTTGTTTTCTATATTTCTAAAAATAAACCTATTATCTCATTAAAAATGTTTGAAAAATAAAATAAATTGAGGATATAAAGATAAATTGGGAAATTTAAATTTTAAAATTCATATTTTACTGAGTTAGAATAAACATTTTATACTTAAACTATATGAAAAAAAAAATGGCAATTTATAACTTACCCACTTGTGGTTTGGCCGAAATTTAAATTGTCTACTTGTAATTTAAAATTTCACATTTTACTTACCTGAGGTTAACTCAGTTAAAGTTCTGTAACCCACATCTGATAAAAACATGGTTGAATATGTAATTTTGCTCCACTTTTATGTCTCTCTCCTTCAAAAACACAAAAAACATAAAAATACAAAATCAAAAAAATCCAACAAAATACTTGCATCATGGGATTTCAAATCACAAGTAGGCAATTTAAATTCCAGTTAAACAATGGGTAGGTAAGTTATAATTTGCCAAAAAAAAAAAAAGTGAGTTTATGCACTTGTAGATCGTAGTTAGTAAAATAGGTTATGCTTTTAATACAGTAAATATACATACAAGTATAATTAGCATATTTCTAACAATTACATTTCAAAATTTTGGCATAAAAATACAGAGATAGAGGAAAAAAATGGTACGAGTATCACAGGGTCAACTTTTTCTCTTAAATTTTCTACTTGTGATGTTCATAAATCCCTGACTTAGTCTCAGCCAACACCACACATACACACACACACACACTGCAAGAACAATTAGAACAGATTATTAGGAGCACAAGCACACAACACACACTATATTTATAGGGAAAACTCCAACGTTTATTACTCACTCTCAAGTACAAAGAAAACCCTTACAGAGCTTGAAGAAATACACAAAATTCTCATTTACTTTATATAAAGTTGTGGTTTATAATTATGTTTTATGTTGACTTTATTCCATGACAAAAAGTGTTATAATTGCTTTAATTTTGTTCCTTGTATTTAATTTGTGGGATTTTATTGTATTGAGTTTAGTATTAAGTTGGTGAAGAATCAAGCATGAAATGAACATCAGTGCAATTTCACGACTAGCTCGCAAGAAGTTCGCAAGAAAGGTTCATATGAAAATGGCACTTGAGAAGCACATGCTGGAAACTGAAGAGTCAAGTGTCAGGATACATTTCGCGAGTACTTCGCGAGACAGGCCATCTTGGGAGGTACCCGCAAAACTCCCTGCTTGGAGGATTTTAAGTGTGACTTTCTTACCCTTCACCTCTACTATATATGCCCTCATTACCCATAAAAGTAAAGGAGGCTATTCAGAGAGAAAAACTCTAGATAGGTTTTCTACAACACAATACACCCACCTTTTAGAGAGAGAGCTACTTATTCTTAGTGAGAAATCATTGTAGCCTTTTCTCATTCCTTCTCCCACTGTTATACCTTGAGAGGAGATTTGTACTTAAACACAAACCACACCTTTTTAGAGTGTAGAGAGTGTTTTGGAGTTTGGGAAACTTTAGAGACTTGCCAAAAGAAGCCGGTGAGGCTTGGCGGATGCAATTGGGCGGTATTGCAGGATTTGGAAAGCTAGTGAAGACAAGACTCCGAGAAGTCTGTTGGTAGCAGGAGTTTGGAGGGTTTAAGTACATTGAGTTGACTAGACTTGGAGGATCTTTTGTTATTAGTATACTCCAACTTATTCACTAGTTGATCAATTTCGACTTGGAGGGTTGCGAAGAGGTTTTTCACCGAGTTCTTCGGTTTCTTCTTCGATAACACATTTTGGTGTTATCTTATATTTACATCTCTCTTCCATTACTCTTTAAGCTTTGATATTTATTTTTTCTTGCTTGCTTATGGCTTAGAGAGTAGATCCGGTGATTGCGCTTCATTTACTCTTGTTCTGCACTTAGATAAGTTAGAGTAAAAGTAATTAAGCTGAAATTTTTAATTAGGGGTCTAAACAAGCTCGTGTGTTTTAGCACAAATCTAAGCTTTCACTTTATTTGGTGGAGGCCAATCAAGGATGGCCCGCACCTTGCTCTCATTCATCTTTACAAGATCTTGACTGACCTTATGCCTTAGAAAAATAATCTATTGTTAGGCAAACACACGTCTCCTTCTTAACATAAAATTGATGCTCTCTCAATCTAGACAACACCTTGCTTAAGTGTTCCAAGTGATCTTCCAAGGACTCACTATATCTCACAATGTCATCTAAGTAAACCACTACAAATTGGTCTACATACTCATAGAACACATCATTCATCAAATTGCAAAATATAGCAAAGGCATTTGCTAAACCAAAAGACATAACTAAAAATTCATAGGAACCATACCGAGTTACACAAGTTGTCTTTGGTTCATCCACTTCAGCAATCCTCACTTGCCAATAGCCTGACCTTAATTCCAATTTGGTGAAGTAGGTGGCCTTGCACAATCTGTCAAACTAGTCTTGAATCAAAGAGACTGAATACTTGTTCTTCATCGTTGCTTTGTTTAAGGCTCTATAGTCCACACACATTTGCAACGACCCATCTTGGTTCTTTTGGAACAAAATTGGAGCACCATAAGGAGCTTTGGACGGCTTAATGTAATCAGCATCAAGCAACTCAAGCAAATGCTTCTCATTTCAGCCAACTCCATAAGAGACATTCTATATGGAGCCTTCGCAAAAGGCTTTAAACCAGGAACTAACTTGATCTTGTGATCAATAGCACACCTCAGTGGAAGGGTCTTAGGCAAATTTGGAGGCATCACATTGACAAAATCCCTCAGTAATCTGGCAAGAACATCTGGACAACTTTGTCTGGCTTGATCTCAATCATGGCAGCTAAGTAAGTTACTTCCCCTTCTTCAGCCGTGCTCAACCTGCATGGCTAACACCATCAGTCCATTCCCCTTGTTAGTCCTATTATTTCCTAGCCCAAGTCTAGTAGGAACATAACATGGCTGCTTCTAGTCGAAGATCAACATTACTCTAATGAATGGCGGCATGGCTGCCCTTGATGCCATAAAAAACTCATCAGCCAAAATTACATCAAAGTCATCCAACTGCATGTTCAAGGAATTCACCTTTCCAATCCACTCACAAACCTTAAAGTGCACACCAAAAGCAATAACCAAAACAGGTTTTGCTTCTAATTTTACTACCTTGATCTTACTTGGAAATTTGCTCACTTTCAACCTAAGTTGTTAGACCATTCAATCAGCAACAAAATTATGGGTAGCACCAGTATTAAGCATCGCTTCAACCCTATTTCCATTTATCTCCACTTGAAAATAAAACAAACCCTTAGAAGTACCTCTTGCACTAAGTACATTTAGTAATTGTAAGCAATTCACACGGTTGGGAACTTCTTCATCTAATTGCCCTTTGTCATCTTCAGTAATCACGGCATTAAGTTTCTCATGCTTAAGGCAAGGAAGTCAATACCGTATCGGAGGCTATACCGGTTTGGCCAGTGGTACGATATATTTCGGGTACCGGTCAATACCGGTATACCGTTTCGGATTTACCTCTATTTTTTACTATTTTATACAATATACAAAGTTATAATAATTTTTTTTATAAACATTTAGTTATAATGATTATTTTATTGGTATGTTTAATGTTTTATATAATAATGTTTTATAGATAATCTAATACTCTCCAAAAAAATTCTAATATAAACCACATTATTGTTATTATTAATTGTAGTGTGCTGTGTAGAGACTAAAGACCATTAAATCACCGGAACAACACTTCTTTACTATTATATTTTATACTATTATATGTGAAATGTTTTACAGCTGTACAACACTTCTCTTTTTTGGGTAAACCAAACAGCAGTAAAACACTTCATTACTTAGTCTAGAAGTTCAGTTGTTCAGACAAAATGAACTGCTTCACAGCAGTGTTCAGCAAGAGAGAAAGAGAGAAAGAGGTGTACCGGCGACTGAGGAGTGGCGTTACAGACTCTCAGTACCAGATCGCCGCCGAGGAGTGTTTGTTTGTTTGTTTGTTTTTTTTTTTGAGTTTATATATGTTGTAAATTTGGAATTTATATATGTTCACCGATTACCCTTTGCATTTTTCTTTCATTTTTCTCCTTCTTTCTGCTGGGTTTTCTTTGGCTTGCTCAGATTTGCATTTTGTATTTCGGTCCTGTATCCATTTACCAGCCGAAACAGCCGGATTTCGCCGGTACATCCGGTATGCGGCCGGTATGGCCGGTATTTTTTCCGGTACGAAATAGGGATGTACTTGTACCAGTGCACTGGCCGGTACGGTATGGTATCACCCTCACTGACTTAAGGTAGTCTCGTGCTCGATAAGGCCCATTGCATATGAAGCAGCCTACATTAAGTTTTGGTTGTTATTTTCCTTGTTAGGAGTTGGAACTCTCTCCCTTGACAAAAAACTTGTTACCCGATTTTTTTTTTTTTTTTTTTTTTTTTTTTTTGTAATAGGCCAAGAATGTATTGACTCTTTGTGATGAATTAATTTATTAATTAGCCAAGTTTATTAATTAATAAAATTAACATGCAAACGCGTGGTAGCACAAAAAAATCACCAATTAACTAAAGTGTGTAGCAAAAAATAAATTGACATGGTGATTTTTTTATGAATAGGAAAAACCTACACGGTAAAAACCCCATTGGGTGATTTTAAGGTCACCACTCCCAATAATTCACTATTATCACAACAAGTAGTTACAAGTAAAGGAATCTCAGTACCTTATACTAACCTACAGTTGAACCCTTACTCCAATACCCTTATAGTGACAATCTTTCCTTTCAATGCACGACTCCCAGTACATGACTAACCAATTGTGCGGATCCCAGTACGCAACTTCAATCACCAACTAGAGAAGGTTGTTGGTTGTAAAATTTTTCAGTTCATCACATGATGAAGATCAAGAAGCTCCTTAGTCACAAAACCCTACGGTGCACAAACGCGGTAGCTTCTTCACAAGAAAGATGAATTAGGGCGAATTCTGTCCCCGGTCACAATTTGCATGAACAAACTTTGCTCAATACTTGTGCAACTTGTGTCACCTTTGACAACCCTTAAAATAATATTTTTATATTTCTAGGGTTGTGAGAAAAGAAATCCCAAACATACAATCACGGATTGAATGAAAAACATATTAGAAATTTTGAGTTTCATAAACCTCGACAAATACTCTATCTGTCGAGCTACTGTAGAGCCACGGATTGAAACAGCTCTTCAAGGCTCGATAGATACTAGCTGTCGAGCTTTAATGAACAACACTTTTCACACTTGAATCTTGGACAAACTTGCATGGGTTTAACACTTGAATTTGAAACAAGGTTTCTTGAAGCATCAAACACATCCTAGGTCTACCCAATTACAAGTAAAGTACGTTTTGTCAAAGGTTAGCCAATAACATAAAATAGTGACATGTGTTCTTAACATTGAATCACATATGTCCTAACATTTTGTTTATCCTTATCCTTGTCATCTTTCTTCTACTAGTCTTTTCCTTTGTCCTTGGACTTACACTTCTCATAGTCCCCACTGGGTTTAATGTAATTTTAATCCACTAAGGCATCTATACTAGACATAGCAATGGGTAGATCACACACAGCCTACCTCTTTAATTCCAACTGAGCCCACGGCTGCAAACCAGATATGAAATTGTATAGCTTGTCTTCTTCAGACATGTTCATGATATCAAATATCGAAGAACTAAATGGTTTGACATACTCTCGCACCATACTAATATGCTTCAATTTCTTCAAGGAGTTCTTTGCAACCCAAACAGTGTTTGTAGGCAAGAACTAATCCCTTTACCAACATCTGGATCATCTTCCACACAGGTTCTCCACCATAACTTTACATCCCTAGAAAGATACATGCTAGTAATTGTCACCTTCTCTTGATCTAGCACCCTAGTAGCCTTGAAATACTACTCCATATCCCATAGGAAATTTTCTAAATCCTTGGCACTCCTAGCACCATTAAAGGGCTTTAGTTCAGAGACCTTCACCTTTGTGGAAACTTTCCTCTCCCTAGGAAGACCACTAACTGCCCTCTTTAACAAGGCAATTTCAATTTCGAATTGGCTTGTTGTCTCCCTCACTGCACTACTCTGGGCATCCAATATAGTAGCCAACTCTTCTACATGCATCAATACAACATTCCTCTGTTTAGTAAGTTCATTCCTAACCACCAAAGTTTCTACCTCAAATCTGTCACAAACTGATAGTTGTTCCCTCTCTGCAAGAACGGTTTCCAAGACATTCACCCTTACCTTGGTGTCCAAAAACATTACAGCCATTATTTGATACCAATTATTATAGGGTTAATTTTTCTCTTAATTTTATGTCTGTGATGGCCTTAAGTCCCTGACTTAGTGTTAGCCAACACCACACACACACATTGCAAGAACACTTAGAATAGATTATTAGGAACACAAGCTCACAACACACATTATGTTTGTAGGAAAAACCCTAACCTTTACTACTCACTCTCAAGACAAAGGAAAACCTTACAAAGATTGGAGAAATACACAGAATTCTCACAGAGCCAATTACACCATTTGCTGTTAACACCCCCAACAACATAAGGGTCAAATACACAAAAATAACTATCAATGGCAGTTACTGCCAAGTAACTGCCTGCACCTTGGACTATTGTTTTTCTTACATCTCCCGCATCACCTCACAGTCATGGTGAAACTGCCAAAAACAAAATTCTTAGTGTGTTTATTGTTTAGACTTTGATTACTAAATTCCTGCTGGATTTCTTGTTATAATTCATTTTGTTATAAATGGTGAAATGAGTGTTTATAAGTGCTGTTTGACATGTCTAATGAGTGTATAAAAATCCCACTCATGTCTAATGGTGAAATGTGTGTTTATAAGTGTTGTTTGACATGTCTAATGAGTGTATAAGACAATATAATATTATTTTATGATTTTGTGTAAGTGTGTTAAATCAGCCACTATGACAAATTTTGTGTTCTCAACATGAAAATGTTCGATTAAATCCTATTCCGTGAATTTGGAAGCTAGGGGCAGTTCTTATGAAAGCTAATACACATTTTTGTAATGGAATTGGTCTCATAGCAATTGGATGAATATAGAAATAATGGTGCAATTTCTAAGTTGACTGAAATTCTGTTAAGGCAGATTTGAGTATGTTGGCTTGTATGAATTTTAATAATTAATGGCTTTATTCTTTGACTCTGAAATTGTTATGGCAAGTACTAGACATCTGAAGGAGTAATTCTGTAAATTGGCATGAAAATTGGAACTCTAGATAATGATGAAGCCGGAAGGGATTTACTCAATTAAAAACCATGTAAGATTAGATTAGTAACTTTGTAAAGGCTGTCGCTTTAGTAAACAATTGTATACTATGACACTGCCCCATATATGGGATATGGATGGCTTTGAAGCAAGGAAGTCAATACCGTACCGGAGGCTGTACCGGTTTGGCTACCGGTACGATATATTTCGGATACCGGTCAATACCGGTGTACCGTTTCGGATTTATTGCTAAGTATTAAATATATATATATATTAGTTGTATATCCATTAATCAAGGCCCATATAATTTGTTTATAATATTTAAAATTATCAATTCATATCTTATTTAATAATTTAAACTTTAGCTAAAATGTTAATTCATTATACTAGTAATATATAATATATAGTATTCTTGGCAAAAAAAAAAAAATATATATATATATATATATAATATTTATATTACAATTGATATTGATACTAATAAATAAATAGAAAAAATTGATATTGATGTATTAAAATACTAAAATAAGCCTCAAATAAGTAGTCTTAGTCACTGTACTTTTACTGGTAGTATTCTGATGTGTGGGCAGAACCGTATAAATGGTTAAAATGTTATATTAAAAAAAAAAAAAAGAAAAAAAAAAAAAAGAAGAAGGTAGAGTTTGAATTTTTGATTGATGTTCACGTGGGTTCAGTGACTTGTCACTTGTCAAGCACACAAAACAACCAAAACTTAAAGGTTAAAATAAAAAGAAACATTAAAGGCAAAAAGGAGAAGAAACTGCTTCCAAAACTAAAGAAAAGAAATGGGAAGAAACGTCTGTACTCTGAGCAGACAAAGAAGAAGCAGCAGCAGCAGCAGCAGGAGCTGAAGAGAAGATCGACAAATGAGATGCTACAGGCAACGTGGCTTGCTGTTGGCGGTGGGGACAAGAGTGAAACTGGGTTGTTGTTGCTGGTGTGAGAACGCGTGGGTGTTGCTGTACAAGATTTTGGCTGAGAGGGTGGCTGTGTTTGAGAGTGCCATTGTGTTGTTTTGTAAAAACCAAAATAAAAAAGTGTTTTTGTGTTTTCAAAAAACCTATTTTTGTTTTTGTTTTTTTGGATTTCTTCTTCCTCTCCCTCTTTTTTTTTTTGTTGTTATTTCGGTCCGGTATGAAGTTTCCGGCCGAAATCCGATTTGTTTCCCGGTATGACCGGAACGACCCGGTATTGCCGGTATTTAAACCGGTACGAAACAAACACATTTATGTACCGTCTCAGGCGCCGGTACGAAATATTCCGGCCATACCGGCCGGTACGGTACGAGATTGACTCCACTGCTTTGAAGTACCCTTGATAACAAGATGTCATGTAGGGGTAGGAAACTGGCTTCAATCTACCTGGTTAGTTTTGCTTTTTATTTTTTTATTTTCTATATATATATATATATATATATATATTTTTTTTTTTTTCCTTTTTCAAAATGGTTTATAGCTTGGGGTTTTTGAGTGCTCATGCCGTTTGTTGGTTTCATGTTTGGCCTTGTTTACTTACGTTCTTTTTATAGCTATTAAATATTTTTTGTATTAAAACAGAGAGAATTTACAAAGAGACCAATTGAAAAAAATTATTGCATTTGTCTGGCGATATCTTCTTAGTCTATTAAATGGCTGTAGAAGTATCCTGGAAAGATAGGAAAATTTCATACATCACAAATCAGTTTTGGGTTTACCTACTATTATCATATAATCAAATGGGACTTCTAATTGGCTTTAAACACTGCTGCTTTCTTAACGATTGGGATGTCAAAATTTAATACAAGATGTTAACAGGAATATTTCATTCTTAAATTGACTTAATAAACTATTAGGAATGACGATATTTTATTGTTTTGACATTTATTTAGGAGTGTAATTGTAATGATATTTCTAAACCTCCGTTATTTTAGGAAATTATTGCTTGCATAAAAATATCTCATAGGCTAAGGCATATGATTTTGATTCTTTTCTTACTCTTGTTCACCCGAGATGTTTGTTTGCCTTCAGCATTGTTATACAGGCAGTAATTTTTTTATAAACATGCTAGAATTCTACTTATCATACAATTAATTTAACAAACATGCGTAAATATTGTAGATTAGGTGTCATCGCCTGTAATTGTAAGACTTGTTTTATTTCACTTAAGATTCTTGTAGGCATTTGGTGATTATATTTGGCAATAACTGCTTTAATGCATTTTTGGAGTATGTTTTCTTGAAGTTTTAGTTTGTGGACCTTGTGGTCATAGTATGTTTTCTTTAAGTTTTAGTTTGTGATCATATTTAATGAGCTATCTTTTTTGAGCATTGACCTTACTGGGCTGATAGCAATTTTTATTCACTTGTAATGTTGATACATGCAATCTACCATAATTATGAAATCCTGTTAGATTTCCCTTTTAAAGTCTCATGTTAGTATTCCTTGCACACATATCAAGCATTCCCTATATTTTTTTTGCATTTCTTTTGTTGGAACACATTGTTTCCTTCGTCTTAAATCATATGATTTAGTTTAGGTTAATACTGATTTCATTTTGTTCTTTTCAGCTTGTAGTGGTTGTTGATGCCCGTGACCTGCAGTTCTACCGCTGCCTTGATCTTGAGGTAACTCTCTCTCTCTCTCTCTCTCTCTATATATATATATATGGACAAAACTTATAGTACCTTAGATGTTGTTTCTTAGGTCATTTTTTTAAAATTTAGTTATGTGGTTTTTTTCTCGTGAAATGAAAGTGTATTTTTAGTTAAATAGCTATATGACTGAATTTAAAGAGGAGAATTTAAGAAAAAACACTTAAATACTGTACTTAAGTTTTGCCATATATATATATATATCATTTAGAAAATACTTTAAGTTACAGTAATTTGACATGAACTAGGCTTTTTTTTTTTTTTTTTTGGTTGTAAATATGATACCTCTCCTAGATTTGAGAGAAACTGAGCAAGATTGTGTGTAAAGATAAGCGTATGAAGCACATTACCCAAACCTTGACATTTCAAAATTTACTTATTAAAAGTGAAAATTTTAATTCTTTAGAGTCTTGATTAGTTTTGTGCCAAGAAGGGGAGGAGCATGATGTTTTAATTTAGGGGACTGAATTAATATCTTTTGTTGCTCTGGTTAAATCTGTTAAACTAATAATTAATGATGTTTACTCTCAAAAAAAAAAAAAAATAATGATGTTTAGAATGCTTTAGAACGTCGAAGTACAGTATATAAATTGTTGATTGTTCTAGAATATTAATGTCAATGTAGAAACTTTATTCAAGACTTTGAGATCAAGCTTTTTAGATAGCTATTTTAACAATAAAGATGGCAAGTGCTCTCCACCCAAGTGATGTATTATGGGTTGTAGGAGTATTCTACACTAGGCGCTCAATTTATAGCTTGGTTAAGTTGTTTCGTTGGGTTTGTGAGGATTTTTTTTTTTTTTTTTTTTTTTTTTTTTTTTTTTGAGAGAGAGTTTCAACCTATGGCGTCTACTTCTGATGATAGCTCTTTATTATCAGACCAAGACACCAATCAGTTTTTTGTGTAGGCGGAGATTGAACCCCAGATCTCTTATACAACCATCAGAGATTTTACCAGTTAAGCTAACTGGAACCCACGGGTTTGTGAGGAGTTATAAGTATAATGAAAGCTTAAAAAAACTACTACTTGAGAAAGTGTAAGTGACCATATAAAGTAATTCAGCATTCACTGACACACCAACTATGCTATGATAGTGGATATGTATAGGCCTCCTATCCTATACCCAATCCAAGAAACAATGGTAGTTTACTTTAGGTAAATGGGAAAAGAATTGAACCACTTTTTTGTGATGAAGTTCATTTATGTGATGCTTTAGTGTGATTTCTGAGTATTTTATTTTTACTCAGAGAATAGAGGGATGAAGAAATGTTTTGACCTATCAATTTCATCTGTGAATAAACTTCTAGAAATCTTAATTGTTTCATCCTTTGTTAGTGGAGATTTCCTGATTGCATAGCAATATGGGTATAAGCCTGAGAGAGAGATTTTTTTTTTTTTTTTTGTCTTTTCTTTTTTTTTAGAGATTTGTAATCTCTATTTTAGCATATTTCAAAATATTTACGTTGTATTATTAGCGAATTTTTCAAGTATTAAATTTGATATTAGTGGATTTCAAGAATGAGTTAATGAATTTGTCTCCTTTGAATTTGTTAGTCGAATTTTGACTAATTTTTTTTTTCCTTTTTAATTTTCTATATTTTGGGATACATTGAGGCCTTTTTGATGCATTTTGTTGACCAATAAAAGGACTTAATTTTTTTTTTCTAAATTAAAATAAAAAATATTATATTGTATTAGTTAAAATTAGGGACCTTATTTTATTTGGGGGCTTAGGATATTGCATCACCTACTTATATATGCTTGAGCCTGGCTTTGCTTTCACTAATTCTATTGAAATATTGCCATTAGCTACATAATTATCTAATGAAAATAAGATTTATTTTTTATAAAAAAATGCTCCCATATAAAAAATTTATAAAATATTTTTATTAATTTTGTAGATTTATTTTATAATTACTCATAATTTACCTCATTAAAGTTGTAGCAACAACAAACTGTGAAATAGTTTAGGATTTTAAAATTAATCAAATTAAAAGTTGTTGAATTAGGTTGCGGTACTTTATAACCAATTTCATAAATAAATAAAAAAAAAAAAAAAAAAACAATTGACTCGTACTTGCTACTGCCTAGTGCCTACCAATGTAATGAAAAACAATAAAATAAAATAAAGTTGCAATCTTGCAAAAATACATTCAAGTTGGCCTGCTTTGGAGGGTGAGTTAAATCAAGCTGTAAAACACGGTTTAAAATTGAGTTCTTATTGGTTAGAGAAGAAGTCAATGCTAAAGGACTAGACCCCTGTCCATGGACCAAGGTCCACACTACTAGTCTGAGCAGATGGAGTTGACCGGATCTTCTTTTATTTATATAAAAAATAATAATAATAATAATATTATTAAAAAAAAAAAAAAAAAAACAATGACTTGCTGAAATAGGACAACATTAGAAGACTATTGACCATTGTGAATGGCTCTCACACTTCACACGCTAGTAGTAGACAACATCAGAAGACTTGAGGGATTGACTATTAGAAGCCAGGATTTGCTTCTGCTTATTATTGCTTGTGTCTGCCTCTGAGCACTCTTAAAATCCCATTACAAAGCCAACTTCTGCCACTTTATGCATTGCTCGACCTTCTCACACTTCACACGCTAGTAATACCATTTGGTGAAAATCTTTTGCTTCTCTCGAGCAAAAAAACATTAGAAAAAGAAAAAGAAAAAAAAATTTGCCTTATTTGTCTAATTTGTTTCCCATTTCTCCAGGGATCAAGATTAATTCAGATTTTCCTGTTTAAGTTGGCTGGGCCTACACATAGTTTAAAGGCTGATTCTTTATTTTGGACATCGTTTCCTTGATAAGCTTTAGTTATGAATTCTCGTTCACATCAGCGAGGGAATGGTATAAGGTTAGTTTCCTTAGCTCTTGACATCATTTTTTTTTTTACTTCATCTATTGTCTTTAATATCTATTCAAAATACTATAAATCCTTGCAAATTAATTAATCATTGATAAACTTTAGTTATGAGTTACCTTCCGCATCCAAAAGGTAACGGTTCAAGGTTAGTTTCTTTTGCTCTTGACATAATTTAATTTAACACACACACACACACACACAAACTCTCTCTCTCTCTCTCTCTCTCTCTCTCTCTCTCTCATTTAATATATTTTTGGCCCTTAATATTTAGGGTTAACATTTCAAAATTTATATTTTGGCCTATAAGAGCATTCACATGATGGTTCTAACATTGCTTAAAAGTTATTTTAGCAACCAAACAAAAAAACTACATCAATTGTGTTAAAACTAAAAATTTTAATAACCAAGTTATAGTAAACTGCTATCTTTTACACTTTGCTATAGCTCTAAAGTTATAATTTTTTTTTTTTCATTCTCTCTCCGTGTCTCCATTTCTTCTCTTTTTTTTCTTTTTTTTTTTCTCTCTCCTGTCTCTCTCTTCTTCTCGTCCTCCTCTCTTGCCTTTCTTTTTCTCTTCAACATCTCCATGTCTCTCCCTTTCTTTTTTTTTTCTTTTTTTTTTTCTCTCTCCTCTCTTGCTTAAGGGTCCGTTTGGATGTAGCTAAAATTGAAAACTGAAAACTGAAAACTGGAAAACACTGTAGTAAAATAATTTTTTAATATGTGAATAGTACCGTGAGACCCATTTTTAATAAAAAAGTTGTTAAAAAGTGAAATTTGTGGGTCCGTAAACAGTGCACGATGTGCACTGTTCACAAGAAAAGTCAAACTTTTCCGCTAAAAAAAAAATTCTGAAACGCACACGAACTCCTCTAACTCAAAATCAAGACGGCTGAGATCAGTGACAATGTGGGCATGTCGTGTAGTTTAAGATCGGTGACAGTGTGGGTAGCTCAGTTTGTGGGTCTCGCAATGGTTCGGTAAATGTGGATGGGGTTTGGCAAGTGTGGATGGGTTCCGGCAAGTGTGGCTGGGTTTTGGTAGGTTTGTGATTTGATTTTGGTGGTGGGCTTTTTGATTTGGAGGGATTGTGATAGTTGGGTGTCGCAGCTGTGGGTGGAGGTGGCTGTGGTTGTGGTTGTGGATGTGCGGTAGTTGTTATGGGTGGCTGTGGTGGTGGTGGTTATGGCGGTTATTTATTGAGTTGGATATATTATTTTATTGTTTTTTTTATATTATTTTAATGTGTTGAATGCTAAAATAAAATAATTGATATTAGATAATTTGTAAAGTGAGCTGGTAAAATAGAAAAATTAAGGCCCTATTTGGATTAGGGGTGTTTTGAGTCATATGAGTGGAAACTCATAACTGAGTTATCAAAAAATGTGGGACCTACATAATTTTGAGTGTTTGGCTTGATTTCCTAATCTTGTTTTCATCACTCAAACTCAAAATTTTTGAGTTTGAGTGATGAAAACCGAAAACACCAAATTGGTGTTTTCAGTTTCTAAGTTACATAACTCAGTGGCAAGATGGTAAAAATTCGGACTCTGTGGGACCCGGAGCTGCTGTGTTGTCCCGTTAGTTCACCAGAAATATTCATAACTCAGTTTTCTCTCTTCTTCTTTATCTCTTCTTCTTTCTGTTCTTTCTTTTTTGTTCTTCTCCCACTGGTCACTCACACGCCGAAAAGCTCCACGTCGATCTTCGATCTTCAACCTCCAATCTTCGATCTTCGATCTCCGATCCACACCACCAAAACACCAAAATCAACCCACAAAACCGAATGCCGATCCACACCACCGAAACACCAAAATCAACCGATTCAAGCCGTGCTGACCAAACGCTGACCCATAACCCGATCTCCAAACACTGACCCATCTCAAACTCGATCTCCACTGTAACCCAGCCCCAAAAACCCGATCAACCCACCGACACCAATCCGAACCCACCACTAAAACAACCCACTACTTTAAACCCAATAACCACCGGTTCAAACCAACCAAAAATAGCCGAGAAAGAAACAGAAAAGAGAAAAAAAAAATCAAATACAAATTGAAGAGGGGATAGGCAGAGAAAGTTGAGAAAGAAACAGAGAAGAGTGGGAAAAAAATCAAAATAGAGTGAAGAGGGGAGAGACAGAGAAAGAGATACAAAAAAAATTGATAGGAAAGAGGGAGAGTCAGAGAAATGAAAGGTGTAAAGTTAAGGAGGAAGATTTTTTTTTTTTGTTAATGGGACGCGGGTAGCAACAGTAGCATGGGTTCTATCAGTGTGTGGGGTCCACGGTTTTGGAGAAAAGTTGTATAGTAATGAAACTGAGTTATGAGTCCAAATATGTGTTTTGTAATTTTTGAGTGAAAGTGAGGTTTGAGAACTGAGTTATGAGTTTTGAGTTTGAGTTATAGATTTTGAAAACTGAATTATGAAAAATGAGATACTACTAAACCAAACGGGCCCTAAGTTTTTGAGTTACTAAAATGTTTAGCTCCTTTGATGTAAATACTCTAATGTGTGAGATTCTTTTTATTTTGGTCCTTGATGTTTTAAAAGTTTCATTTTGGCCCTTAAAGTTTGGTTCCGTATTCAAAATGGTCCATCTCTATTATTAGTCTCAAAGTACAAAATAGGCCCTAACATGTCTCCCAGTTAATCATTGTCAATTGTTCTCCTGTCATGTCACCCATTTTGGCGCTACAATAAGCCACATCAGCACAAAAATCAACACTAATCCAAATTTACATTTCCCTTTGATTTCCTCTATTTCTTCAGTGGCCAAACATCAGATAATAAACTTTCCTATTCAGGAAAAAGTTTATAATTTGATGTTTGAATGACATTATTTTGTGAGTGTAATACTTCGTAGTTCTAATGGTTGTATGTTTTGTGTTTTACTCGCACCCTACATAGGATAAGAGTCAATAACTGATTTTATGTTTGCTATGATATAATCAGCAATAATCATGACATCGAGTGGCAATTACCCAAGAATGGTGGAGGAGATGCAGTGCAAGAAGCAGCAGCAGCAACAACAGCAACAACAACATCGAAGACATATATTCTTGACCCAAGAGAGAAATTCCTTCAAGGGTGGAATGTAGTATTTGTGTTGTCATGCGTGACTGCAGTAGCACTGGATCCCTTGTTCTTTTACCTTCCTGTGATCATTCAAGACAAGAAGTGCATTTGGTTCGACAATAGATTGTGGATCACAGCTCTAGTTTTGCGATCCTTCTTCGATTTCATTTATCTAGTGCATATTATATTGCAATTTCGCACTGGTTTTATAGACAAAAAGCTTCTGAAAAGTGGAAAACCTGAGTTAAATACAAATGCTAGGAAAATAGCTAAGAAGTATTTGTGGCCACGCTTAATATTCGACATTCTAGCTATTCTTCCCATCCCACAGGTAAGGGAGGCCTTAGCTTATTGTTACTTAAATTTTGTTGCTAATTGTTGCTTAAATCTTGTTGCTGTTTAGGACTTTTTTTTTTGTTGAGAAACTTTGTTGTTTAGAACTTTAAGAGCATTAGCATCAGTTCATGCTAAAATATTCTTACGTTATTTATCCCAAAAAAAAAAAAAAAAAAGCATTAGCATCAGTATGTATAAAGTCTTGCAAAATAGAAAAAATTGCTCATTTTACACATTTTGAGAAAAAAAAACCCACATCAATGGATGTAAAATTGTGCATTTATGCACAATTACTATAATAACCGTGCATATATGCACAGTTACTATAGCTCTTCTATCTATTATTTTATGTATTTTTTCTCTCTCCTCTCCCTTGCCTTGTCAGACTCTCTCTCACCCACTCTTCAATGCCAAGAAGAAGAAGAAGCAGCAGCAGCCGACCATCACAACTAACCAACCACCACCACCACCACAACCAACCCATTACAACATCAATTTAATCCAAACATAATCAACCCAAAATTAATGAAAATCATCTCAAACCTAACTTAAAATCAACTCAAAATAAAACACAACAGAAAACCCATTTGGCAAAATACAAATCAACCCAAAACTCAAGCTTGCCGCCGCCATGAGAGAGAGAGAGTGTGAGTGTATTGAGCCATGGAAGCTTGGTAGAGAGATTTTTTTCAGATTTGAAGAGAGCAATAATTTGATAGAGAAAGAGAACGGGGAAAGAGAAAGATTTGGCACATACTGATGCTAATGCTCTAACGATAGAATTTTAGATTTTGTGCATGCTATTGTCTTGCTCCATCTAATGATTCATTTGGTTTTTTTCTTTTTTGAAAAAAAAAAAAAATTGGCAATACTCTAGAGGAAAGTTGGATATAGTATAGAACATAATACTATGTGGCTAAAGATGAGTAGTTTCAAAATTTTGTGTTGAGTATAAACGTGTGAGTGAAGTTTTATATTAAATAACAATGATAAGATCAGAGTAGTTAATATAATATAATTAAGTCCAAACCCATACGCTTAATAGCTTATAGTGTTCTTTTATATATATATATATATATATATATATATATATATATATATATATATATATATATTAACCCCTCAATTGGAGAATTGGAATTTTGAAGTCTCCCCAACATTTTGTATGTATAAACTTCTTTTTTTTATTTGGCAACATTAATTAGTTTTCTAGTTAACATAATATTGCACATATAATGAAGTAAAAAACATGTAACATTTATTTTATTTTTATATTAAGAGAAAGTCAAGTATAATATTTGATTTTATAACCAAAAAATTGTCAAAAGTAGGTTTGCAACAAAAAAAGATATAAAGTAACTCCTAGACACCCATTACCACTATTTTCTTTAAATTACCATTGTACTACACACGGATTTTTTTCCACTTAACACGAAATTTCTTTTAATCTTTTGTGCAGGTGGTAATTCCGACTATTTTTTCAGAAATGAGAGGCACGAAAACTTCAAATAAAGTGAAACTCTTGAACACTTTTGTTCTTTTCCAATATGTGCCAAGGGTATCTCAAATCCACCTATCCTGGAAGAAACTAACAAGAAATGACAAGAAGTTTGATAGATTCATACTGGTCCAAGCGTCATTGAATTTGATACTATACATCCTTGCTGGTCATGTAAGTTTGGTTAAGGAGTAACTTCGTAATCATTAAACATAATATTGTCAAGTTTTGATGTTTTATCAATGTTTTGTTGACTTTGATAAGAAATTAGATTTCAAATGAAGCAACATACAAAAGAATCGTTATAGATTCCAAAGATTTCATTCTATTAAGGCCAAAATATGTTGTTTGTCCCTGAAATTTACCAAATAAGAACTTTAAGCTTCTGAAGTTTTAAATGAGTACTATTAGTCCTTAAAGTTTAAGGATGAGTGCTATTGTTCCTTTCATTATGTGTCGTTAGTCTCATTGCCTGTTTAGTTATTGGAACAATGACATGACAATTTTCAATTGATTGACAATGTTTTTATGTTAAAAAAGTACACATGACATATTAGAAAACACATGACCTGGGGAAGACCAAAATCAAACCCATTTCGAATTGGTCTTCCCCAAACCAAACAAAGCCCTAACCCACACCCACATCCTACAACGGCTTCTTTTCCACTCGAAAATAGAAAAAGGAATTGTACATATGTTTTACCCAATTCTAAAAATGTAATAGAACACAAAGTTCTCTACAGTGAGAGGTCTTGTTGTTGGGTTACTAGTGTGACTGAAATTCCACATTAAATAATAATGAGAATAATGAATATTCAATATAGCATAATTGAACCACCACGCACCCTTGGTGCTATGGTCACTCCACAAGTATTAAGTATTTGTGGGGACGGATGGGTTCAAAGATAGGGTTTAGTCTTGGTGGAATCATTATTCCTTCTCAAGTACTCCTAGTTTTGTACTTGCCAAGAAACGGAAGGCTTTGAAGGAATATGTTATTCAGTGAAATAGTAAGGAGTTTGGAAATGTAGAGCGTCAGAAAAGAGCATTGTTGGAGGCCTTGAATTTATTGGATGCTAAGGAAGGGGAGTATGGCCTTTCGGAAGTCGAGATAGGTGAGAGGGCTGTGTTGAGATCTCAAATTCAGAATCTTCTCTCTTTGGAAGAAGTCTCGTGGAGATAGAAGTCGCAGATGCTTTGCATTAAGGAAGAAGACAACAATACCAAATTCTTCCACAAGGTGACCAATTCTCGGAGAAGGTTTAATCATATTAGTATGTTGGAGGTGAATGGGGTTATTTATGAGAACGAATCTGAGATGGCAAACCAAGCTATACAGTTTTATAAAAACTTGTACAAGGAGACTGAGGAGTGGAGGCTTTTTGTGGAAGGTTTGGAGTTTAATCAGATAGAGGGGTTGGAAAGGGATAGGCTGGAACGGAGGTTTGAAAAGGAGGAGGTTCTTCGAGTTGTCAAAGAGTTGGAAGGAGATAAAGCTCTAGGTCCTGATGGTGTCTTTATGGCCTTCTATCACCATTGTTGGGGGGTTGTGGAAAGAGATGTTTTAGCTGTGTTTGACGAGTTTTATCAATACAGTAAGTTTGAAAAATCCCTCAATGCAACTTTCATAGCCTTAATTCCTAAGAAGAATGATGCCTCCAACATTTGAGACTTTAGACCTATTAGCTTGGTGGGGAGTGTTTACAAGATTTTGGCAAAGGTCTTGGCAAACCGCCTGAGAGAGGTTTTGGATCAACTGATATCTGAGTATCAAAACAGTTTTGTGGGTAGTAGACAAATACTTGATTCAGTTTTTATTGCTAATGAATGTGTTGATAGCAGGGTGAAGAGTAAGATTCTGAGGGTTATTTGTAAATTAGATATTGAGAAAGCCTATGATCATGTGAACTGGGAGGCTCTCCTAGATTTGTTGAAGAGAATGGGATTTGGGTGAGGTGGTGTAGGTGGATCCGCACTTACATATCCACAGTCCAATTCTCTGTCCTGTTTAATGGGTCTCCAGCAGATTTTTTTGGGAGTTCGAGGGGTCTGTTACAAAGAGACCCTCTATCTCCCATGTTGTTTCTAGTTATGATGGAGGTCTTCAGTAAGATGATGAAAAGAGCTGAAGGGGTTGGTTTGTTTTGAGGTTTTAGAGTGGATCGTAGACGGGGTGGAGGGGTATGTGTCTCGCATCTTTTGTTTGCAGATGATACGATTTTGTTTTGTGATGTAGATGAGGAGCAGATTCTACATGTCCGGATGCTTCTTCTTTGTTTTCAGGCAGTGACAGGTTTAAAGGTTAATACGCTAAAGAGTGAGAGGGTTCCCATTGGGGAGGTTCCTAATGTCCATGTTTTGGCAGAGATTTTGGGTTGCCGGATTAGGTCTTTGCCTATGACCTATCTTGGTATGCCATTGGGGGCATCACACAAGTCCCTTGTTGTTTGGAATCCTATTTTGGAGAAAATTGAGCGTAAGTTGGCTGGATGGAAAAAGATGTATCTGTCAAAAGGCGGAAGACTAACGTTGCTTAAAAGCACATTATCTAGTCTTCCTACATATTATTTATCTCTTTTTACCATTCCTACGCATGTTTCCAATAACATTGAGAGGTTGCAAAGGGATTTCTTGGGGGAGAATTCCAAGACACATTTGGTGGGATGGGACAAGGTGTGTGCACCCTTGGAAAATGGTGGATTAGGAGTAAGAAAATTAACTACTTTTAATAAAGCCTTACTAGGAAAGTGGTTATGGCGGTTTGGGATTGAGGAGACAAGGTTGTGGAGAAGGGTTGTTGCTCTAAAGTTTGGGGAAGAATGGGGGGATGGACATCTAAGCTAGTAAGAAGGGTACATGGGTGTGGCTTGAGGAGAAGTATTCGAATGGGTTGGGAGGAATTTAGCAAAAATCTTTGGTTTGAGGTAGGGGTGGGAAATAGAGATAAGCTTTGGACAAATCAATGGTATGGGGATTCTCCACTTCAATCGACTTTTCCAAGTGTGTAAGGGATTGCCTCCAATAAAGAGGCATCTGTGGCCTCTTCTCTTGAACGGTTGGGGATAGAGGAACAGAGAAGTTGGGATGTTCATTTTATTTGAAGACCAAATGATTGAGAAATAGGTGGTGTGGATGATTTTCTCCGCACCTTGGGTTCAAATCTAACTCCCACTAAGAATGGAGATAGTATACGATGGAAGTTGACAAAGAATAAGGATTTTGATATCCGATCGTTTTATAATAAGTTAAGAAGACCTTTGCCCATTATTTTTCCCTGGAAAGGTGTGTGGAAGGTTAAGGCTCCTCGACGTGTCTTATTCTTTGTGTGGACTGTTGTATGGGATAAGATCCTTACAAGTGATAATTTGAGGGTTAGAGGGATGGTTTTTGTTGACTGGTGCATTATGTGCCGTTGTAATGGGGAGACGGTGGATCATCTGCTACTTCATTGTAGTAAGGCTTATAGGTTGTGGAGTTTGGTGTTTAGAAATTTTGGGATTTCTTGGGTCTTGCCAAGAACGGTTGCGGATATTCTCTTTGGGTGGTGAAATTGACTTGGAAAACACTCGTCTAGTATTTGGAATTTAGTTCCTTTGTGCCTAATGTGGTGCATTTAGAGGGAGCGAAATTGGAGGATGTTTGAGGATATGGAAAGTACGGATGATCAACTTTTGGCCTCTTTCAATGGCTCTCTATTTGGTTGGTCTAAAGCTTTGGGACTCACCTCTAATGACTCTATCCCTATGTTCCTTAGCACTCTCTTTTGTAATTAGTATTTTTTTTTTCCTTTTTCTTCCTTCATCTTTTCTCTCTGCCTTATGTTTTTCTGCATAAGGTAGTGTTCTTCAATATATATCCTTTTTACTTATCCAAAAAAAAAAAAAAGTGTTTGTGGAGTATATGGTGTGGAGTGTGGGGGGCAAGGGCCAGAGTTTAAGTTTATAAAAGAGAGCTTCAAATACATATATACTTAGATTAGATTAGAGTAGAATTTCTATCTTGTATCAAAAAATTATAATATAATTGAGTATATATCCATTGGGCTTAGCCTTTTGAGTTAATGTGTGGCTTTATATGTTATATTAATTAGTTAAAGAAGCTCTCCAAGGTATTTATCTTCCCAACATCTATATCCTTAGTGAGTGAAACTCATTTGATCTTGCACTCCTTAGACGCAAGGATCTTTCCAAATCATGTATAATATTTTGTTCTCACTCTATGAACATGTTTTATTTTTCTTTGCTACTTTCTAGTTCAAACCCATGAGTTATTTGCATGTCACGTTCAAATAGAATGTCTTAGCAAAATGCTTAGGATGCCTTCGTGCCTAATCTGTGCAAAATAAGCACCTTATCCAACAATAGTAGATGATCCTGCATAATATCCTAAGTATTTTTCCACCGGTCCTGATTTTTTAGAACATCTACTTTCGTTGATTGAGAATGATTTATTTCTAATACATATCTTAAAATCTTTCAAAGATATTAATTAGAAGTTTCATCTCTACATAATTCTCTATTTCTCTATATTATTATTATTATTATTATTTTTTTACCACCGCACACTCTTAGTACGATGGTCACTCCACAAATATAAGTACTTGTGGGGTGTGGAAGGCAAGGGCCGGGGTTTAAGTCTCCAGCAACAATTAATATTATTTGGTTTGGACATCTATAGAATTTATTCACAATGTTTAATAATTTTATGGTCTTTTAGGTATTGGGAGCCTCTTGGTATGTCTTCTCTTCTCAACAACTAGCGGCTTGTTGGCACATAGCATGTCAAAATCATACTGAATGTGTTGGAAATTCATTTAACTGTGATCGAAATTTTGGAAATCTCTCTTTTATAGATGATATTTGCCCTATAAAGACCGAAAATACAACGTCATTTAACTTTGGAATATTTCTTGAAGCCCTTCAATCTGGTGTCTTAGAATCCACAGATTTTCCACAAAAACTATTTTACAGTTTCTGGTGGGGCATGCGAAATTTGAGGTATGCACATATGCTATATTATATTCCTTATTAATCTATTTAGATATATTCTTAAATTTGATAGTTGCACATATTAGGACTAATATATATATATATATATATATATATATATATGTATGTATGTATGTATATGATTTAAAATTTAAATAGTTTTAGACTCTTTAGTTTTTATACTTAATAATTTACTTGCTACAAAAATTAGAAACTTAGACACGTGGTAAAAAATTGGATTCTAATTGAAATCTAATTTAGAATCTAATTGAATTTGGATTATTTGGTTTTTACACTCAATAACTAGAATCTATAATCTACATTTTCAAATGAGAGTGTATCACTGTATCTATATCCATTATATCTCTACTAGGCTCCAGAATAAATTATCCAATCACTGTATAAAAAAAACAATTATAAGTTATCTTTCAGTAAGAATATCAAATCAAACAAAGCAAACTTATTCGTTTGCACTTAAAATGTAATATGTAAAAGAACCTAAGAATGGAGCATAAGAATGATATTTTTATCTTAATGTCACAAAAGTGATTTAAGAACTATTTTCCTGATAGTCATTCAAAATTTGCAATATAACCACCTAAAAACACAAAATAAATCCTTAAAACAACAACCCTTCTGTGGATTTCCTAGGACAACACAAAATCATATAAAAAAAATTATAAATTGTACAAGGCGAGGGGGTAGAATAACAAAAATATTCAACTATAAATGAAGTTGTGCCTTATACAACTATGAATGAACTTTTGCTCTATATGTATGCCTTTGTGTGGCAGATTGTATAAGAAAGTGGGAAAGAGAAAAACATAGTCTCTTTTGCTGTTAATGTACTGTGCATGTTTTCCTTGATTTCCACAATAAATCAGTTTCAATTTTCCTAGCCCTACATTATTGTATCCCTTTTTTTTTTTCTTTTTTTTTTATGCTTTCTGACTTGTACTCTTATCTCACAAAAGTAGCATATGCAAGTACTCTTCTCTCACATAATCTTTTGCTTCTAAGTTTAGTTGTACTGGAACTCAACAGAGTTCCACTTTATTTTTAAAAATATAATTTGCAAAGAACTCAATAGTTCAACTTGAAAAAAAAAAAAAAAATTGTACAAAATACGATTTTTCTAATATCAAGTTTCACACGGTAATTTTTATTCAGAAAAGCCACATCAGCACCTACCACCATGGCAAAACACACGTGGAATTCAATATTGGTAATATTGAGTTCTACATAGAACTCGATTTTCAAACTATCGAATTCCAAAAGGGAGTTATTTTGCTAGATAGTTTGGAAAAAATGCTATTTTGCTAAACATTTCAAAAATAAGTGGTATTTCGCCATTTCGCCTCTCTGATTCTTTGATGGGAGTGGACCTTGTTTGTGGAGTTGTGGTTATAATAGAGAAAGAAAGAGCCAACAGAGTGGAATGGGTCGACGGAGCCTTTCATTATTGGTTTTATCATTGTTGTTTCTGTTCATATCGATCGTAAGGGTCGGATTTGTTTTGATGCCAAACCTAGTCACTAGTCTTCATCAAATTCGGTGTTGCACTCTTGAGGACTTTTGATTCTTTGGGGAAGAACACATTCATACTGTTCTTCCGAAATTATATTCAAAAGAAAAAAAATTAATCTAATTATTTTATTTAATTAGATTTTAGGATTTATTTTAATTATTTTAAAGTTTTTTAAAGTTATTTTATTACCTGTAATAAATAATCCCCATGTCACAATTTAATTGGGACGACTAATACATGTCATAAGCTAATATGGCACTTAACAGACACATTAGCAAAAAAAGTGATGGAGGGTTAACAATCCAAACAACATAGAACGTTTAGGGGCAAAATCAAAATTCTGAAACTTTAAAGTGTAAAATCCAAATATCGCAAATTTCAAGGGAGTGTTTTGCCTTCTATTCAAAAAAAAGAAATAGAATTCGAGTTCAATATTAGTCTTCAATTTTTGTTTTCTTCTTTTAGGCATGTGATTATGGTTTCTTTCTATTCATTTTTCTTTTCATTGAGAAATTTTCTCATTAATGTAAGAGGATTGAATTATACATTTCCCCAAAAAAAATTGTAGTCTTATTTTATTCATTGTCGTTGTTATAAATTTTTAACATTAATTATCATACATTATAGTTGTTCCATTTTTGCAGTTCCCTTGGTCAAAACCTCCAAACAAGTAACCATATATGGGAAAATTGCTTTGCACTTTGTATTTCCATCTTTGGCATGATACTATTTCTATATTTCTTGGGAAATTTGCAGGTGAGTACCCAATTCTTTTCTCTTCTATTCTTTTCTTTCCGAAAATTTTTAAGTCTCCTAGTTATATGTGAAATTATTTAGTACATCCAATATATTACATTTTCCTCTCACATAAAAATAAGCTTCATATATGGACCCATCGACAAGATTCATGTTTATGCGAGAGAAATTTGTTATACACTAGATGTAGATGCACATAATGAAGAAGACAGAGAAAGAGAGAGTGATTTGTAGATAGGAACTAGGAAGTATGACACATCATTATTATTATTAATAATAAATTCTTGAACGAAAAACATGAGTTTGGAAATTCGATTATGCATAAGAAAATTGTTAGACATCCCATTATGCCCATCCTTTTTTACTGACTCTTGTTGACCAATAAGTAGAAAATAAATAAATAAAATTAACTTCTAGTTTTCAAGGTAAGTGTTCCATCATGATATGTTTACATCAAAAATGATGCAAACAGGCAACGTTTTAAGAAACCAAGGTTTATCAATATGTTAGCGTCAGGATGTACTCGAAATCCCATTCTAACCTAATATAACTAGGTGTCTATTTCACTAACTAGATTAGAAGAAATGTGGCCCATTTCTTGGTGAGGGTAAGGGTTCAATTTATTGAGCATATCACCCTTGGTTGTAAAGAGTCAAGAAGAAATTTTCGCAACGAAAATTCGGCAAAGTTTCATCTTAATTTCAAAGTAGAAATCTTGCAGAGTTCCACATTTTACACGTTTAACATGCAACAACAGCATTCCGCTTATGGTGCACCAAGGTGAACCATGGTGTCCCGTGTATGTGAGACTTTACGTTATGATATCCACATTACGATGTCATAGGTTCCTTAGGTCATTTTGGTCACTTTTGTGTATTTGTAGAAAACTGCCTACCTAAAATGTCAAAAACACCCTTAGGAACCATATTTAGAATTTCTTGTTATGTTTTCTGCATTAGAAACTAGATCGGTTAGTTTTTTATTTTATTTTTTGGTGGGGGGAGGTTTTTGTGTGTGCATATTCTAGTGAACGTTTTCACATATTCCACAAGTTAGTATTTTCTTTCTAGGGAAAACACAACAAGACTTATAGTTTTTTCATTAGCCCTGTCGTTTTAAATGAGACCCATGAAACCCCATACTTTCATAAATAAACCCCCAACTTTTTCTCCTTCAGAAAATTGTTAAGTCAATAAATTCTAACCTTTGGTAGAGGATTTGAAACCTAAACCTCCTCTCTATATCTTATTTTCCTTTTTTTTTTTTTTTTTTTTTTCCTTTTTTGGAAATGTACTAGTGCACTACATATGTAATTTCAGGGTAACATTTTTTTTGTTTTGTTGAATTACCCAATGAAGTTGTTTGTTGAAGTTGAACAATGAGACGTATAATTGTAAAATGTAAACTGCTATTATTAATTTTAGAAATTAAATTTTACAAGAATGTGGTGTAAAGCCTAAGTTTTACCCTTTTAATTTCAACATGCCACATCATCATATTACGTATTAAAGAACACACTCAATTAATTCTAATACCGATTTGAAAAATCCAACTTAACTATGAATTTATTGAGATGTTATTATGTGTAGTAGGATTTATTAAATTTTAAGTAAAAAACTAATGTTTCAATATCTTCTTGAATGGTGTAAAATATGAGTTTTACACCTCATGCTTACTGAATTCGTACTCTTAATTTTAATGCCTATACATGTTAAGATTTGGTGAGTTGAACTGACGAGTAGAAGTGGGACAGATGTACATGCAGTGGACAACATCAAAATCAATAAAAAAGTGGGAAAAGAAACGCATGAAGATGAAGTCAAGTAAACGACAAAAGCAACAAAAAAACCTTAAGTCATGGATATCCAAACATGACTTTGGTTATACAACAAAAGGCAAGATTAATGACCACATAGATCAGATATTTGAAGCAGACGAAGACGTTTATGTAGAGACCCTTATCCCTGATCTTCCTTCTGAACTTCAAAGCGATGTCAAGCGCCATATCTGCTTAGATCTACTAAAGAATGTGAGTTTCATTACCTTTATAAATTTGGTAAATAACTCTTTTTCCCATGCATAATTAATGACTAAGAAATGTACTTTAAATTTCATACATAAAAAGGGAAAAAAAGAAGAATAGTATAAATAAATCCCAGCTTGTTGAGATAGAGAACACTTTCTTTTTTCTTTTTAGAATGAAATAGAAAATACTTTGAAGAGACTTCAATTGATTAGTAAATATAATATATAGGGAATATTACTTAACCCAAAAACGAAATCTTAAGCCGAATTATATTAAGCACTCACTATTGTCATTGCTATTTAATGTTTGACTTTACACAAACATACATGTATACCCAATACAACTAATTTATGTAATTTGTTATTTGTATATGCTTGTTATATAATTACATATCGTCATGAATAACAATTAGAAACAAGTATTTATTAGCTTTAATGTATTATTTATAGTTTGAATGACTTATTTTTAAAATTAATAATAAAATCCTACTAGATCCAATATCTAATTAATAATAAAATATCATTTGAGAATTAAATTAAAAATGTGAAATAAATAGATTTTAGAATTTATTAAGTGTACATAAGAATAGTCGTGGCTACGTGTGGTCAGACTATTGGAAAATAGAAATTCTAGTAGAATCGATTCTAACAAATATGAATTTTGGCAAAATACATTGTTTAGAGAAATATAATTTTCAAATATGTTGAACTCTTATGAAAAAATAATTATGCCGATTGAAATTGCATTCGATTATGTTTTTGGGAATATACTTTTCATCAAATAATAATTTATTATTAAAATATTCTACAACTAATAATTTTAGTAAATAATAACCCAAGAACAAAAAAAATAGTTAAACACTAAAGATGATATAATTAGATATATGAAAAAAATTATTTTTTAATTTGATTATTTGTACAAAAACCAGAAGAAAAAAAATATATACGCAGCAATTTCCCTAACATCTTTATAAATTTTCATAATTTCTATGATTTCTCGATCTACAATTATCCACAATTTCTTAACAATTTATAGATTTATGTACAAACAATTATCCACAAAGTGGGCTTGCAGCATAGACGGCAGTGGGTAGCTATGGCTTGTGAATTCTGTTATACATATAGATATAATACAAGTTTAAGCTAATATAATAAAACTCGGGTCTTAAACACTGTGCTTATGTCAAATGGAAGTTTAAAATAATACTCTGGCTAAAATTTTATTACCAAAATTCCTACGAAATTTAAAATAAAGTTTTTTTTTTTTTTTTTTATAAAAAATTTACCGTAATAGTAGGTATTGATATATAGTTAGTTACGTTCCTAAAAAAAATTACTTTATGTTACATAATGTGTTTCCACATGCGATTTAAAAAAAATACTTGTCTATTTTTTTTAAGATCAATGATATTAATTATTTAAAACATCTCTTTAATTGCTAAGAGTTTTGTAACTTAACTCTTGATGTTTTCAACAAAGACATCAAGGATTTGAATTAATTCTCCCCTGTTATAACTTATAACTATCAAACTATTTATTAAAAGAATAATTTCTTTAATTAATTTACTTATGTTTCTTTAATTAATATTTGAATTAAATTATATTACTCAAATCATTTCTTAAATTAATATACATATGTTTATTTTATTAATTAATGCATTAAATGCTCATATTGCTAGTGTAATATAATTAAAGGTTAATAAATTTTATGGTATTTTGTCAATATGTATATATATATAGTTTTATGGTATTTTCAACTTGAGCATCTCTTTATATGGTTATGAACTACATTTGTACTTTGACTTATATTTGTTTTTCTTCATCAGCTGACTATCATAAAAGACAGTGGATTGGCTAAGCAAGAACCACTATTGCTTAAAATCTGCGACTCTTTCAAACCAGTGTTCTTCAACGAGCACCACTACATGGTTAGGGAGGGAGACCCAATTGATACAGTATACTTGATTACAGAAGGCATTGTATGGACTTGTACAAGCAACAATGGTGAAGGATCTGGCCCTCCACATGCTGAGCGTCTTGAAAAAGGTCAGTACTTTGGAGGAAAACTTCTTGAATGGGTTTTGACACCTACCTCCGACGACATGTCCAACCTATCAAAACTCCCTATTTCTTCAAAAACCCTGAAAACACACACAAAAGTGGAAGCCTTTGCTCTACTGGCCCATGACTTGAAACAAATATGGCATTCTAAGTTGTCAAGATTAGGCCAAGAGCAATTGCAGTCCAAGGCAGCTGCTCGTGTACAACGAATCTGGCGCCGCAATCACCCGAAGACGGATGATAGCAATAGCGTTGGTGGTGGTTCAAGAAAACTTCAAAATCCAGCAAAGCCAGACAATACTGTTGTTGCAAAGCAATAGTTTGTTTTCATGTCTTTGTAGTATTAAGTTAGTTTTTCTAGTCATACGATTGCTACTTGTTTGGATTCTGAAAATGATAATGGTATAATTAGAAAAAGAGTAATGTGTGAAACCATAAATTGTTAAGGGGAACATTTTTAAATTCAAATAAGGATTTTGCCTAGAGTCTTAGTTTACACCTTTTAATTATTTTAGTTTGTAAGCTATAACTGACGTAGTAATCTCATTTTGTTCTGCATGGCCTATATGTACTCAAAGTCCCCGGTCTTAATGATGAAAAATTAAATTACTAGCAAAATTATTAGTATTGTGTATGAAGTTCAATGACCAAAAACAAAAACCCCAAGTTTTAACCCAAAATTCCATTTCTAACCCATTTTTGCAAATGGCTTAGCAAAGATGCTTATGCACCAAAGTTGTGGCATGTGCATCTTTGTGACAAAAGCCTAAAATCACTTCACTTCTATTTTGGTGGGATCTTCTAGTCAATCAGCCTGGCCAAATGGCCGGCCTGAATGTCCCACCAAACCCTAGAGCTTAATAAACTCTATAAATACCCCCACTTTCAACCTTCAAAAGATCCCACTTTTTACACCCGTAGCGAAGTTTTACCAATCATTCCATAATACTTTTAAGTTTCAAAGAGTGTAAAAACAATTTTTGGAAGAACTTGATTGAGTTTTTTGACCTTTAGTAGCTAGAAAGCTGATATTTTTCTCATGATTTCTCAATTAAACTCACTATTTTTATGATCATTTAGCCATCATTTCATTAGTCTTAAGATTCTCCACCAAAATATCAAAACAATCTCACCTTTGTTCAAGATGTTGATTCACAAACATAGTTGCAGTAGTTCATTTCAACCATTAGACTGGTCATTTACATCCATGTAAGGTGGTAAAAGAGTGAGGTATGGATCTTTTTGCATGACCCATATTTCTCCTCCTTGACGATGACGATTATTATTATTATTATTATTATTATTATTATTATTATTATTATTATTATTGCTTTATGTCATTTTTTTTAAAATTTATTTTCATTTTATATTTTTATGTTTTATTATTAGTATGATGCGTGATGTATATTCTTATGTTATTTTTTATTTCTTGTATGTTTTTTTATTAATATGATGCCTGGTATATTGTGTTATGTTCTTTTTTTACATTCGTTTTTATATTTTGTTATTAATATAATGTATGATGTAGGATAATTTAAATGATAACATGTTGTTTACTTATGTTTTAATTTCATTTTTTAGTTTTTAGAAATAATATGAATCTGGAAATCTGGTTGAAGCCCAGTTACTTATTCCAGCATAATGACACATTACGTACGCATTTTTTGACAGAACCCAGATTCTACACACACACACACACACACACACAAGATAGAAATTCTACTCTAACCTAATTTAAGTGTATATGTGTGTAAAACTCCCTCTTGAAGATTTGAATCCTAGCATTTTTCCTCCTATACCCTATAAGCACTTTTACTTATGGAGCGACTGTTGCACCAAGGGTGCGTGGTGGTCAGAACCCAGATTCTGACTTTATTTCCTTCTCTTTTTTTTTTCTTAATTCTAATAAGTGTTGTATAGTTTTCCCTTTTATTTTCTTTTTATAAATAATTTATGTTCAGCCATTGTTTGTTTTATTTTAATTTTATTTATAAAACCTAAAATACCAAAAATATTTTAATCTTTTGTTAATATTTGCCTTTTATTTTCCTTCCCTTTTAGTTCGTCTTTGCTTAATTCTAGGGTTCAGTCAAATGAAGCAAGTAAAATGAGCTCCAAGTTAAATCCCTAGGATATGAGAGGCCATTACTTTAAATTCGTGATTGATCTAAATTATGTTTTCTAAATATATATTTTTGCTAATAGCTTGGTAATTTTATAATAAATAAATGCTAGACATTTTGTTTATTAAAAGATAGAAAAAGAAAAACTATTTAAAACCCTAGCAAAAAAAATTTATTAGGTTTTGATAGTAAATAAATTAAGAGCAAAACTTAGGTACATTACTTAAGTGTTGTTCTTTAGGTTCATCTTTTAAGATTCTACCATGTAATTTTTTTTTTTTTATAGGATGGAAGTGTATTTTTTAGTTAAGTAGCCACATGGCTGAATCTTAAGAGGAGAACCTAAGGAACAGTACCTAAGATATTGTATCTAAGTTTTGTCCATAAATTTAATATTTTTTTGAATTCTTTGATTCTTTCTTTAAAAAAAATAATAGTTTGATTTCATTTCTTTAAAGATAAAATTTTTATTTAAAAAAGAAAAAAAACATTAAGAAGCCTATAGATGGCCAATTTGGCCTAACCTGGTGACCCAGTCCACTAAAGATAAAATGAGCATTGCCCATAAGCAGGACTATAAGTTAAGATTCTCTCTTTCAACCCAAGCCAGCCCTGCCTATTAACTAGTCAGCCCTGCCTATTGACTAGTCAACGGCTCACTTGACCCAGCCTAATAGGCCTATGGGTCAAGTAAAAACAAGACCGGCCAGCCCATTGACGACAATTATTAGCCGCAAATCATTCCAGGCCTTCAAATGTCAAGGAATGGAACTATTTCGTAGCAGCCATCAGCACTACCACCTTACAAAAAAACATGGTCTTCTAATTTAGTTGCTACGGATTTCGATGGAACATGCTGAGTTGTATTTGTATGGCTCCAATAAGGAACTGTTTTTGCATACTCATAGATAAGCCCTCCTCGTTTTTATTTTTCCACCAAGCCAGGAGTTCTATTGGCTTTGATTCATGCATGTGATGATATTGCTTATTCAATGAGGATGTGGTAGGATGAATAATCAGCTATGAGAGAGAGAGAGAGAGAGAGAGAGAGAGAGAGAGAGAGAATAGTTATATAGACAAGCATCTAAAGCCAGCCAAGCATGGGAACAAACTAGACATGTGAAAGAGGCTCTATAGGAATAAAAGACGAGAAACTTTATTCTCTTCCTTACTGAAATTATGGATTCTGACCTACAAAAGTTGACCCTATTGCCTAAAAGTTGAGACGACAAGTTTTCTAGACAAAGAAGCCATGTAATCAAAGTACTCCCTTGTCGACTTGGGTGCTATACAATATTTCCAGGGCACATTGAGCAAATCCATGCAACCAGGTTATCAGTCACTAATAATTATCTTATGTATTTGATATATGCAGCCTCTCTATCACAACATGTGAGTCACACAAATTGTGGAGTTCACTTCACATTGAGTGAGAGGGAGAATGTTTTATATGCTGGCCATAAAAGATACCTTCTTGTCAACAACACTCCACCTCAACCTGCTTGATATATATGTGTAAAGTTGAATTTATTCAACTATGTATTAGCTTTATTCCGTGTCAAATTTTCTTGTAATTCGCATTTAAAAACCCTATATTTAGGTGAGAATAATGTAAGAGTTATGTGTGAGAAAGTGTGAAGATTTGATCAAGAGTGTGCAACAAGAAGGTGACTTGTGACTAGACTCGCGAGTGGTAACTTGCCAAAATGAAGCACACATGTAAAACTTGCAGGAAGATGAAGAGTCAGGCCACCTGGATCATTATAGGAAAAAAAGAACAGTCTGGTAATTCACGTCTAGAACTCGCGACCCATCCCAATCGCGAGTGACTCGCCAATGCACCCTATGTTGCTGAAAAGTGACTTTTCACATTCCATCTCTTACCCTACTATAAATACCCTTATACCCACGAAATGTAGAGAGCGTCCAAAGAGAATTTTGAGATAGAAACCCTAGAGAAAAACAAGATTGATTCATCTACAATCTTATGTACTTATTTCTCCAAATTCCTCTACTCTCACATTTTCCATTGTCATACCCATGAGAGGATCATAAACCAAATCCTTACCTCACCAAATTCAGAGTAGTGAGAAGGTTTTTGGTGTTTGGGAAGCAGTTCAAAAGAGAATCAATTCACACTGGTTGATGCAATGGGCTAATTGCAGGATCCAGCAGAAAGTTAGAGAAGACATGGTTCGGCGTAACCTTGTTGGAGCAAGAAACTTGGAGGGCTTAGGTGCATTGAGTAGATTAGGCTTGGAGGGTCTATTGCTATTCATATATCTCAACTGATTTTCTAGTGGATCGTTTACCACTTTGAGGGCAGTGAAGAGGTTTTTCGCCGAGTTCTTTGGTTTTCTCTTCAATAACACGTGCCGGTGTTATTTTATGTTTGCATCTCTCTTTCCCTTATGCTTAGCTTTTAATTTCTGCTAGTTGTGATTAATTAATGGCTTAGAATAGTTGGCTTATTTGGGTATTGCTTATATTTCATATTCTACACATATTTCGCACATATATTGTTTGAATATAAGCTTGTATTGGAAATTTTGCATTTGGGGGTCTAAACATTCACAAGTGTTTTAAACACTTAGTGAGTTTTCAATATGTACCCCCCATTCACAAACATTACTTACCATGCATAAAGAATTCCAAACATAGTTTGATTTCAGACATTGCTAATAATTATGGATTCTGGCCAACTCATCTCTCTCTCTCTCTCTCTCTCTCTCTCTCTCTCTATATATATATATATATATATATATATATATATATATATATATATATATATATATATATAGGATCATACTAACGAGTGCCCTTAGGACAATAGTTAACAATCCATTTTAAGAAAGTTTTGACCCAACTTTTATGGGAAATGAAAAAAAAATTGTCAAAATATTAATTTTTTTTTCTTTTTCCATAAAAAATTTATTTAAATAGATTATTAATTATTGTCTTAAGAGCATCCATTTGTATTTAATATATATATATATATATATATATATATATATATATATATATATATATATATATATTAGATGCGTTTAAGTTACATTTGGTGTCATTTATGTAAGGCTCCAAGATGGTCTTGGATTATAGAATTAATGAGGATGGTTCCACAAGATTGGCTTGTTTCATTGTGACATCTTTACAAGGAAGCCGCTAGACACTAGCACCGAGTCAACCGACATCTATTATTTGAGAAAATAATGGGTTTATGCGTTTTTGTTTCTGGGTTAAATAAGTTTGAGTTTAGGAAGTGATTTTTTGCTAATATGGTCCTCTAGTTCTAGTGGATACCATGGAGTTGAGAACTATATATAAAGATGCAATTTAGATCCATCAAGCAAAACACCTGGGGCAAATATTGTGGACTGGCAAGCCATGTTGATATTATATAACAGATGGTTGTGGTTCAAGTTTTCGTTGAGTTCTTTAAATTGTTTTGATTATGCATTTTTATTTTACGAGTTTTGATCAATTTTATGCAAAATTTGAACTCATATTCCATGTTAAATTAATTAATTTTGCATAATTTTTCTGATCTATAAAAGATGTAGCATTTCCAATTGAGCTTGGATGGATTAGCCACTATGGCCTTTTTCTATTTGGTCCTTTTTAACCCTTTAGATTTAGAGTTTAAGGTTTTAGTTGATATCTGTTCACTCTCTTAATCATATACTGAACATGAATTTTATTGAGGATTATGAATCCTGTAGCCAATCACAGCGAATAGGAATAAGGTTATGTTGATTTAAAAAGCGAGATTATGTGACATACAATTATAAGAAATTCTTAATTGAAATTCACTGGTTTTTGATGTCCAAAATTAGAGAAATATGATTTGAAATTTGTCGGGGTCAATTTTCGGAAATGCCAAATAGAAGGAAAACTGTCCAAAACACCCCTTAGATTTGATAAATGTAAATAAATAAGGAGAGTTAAGTCCAAAAATTCATGATACTCTTTAGAGTAAAGGTTAGTGGTGTGTCACTAATCTTTATTCTTAGAGAAATATTTATAGTATCCTTAGTATACTAAATATTGGCTCCACCAACGTTTGACAATATGATCTCCATCAATAACTCTACGTTAATTATTGGGAAATAGTATTTTATTGACCGTTGGATTTAATGAGAATATATGACCTTAAAAGGTGTAAATTTAGTCAAGTTACCATGGAGCTTAAACCCATATCATGATCTATTATTAGTTAATGTTCTAATCACCTAAGTAGTGACTAGTCATTAATGTTGTCTCATACATTTAGTACTGTTAACTTAACTAACATACATACATTATCTTATAAAATAAAAAATAAAAGAACTTGCAAACATTAATTCATAATAGATGACAATGTTAATTGGGCACAATCGTTAGATTATTTAACCATATTTTACCATCACGTACTCTTGGCATGATTGTCACATTACAAGTACAAAATTTTTGTGGGGTATGAAGGGCGAGCTCGGGGTTCAAGTCTCTAAGAGAGAGCTTTACACACCTATATACTTAGATTAAGCTAGAGTAGAAGTTTTATCTTGTATAAAATAAAAAATAAAAAAACCATACTTTGAATTATTAAAAATAAAAAAGTGTAATTATTTCTTACTTTTTTTTTTGTTAGGAAATTGTGAATTTGTGATTTATGAATAATAAAAATTGTTTCAATCATAGGTCCAATTAGAATTTTATTGCTTTACCACCGTGCACCTTTGGTGCGGTGATTACTCCACAAGTATAAGTGCTTGTGAGGTGTGAAGCAAAGGTTAGGGTTTAAGTCTCCAAGAGGAAGTTTCATACAAATATACACTTAGATTAGACTAAAGTAAAATTTTTATCTTGTATAAAAAATAAAAAGTTTATTGCTCTAATCACAACTCATCACCTCAATAAATGTGTTCTTTTAACATTTTTCATTTTCCCCATGTATTCCACATTTCCATGTTTAGCCAACTAATTTGACTTTGGAAAAAAAGAGGAATTATTAAGTCCTTTCGAGGTCTTCCCCCTTGGCCCAACCCCTTTGATGAGGGGCAGCCTCCACCAGAAAGCTTGATCATTTCTTAGAACAATATATTATTTTATTCCACTATTCAGGGATGGAACTACCTTAGGGCTAAGGGGGGCCAGGGCTTTCCCAGCCTTTGAAAAAAAATTCCCTAGTATATATATTAGTATAAAAAAATATACGCTTGGCTCTAAAATTAATATACTTGGCCCCCCTCTCGCAAATAATTTACAAGCTGACTCATGAAACCAAAAATGAAAAAAATTATCAAATCATCCCTTGTCTAGTTGTTCCAAGAATATGAAGAAAAACATTTAGCTAAACATTTGGACAATTTACAAATCCAGACAATAAGAAAAATCTACAAAACAATTCACATATTCAGATAATAAAAAAAATCTTTGGACACGACCTAAGTAAAAAAAAAAAATTATAACAAATCAATTATAAATCCTAGCAAAACAAATCACAAAAATCCAATAATCTTTACCCAATTTCTACCTCTCATTTGAGAGCTCTTTGTCCCTCTCAAATAATTTCACCCCATAGTTACAGAGACAACTCCTATGCTACTAATCACTCTATCCACACACCAATTAGTGTCACTAGCAACTTGGATCAGTTGGGGTCTAACTCAATCCATGAAAAAATTTTGTTTTTTTGAAGAGCTGCTGCTCTTTAACACAACTCGTGGAAAATTTTTATTTTTATTTTTTGAATGATAGGATTTTATTAATTTTCAATGTTTTATTAACTTTGGGATGCACTTGGCATGCATGCATAAATGTAATACATGTGTGAAATAACGACAATCTACTATTTTGTGCCTTACCTAAACTACCACCAGAGCATGTGTGTGATTATTCTATTGGTAATAAATTTTATGCCTTAGTTGAAGACTTAAAGTTACCATTCATTATCATGTGATTGTTTAACAAATCTCTTTTTTTTTTTTTTTTTTTTTACTAATTTTTCAAAATGTCAATTTTTTTAAGGAAAAGATCTCACATCTTTATGCTACCTCAACCTTAACCAAGTAATTATAATTATTATTATTTTTTAAATCCTTAACTAAGACACCAATAATTGTGTCACCCTTTTTTTCGCTGAATGTTAGTGCATGATGTTGATTAACCATTGTATTAGTAGTTTTATTAATGTAATACTAGACATGGATTTGAACCTTTAACTATAGTTTTTGTATTTTTTTTTTCTTTTAGAATCTTTTTCACGTTCCTCCTTTTCACTTTTTATTTCCCACCAAATCTTATTTTACCAATATTTTAATATCCAGTTTCTTTTACTTTACCAATATCAAACTAAATTTCTTTCCCTTTACCAATATCAAAGAGAAGAAGAGATGAAGAAATGTCAATAAAGATTGAGGAATAATTAAACAAGGTACAACTATTGTATTTTAATTGATTCATAGTTATTTTTAAAAACTAGGTTAAAATTAATATGTTTTTAATTTTTATTTTTAATACATGTATATTGTAGCACTAATGAATGACGATGTAGTTGCAAAAGATTGCTTTAACTTAAATGAACCACTTCATTTATCATAGAATATTTTTAAACTCTTGTTTTTATATAGCACCAAAATATATAAATAAAATCTTATGATGCAAGGTCTTATGATGCAAGGTCTTTGGGAGTTTGCCTTTGATTTAAATGATAATCAGTATTAATTTTAATAATTTCCATTTATCCAGGGATCAAAATTCAGATTTTTTTTTTTCCTGTAAAGTGAACGGAACTATAAAGGTTGATTCTTTATTTTGGACATCGTTTCATTGGTAAACTTTAGTTATGAGTTATCTTTCACGTCGGCGGGGAAACGGTGCAAGGTTAGTGTCTTTTGCTCTTTGACAACTTTGTTTTCCTCTGCTAATTTGAACCCTCTGAATTCTTTGCATCAACACTTTCAAATTAATTAGCCATATTAACTTATTCTTTTTTTACTCTGCTAATGATAATATTTTTATAAATTTGCAAATTACACTTTGAGAGATAATTTTGATCCACGCCTTGTTGCTTTTGTAACCTCATTGTCATCAGCATATATATTTGGTGTTCTACTCCTCCTGTATTTATGTTCAGGAATAAGGATATTGAGAGGCAACCTCTCAAGGAAGGTGGAGGAGATTCATCGGCAAAAATAATGACGACAAAGACAATTTTTGACCCACAAGGGAAGTTCCTTCGAAGGTGGAATATAATATTTGTGTTGTCGTGCGCACTTGCAGTGTCAGTGGATCCCTTGTTCTGTTACCTTCCCGTGATCAACATCCCAGAGTACTGCATTGAGTTGGACAAAAATTTCTGGATCACAACTATTGTTTTGCGATCAGTCAATGATATCATTTACCTAATGCATATTATATTGCAATTTCGTACTGGTTTTATAGATGAGAACCTTCGCAAAGTTGGAAAAATTGTGTTGGATACAAATGCTATGGCAATTGCTAGAAGGTACTTGAGGTCATACTTCGTACTCGACATTCTAGTTATTCTTCCAATACCACAGGTTAGTGAGAATGATATTTAGCTTCCTGAACATTTTTGCCTTGAAGAGAATGATATTTAGCTCTTCTAGCTGCCTTGATCGTCACTTTTCCAACAAATAGTGTAGTCACTAGGATATGATAAGAATCATGTGATGGGGGAGCAAGGTTAAAAGTAACAAAGCTTGATGCTCCAAAACTATTTAGATAAAATTTAACTACAAAATTAGTTGTAACCTAAAACTACAGTCTTACTCAATAAAATAAAAATTACTATACATTTTGAAAATTTAACTTTTTAATTGTATGTTCTTTACGTTCTTAATATATATGTCAAATTTTTTATAATCAGACATTATTTACTATATTTTCTATTAGCTTATATTTTACGCATAATTTTAAACTACAAAAACTTACAATTTAAACAATTTATTGATGACATAGCTATTGATTTTTAGTTCTCTAGAAATTTTGCAAGTATGAAGGATATAAAAAGAGGATCTAATCGAATGGTGAATTTATCAAAATTCACCTCCAATATATATATATTTTTTTAAACAAGATAGAAATTATTATCTAGCATAATCTAAATGTATATGTGTGTGAAGCTCTTTTTTAGAATTTGAACTCTGATCTTTACTCTCTCACATTTCACAAATACTTGTACTTGTATAGTGACCATCGCACCAAGGGTGTGCGATGGTTATAAAAAGATCTTGGATAAGGCTTGTAGCTTTAGACTTTAACCAATTTTATAGTTAAATTTTGTCTAAACTTTTTTTACTTCCACACCAACAAGCAAGTAGTCAGATTACCCAAAGCATTCAAATGATTCCTATTATCAGCACTTTTCTCCATGTGTAATTGATGTGGCTCATTTTTCAAGTACAAAAGATATTAAGGTTCCGTTTGGTTGATAAGAGGGATAAAAAAGGAAGAAAAGAAAATAAGGGAGAAAATGATGTTTTCCCTTGTTTGGTTCAGGAGAGAAAACACAAAAGATGGAAAACATTGGGAAAAAAATCCACCCAAGCCCACAAATTTTTATCCTCCTGATTCGGAAGGAAAACTCGGAAGAAAAGAGAAAACACATATGAGAGAAACATATATATATATATATATATATATATATATATATATATATATATATATATATTCTAAACTTTTCTATAATTCTTAGAAAAAGTCTCATCCAACATGCTATAGTTTATCTCTGGACATAACTCAAATGCGTAGGAATTGTCTTCATTATCTCAATCTCTTCCAATTCATAACAGAACACTTGATTTTGATTTTGTTTTTTGTTTTTTTTTATTTATTTATGAATTGGAATTTTTTTTTTGACAAGGTAAAACATTTTCCTTTAATGCCACAAAATTTCAAAGAGATTATTAAGTCAAAATGTTACAATTTCTGTTCCTAAACTTTTAAAATAGATTTTTTTTTTCATCTATAAAATATTGAAAACAGTTATTTTTACAATTAGGAAGACAAAAGAGGGGCATTCTTCAAACCAAAAAAAAATAAGCCTATTCTTTCTCTTTGGCAACACTAGCAAAAGATAGAGTGGCTTTATTACATATATTTCAATGGCACACTAACAAAAGAGACTGAATGAAAAAACTTCACAAATTAAATTAATGTTTTTAAATATCCATGCAACCTTAAGAGGGAAAACTCTGTTAGAATTGAGAAGATCTAGAAGATCACCAAATGCACATTCTGCATTCTGCAATAATGTCAATAAAATAATTTTTTTGATAGAAAAGTAGTCTTCCTCATAACATCAGCAGCAGTCCACAAAGCATTTGAAGCTTTATTTATTCGGTCACAGGAAGCTGCCGTCACTTCTCCTTTGTGGTTTTGAATTAGCAAACCTATGACAATTATGTGAGAGATAGCACATTGAGTTTGAAAGTAGAATCCGATGTAGGTGGAAGCAGTAACATTTTGGCCCTTAAACCATTTCAATGGCTCTTTAAAAAGTGTAGGGGATGAAAAATGAAATTCACCCAAATTTTAGCAGTGGAAAAAAAAAAAAAATTAGCCAAGAAAAAATTTAGGCAATTTCAAACTCATAATTATTATTTCCTTTGAATTAACATTGTCTTACATAAGTAGATTTTATCCATTGACCCTAAAAGTACAAAACTTGTTGTAATATTTTCAGGTGGCAATTTCAAGTATTCTTTCAGAAATGACAGGGACGGGATCTTCAAATAAAATAGTAATGTTGAACTGCGCTGTTCTCTTCCAATATGTGCCAAGAATTCTCCAAATATTCCGATCCTGGAAGGAACTTATAAGAAGTGACGAGAAATTTGAAGCAAACATTTGGTTTAAAGCTGCGTTAAATTTCTTTCTGTATGTCCTTGCTGGTCACGTAAGTTTGATTACATACTGATTTCATATTAATTTAAATCTTGACAAGTATTATCAACGTTGTGCTGGTTCTATTGATTAAAAAAAAAATTAATTAATTGAATCTTCCTTGGAAAATAATAATTTTATAACGCATAAGTACAATAAAAATTACAAATGAAGAATGCTTTATCTTATTAGTTTTTGCAATTACATGGATTAAATCTCTAATTCAAATGCCCCAGGAATTCTCACTCTCAATACCTAAAGCCTAATGGGTCAGGCTTGGGTTCAGTATCTAGTAGCATTGAATCCGTTGAGATGGTGACACATGTTCAAAAGTGGACATGTGTCACCATCTGATGACCGGGTCCAATGCACTCGACTTAAACCAAGTCCAAGCCTAATAAGTTGTTTTTTTAATAGGTAGAGACTAATTTTATTTATTTTTATATAATGAATAGGGAGAGACTAATAGGTATATATTAATTGGCGTTGCTAGAGTTGTATTAGCACAATGTGATCCAAACCTTTTTGCAAAACTTCACTACCCATCTATAAGAGAGTACCAGACCTGATCTCCCTCATCACATTAGATGAGAAAATCTCTTAGCTTGTAAAGTTGTAATACAAACCCTCTGATCTAACACTTGGTATCCTCAGCTATGAGTGGTGGTTCAAGACCTTGAAGACAGGGTTCAAAAATTTAGGACCACATATTCAAATAAATTTTAGTGATTCTATCAGAATTTTAAGCAATTAAGAAAAGTAAATTTAAACAATTTTCAAATAAACTAAACGTTTTATATCCACATAGTTGTCTTTTTCTCTTATTATTATTGTTGTTTGGTCATAAATTTATAATATTTGCTGAATATACTGATTTTAATGACATGCTGGTCTTTTAGGTATTGGGAGCCTTTTGGTATTTTTTCTCTTTTCAACGAATGATGGATTGCTGGCATTCATCATGTGAAATTCAGAGTTCTAGTGGATGTGTTCAAACATATTTTAGCTGTGACAACAGTAGAGGAAATTTCTCATTTTCTAATGATTTCTGCAACGTAAGTACACCAAATACACAATTTAATTTTGGATTATATTTAGAAGCCCTTCAATCTGGTGTGGTGGAGTCCAGGCAGGTTCTAGGAAAAATATTTTACGGTTTCTGGTGGGGCATGCAAAATCTGAGGTTTGCTTACAAATTACACTCTGTTGTTTCATATTAAGCTATTCTAAATACAATAAATATATTAATTTTTGTTGTTAAGTGAATTTCAAGCGAGATCTAAATATAATAAACTTTTATTAATTAGTTTTTTCAAATTTATTAAGATCTAAATAGGTTTTTTTTTAGGTTTAAGATGAACAAATTTCTACTTTTGTTGTTGGGCTAATAATTTTTATTCATAGATTTCAGATCCAATTAGTTTATTGTTGGGATTTTTTTCTTCAGTTTAAAAAGACCAAAATGTTCACGTCAAAAAATAAAAAAAAGACCAAAATGTTGTTAAAAAAATAGTTTAATATCAGAGTGTTCAAATTTTTATTTTAGAAGGTCAAATAAAAAAATTAAAAATTAACTATAATTTTTTTTTGGGGCTAGCATAGGGGGTTCAAATGAACCCCTAGACACTACCTAGAGCCACCTGTGTACACTCTTAAGTATTATAACAAACTCAATGTGCCATACCGTTAATATCTGTTAGTCTTTTGGCCCCAAATAAACTTAACGTGATTGCATTTAATTCCTAATGTGTCTCATGGCGTGATGAAGTGCCAATTTTTAGATTGATATCGTCATCTAAGGAACTAAAAGCAAACACTCCAAACTTCAAGAGTTGGAATTGCTCATGGACTTAAATTTGGGGCAGTTGACCTTAATTAACTACAACACTTTTGTGTAAGAGGGTTATATGTTTCAAAGGCCATAAATCTATGATCTTGATTCCTTTTTCTTTTCTAAAAACCTTAAGTATAAATGTTAACCACTTAGTGATATTAACAGAGATATTTACATTCAAATCCCTATTCCTATTATATAGATCTTTACATATTCTATTAACTTATCCATTTCCCCTGAAATTGTGTAGATTCATACTTTATGCCTGGCGATTATGATTTTTAAGATTGTTAAGATCAGCATCTCATATATTATAATTGTGCCATTTTTGCAGTTTGCTTGGTCAAAACCTCAAGACAAGTATATATGTATGGGATAACTTCTTTTCGGTTTATATTTCTATCACGCGCTTGTTCCTGTTCTTATATTTTTTGGGAAATTTGCAGGTTAGTACCCAATGGCCAATTTTATTCTTTTCTCTCTGTTGTGAAAAATAAGTTGTTTATGCAAAATTAAAGAAAAAAGAGAAGAAAATTAGACACATAAAATTTACGTAGTTCGGCTGGCAGACCCAAGGGCAAGAGGGTTAATTGCCCCCCATGGGCTTCCCAAAAATTTCTGCACATTAGTCTTCCACGGACAAACTTCTGCACATACAATTTTTTTTGACTTTTAGACCAAAAGTTTCAACTAAATGTAATATATTTACTTAGTAAAAAAATAAAAAGTTATAGCTACAATATTTTTGCAACAATTTTACAATAAAATTTAAATGGAAAATTCTTAATAGCAGATAAAGAAGTAAAATCAATGATAAGCCTAGATTAATATAAATAGTTGCTTATTACCTAGGTTATATTGTGAAATTGTTGTGAAACTGTTATGTCCACAACATTACTAAAAAATATATATCTACTTGTCACAAGTCAATTTCACTATTCCCTTGACAAGTATGAAAATAATGGATCCCACTTTATAATAATCATATTTTTTTTGTTGAATTAGAAAACTAAAAAAAAATCATACTATATTATGTCCTTGTACTGTATAAGTCACTAAACATAGATTCATAGACTCCCACTAAAGTTTTTCTTTCATCTTCATACTTTAATAAAAAAAAATAGTTTCATAGTTTTTGCTACCCTTACTTTAACAACTAAAAAAAAATTGTCTCTAGCCAAAAAGAAATAAAAAAGGTTGAAATTTACATCATTTTTAAAAGTATTCAAGAAAGTGAGACAGAATATACAAATTACACAAATATTCTTAACACTTCATGTTGACTTATTTTTTTAATTTATTTTAAGTAATCAAATTACATGTTCAAAGTTGATGTATTTAGAGTAATCTCCTTTTTTAATAGAAAAAGTAATCCTTAATTGTGTTGTTATTAATTATGAATTGATTACTTTTGTTTTCTTTATTTTATATGAAATATTTATTTATAATTGATTGAGACTATAGAGAAGCCTTATCATAATATGAGTTTAAATTGAATTCGAAGTATGAAAAAATAAATTAAATTTTACATTTATTTTAGTTTATGTATGAAAATTGTATTACTATATAACTGTTTATTTAGTTTGTTATTAATATCAATTAATATTTTTCACATTCACTTTACTTTCAATTTTTTCTTTTGATCTTGTCGTCCCCTAAGTTGAAATCTTGACTTCTGTTTGGTAATATGCTTATGTTCACAATAAAATAACACACAAGTACTCTCACAATACCCAAATTCCAAATATACCTCTAGTTCTCTCTCACAAAGAATAAAGAACACTATTATACTTGCACTAGAGCTTGTAGCAATTCTCCTATGCGGCTAACTCGCTAACTTGATATATAATGGTATAGGTCGGCTAGGGCTTAAAGCCCATTGAATTGTTGTATAAGAATAATATCAAGTGGGACCTGGTTTTCCCATACAGCTGGACAAAGTCATCGACTTTGGTCACAACAAATGTCTACACTGGCTTGAATTTGGTCAAGCCCCTATGAACTATCACCTCCGTTGCCACCACCATAGCCCCTTAGGGCTATCACAAGCTACAACCACCGGCCAAATTCAAGCAATTTGCCTTCTTTTGTACAATATGGATTGTAGAAATTTTTGAGGAACTAAAGGAAACAAACATTTACATGATTTTGCGTTAAAATAAACTGGGTTTTGAATCTTGATTTGCTATTTATTCAATACCCAATGAAGAACCATCACGTAACAGAAGAGTAAGAAACTCAACTCAATTCCACGTCCACCAAGCCTCACTAATGAATTTCACAAGCTCTTTCGGTTGTCAGTCCTCGGATAGAATAATATAAATGCTTACTGTCATTTGCATGCCATGTTCCAAAGCTATTGCTTAATGGAACCCTAGAACAGAGAAACAACACCATTGAGAGAGATAGGGAACTTAGGGTTTCTCTCCATAAGATGCCTGCCTATGAGAGAGGCCACTCTGTCGCAGCACACTTTTTTGTCTAGAATAAGATGCTTACGCAACCTTTTGGACAAGATGAAAGGAGACCTTTAGGCATGGCCACGTATCGCCTGAGGTGTGAGACAATAAAAAGGTGCTAGCGGATTAAAGTGAGGCACCAAATACTAAATATAGTTATCACACACACACACACACACACACACACACACATATATATATAAATATCTGTCTAATATATTGAAATGTATTGAAATATTATTATCTAGGATATGTTGGGTAGACTGTAATAGGTATTGTATCTATAATATAATAGTTAGAGCATCCACATCAGTGGGTGGATAGTCATGTATAATATAAGAATTTCTTAATTTTACACATTTTGAGCAAAAAATCTCCTACATCAGTAAGTGCAAAACTGTGTAAAATTGTGAAAACTCATCCATGAGCTACAGTAACCGTGTAAATATACATGGCTACTGTAACTCCTTCATTTATTTTTTTTATCAATTTTCGGTTTGCTCGTGTTTTTCTCTCTCTTTTTCGAGCTCAACAAACTCAGCAACGTCTCTCCTCATCTTCTTCTTTTTCCTCAGATGCACACAAACACAAACACACCCACACACAAATACACCCACACAGACAAATCAGAGAATCAAGGCAGAGATACACATTTGCTCAGGGGGAAAAAAAATAGAGATACACACACAGATCGGAGCTTGTGGAACGATCGGTGCTCGTCGGTTAGGGGTGGGAGGCAAATCGGCGCTTGTGGATCAGAGCTAGGAAGATCGGTGCTCGTCGGTTGGGGGTGGGAGGCAAATCGGCACTTGTGGATCGGAGCTAGGGAGATCCATGCTCATCGGTTGGGGGTGGGAGGCGAATTGGCGCTTGTGGATCGGAGCGGGAGATCGGTGCTCGTCGGTTGGGGGTGGGAGGCAAATCGACGCTTGTGGATCAGAGTTAGGGAGGGACGAAGGAAAGAGAGGGCTGAGGCGGTGAGCTGGATCGGTGGCGAGGCGGGCTGGGTGAGGCGTGAGGTGGCTGTGATGGAGAGAGTGAGTGAAGGAGAGAGAGCCGAAAATGTAAATGGTGTACCGGTGAGAGTTAGTGAGTATTAATAAATAATAATAATAACAAAATAATAAATAATAATATTTAATTAGAATGGAGGTGTAAAATAGATAAACTGATGTGGGTATTTTAGAAATGTGAGTCTAAAATAGAAAAAGTAATTTTTTAGTGTAAAATAGACAATTTTTAAACGGACTGATGTGGTTGCTCTTATGGCTTAGTTAAGCGGCTGTTTGGTTATATTTTTATTACAAGAAATAGACATTTCTTATGAATAAATATTCTTTAAAATGAAGAATAATCATTAATCTTTAAAAGTGTTATAATAGTTATTCCTTAGTAAGTGTAATAATTTCTTAATCACCCATTGACCTTATAATAATTTCTAAAATTAATATATTTCTAAATAAACAAACTTTTCGTATGCACATAACAATTATGAAAATACCACCGCGCACCCTTGGTGCAGTAGTCACTCCACAAGTATAAATGCTTGTGGGGTGTGGGGGACAAGGGTTGGGGTTCAAGTTTCTAAGAAGGAGTTTCACACATATATACACTTAGATTAGGTTAGAGTAGAAATTCTATCTTGTATCCCAAAAAAGAAAAACAATTATGAAAAGAAAAAATATATAAAAAATAACGAATCTCTCTCTCTCGATTTTTTTTTAAAAATTATTTTTTAGGAAATATAATTGAATGTGTGGCAGTCAGGTTCTAGTGACCTAAGGCTTTTGTGCTCTAACCCCCAATTTACTTGTATTCTAGGTTGGGCTTATTCCACAATGGGAGGTCCAAGAAATGTTTCTTAAATATCTGAGGGAATTAAAGTCACTCTTACACCAAACTCCCTAGTTCTTAGCTCAATTGAGATGAACGTTATACAACTGAGCTTCTGCTCTAGAACCTAAGTAAGATTCTCCCTTTCTTGAGTTGAATCTTTTCTCACTACTCATGTTTCACTCCCCCAGTTCCTCTAACCCCTATCTCAAGTCTCTATTCCCCTATTCATAACCTTTCCTTAGTGGGGTCGTCATGATGAGGGGGGTGTTTTCCAAGTCAGTGGGCCCTTCTATGCTATATTCCTGACCATAGGGGACCCATTTCATACTGTTAATATGATTTCCTTTAAAGTTGCACCCCGGTTAATGCTGGGCAGACAAATTCTCCCAAGGCATTATCTTTTATTCTCGGCATGGTGGGAGATAAGCTATCTAAATGCTCGGTTTGGTGGTTTGGCTCGGCCCAGTGTAAGGATGGGCTGAGCCAATCTAGGGAGCGGGCCGTGAGCTTAGGCTGGGCCGGTATTCATGGTCCGTATAGTATGAATAAGATATTTTCTAAAATATATTTTAATTCTTATTATAATATTACTACTCACAACCAAACTTATGAATATGTTTAGTTATTCCATTACAACACATTTTATTCCCATAATAAATATTACAATTCCAATTGTAATAGGCGGCTAGGCTTTGTTTGGAACGAGATTGCGTGACCATTTTTTGGGAAAGACCACCTATAGGCTGGAGAAAAAGGTGGTGGCCGCAGGTGGTGAGTTCCAAAAAAATAGTTGACATGCAAAAGTTTCAAGTTTGGAAAAAATTAAAAGTCCACGAAAATAAAGGGAGTAATTTACGTTTTGTGAAGCAATTTCCAAATATAATTGATCAGATTAATAATTTTGAGCCTTTGGAGGGATTTGATTTTACCAAAAAGCTAAGTAATGCTAGTGTGTCAACAGCTGGCAGACCTGTATGTGCAAGTCACCTGAAATGGACCCAAGTCCATTTTAATTTAAAAATATCGGTTGATTTGGTGGGTGAGGGTAAGTGGGCTGTTTCTTGGGGTAAAACATAGCCCAATGTAAGTGGGCCTTCTCAAGCTCAAGCCCAACACACAACCACCCGTGAGAAAGGGTCTGGCCAGCCCATGATTGTCATTCCAAGACAGGTTAGTTGTCAGCGACAGGGATGATAACATGCGATCTTCTGTGTGGGAGATAGGGGAAGTGTCGGGGACACACGAGGAAGAGAAAGGAGAGATCCCGAGCTCCGGTGAGGAATTGGGCTGCCCTCCCACCACTACCACATAGCCTGATGACCATGTTTCAGTGACCGATTCCCTTGATGTCGAACTGGGTGCTCACGGTATAATCGAAGAGGTGGGTTTGAGCACCGAAGGTGAACTGGTCCACTCCCCTACTGCCCTTGAGCAAACCAATAACCAAAGGGCTGGGTTTTTGATTGCCAATCCACCTATTGGTGGCCGATCAATGAACGTTGCAGATTCTGGGTGTCCAGATTTGGTTTAAAGTCAAATTTTAGTGGGTTCAGACTTGTCCTTTCATTTAATTGAGGTGGGTTGTGGTTTGACTGAGTTTGAAATTCCTAGACTAGTTTAGGATGACTTTTTGTCTTCGGATATGAGTGAGGCAGATTCTGTGGATGTCACACCTCTGGCTCTGTGGGACCCAAATGGTGTTCGTGATCTCGTTACTTTAGAAGATGATTTAGAAAGGTCTTCTATGGAGGAGGTATTGGAGCCTTCAGAATAGGTGAGAACGATGGATCAAAGGGTTTGGTACTTTTGTGGGATTCCCTATTGCTTGTAGCAAGAAACAGTGTATTGATTTTTTTCCCAAAAAATTGAGAGGGTTTGGGAGCAACAAGCTACTATTGCTACTACTCGCTGAATAAACAACTCTACCCAAAAAGGTATGAGAGAATTAAGGAATTTGTTTTCTTCTATTAATTATGATGGACATTCTGGTAGAAGTACAAGAGACAGTTTGACATTCTCTGGTTTGGGTTCGGCTGTTGGTCAATGAATTTGAAACTTCTATCTTGGAATGTGAGGGGATTGAATAATCCTCATAAGAGAGATGTTGTGAAGAATCTCTTAAGGGAGTGGAAGTGCGATATTGTATGTCTTCAAGAATCTAAACTGGACAGGACCAACTCTATCTTGATAAAAAAAATCTCTGGGGTAGCCCTTTTGTAGACTGGGGGGCCTTAGATGCCTTGCATACAACTGGGGGTGTAATTTTGATGTGGGATAGAAGGGTTTTTGAGAAAGTTGGTTTGCGGTTGGAAGTTTTTCAGTTTCAGTTTTATTAAAGGGAGTGTAAGATGGCTTTGAATGGATTTGTTCAGGGGTGTACAGATCGACTGACGGAAGAAGGGATGCAATGTGGGCAGAACTGGACTTTGTAATCACAGTGGGCTGGGGCTTGGTGTTTATTTGGTGATTTCAATGTTATCAGATACCTAGCTAAGAGACTTGACTATAATTCTTTTAGTCCAACTATGTTTAAATTTTCAGATTTTATAGCAAAATATTTGCTGGTGGATTTGCCTCTGGTGGGAGGTGAATATACTTGGCTTCGAGATTCTGATAATCTTTCAATGTCCAAAATTGATAGAGTTTTGATGTCAGCTGATTGGGAGGAGCATTTCTTAGATGTGATTGAAAGGACTCTACCTAGGGTGGTGTCAGATCATTGTCCTTTAGAGTTTGCTTGTTTAGACGAAACTGAGAGGTCTATGTTGGAGAGGGAGTTAGGAAGAAGGATATTACTGAGGCTCTCATGGAGGCGGAAGGTGATAAGGTCCCTAGGCTAGATGGGTTTACTATGGCTTTCTTTCAAAAGTGTTGTCATGGCATTCTTCAAGGATTTTCATAGCCAGTATGTTTTTTAGAAATCTCTTAATGCTACTTTTCTATGTTTGATCCCTAAGAAGACTAATGCAGTCAATATTAAAGATTTTCGCCCTATTGGTCTTGTGGGCAGCCTTTACAAGCTTTTGGTTAAGGTTTTGGCTCAAAGACTCCGAGGGGTTTTGGATAAACTAATATCCGATTCTCTGAATTCTTTTTTGGGAGAAAGATAAATTCTTGATTCGGTTCTAATTGCTAATGAATGTTTAGATAGCAAGTTGAAGAGTGGAAATCCTGGTGTTATAGTTAAATTGGACATTAAGAATGCTTATGATCATGTGAATTGGGATGCTTTATTTTACCTTATGGAAAGGATGGGATTTGGGGCAAGGTGGAGTGGATGGATTAAGGTGTGTACCTCTACAGTTAAATTCTCAATTTTGGTTAATGGGTCTCTTGTTGGTTTTTCTGGTAGTTCTTGTGGCATTCGCCATGGGGATTCTTTGTCTCCTCTATTATTCCTGTTAGTTATGGAAGTTGAAAGTTCAAATAACGTGTAAAACTCTAATGAACGTTTAGATTCCCAATTCCAAAATTACCAACACAAGCTTATACACAAACAATATATGTGCGGAATGATGAATATAAGCTAAACCTAAATTGGTAACACGCTCTAAACCATAATTAATTACAAACACATCAACAATTAAAAGGTAAAGAGTAAGGGAAGAGAGATGCAAACACAAAGATAACACGGCGATGTGTTATCAAAGAGAAAACCGAAGTGCTCGGGGAAAAACCTTTCCGCTGCCCTCCAAGCGGTCAATAATCAACTAGAGAATGAAGTTGGGATACATGAATAGAAGAAGACCCTCCAAGCCTAATCTACTCAGTGCACTTAAGCCCTCTAAGCTTCTTACTTCAACAGGGTTATGCCGAACCTTGTCTTCTCTAGTTTATCAGATCCCGCAATAAGCCAATTGCATCAACCAAATGAATTGATCCCTTCTAAACTACTTCTCAAGCACAAAAACACCTCCTCACTAATAAGGGTATATTGAGATAAGGATTTGACTAAATGTACCTTTCAAGGATATGACAATGGAGAGGGTGAAAGTAGAGGAATTTGGAGAATCAAAGGATGAAGATTTTGGATGAGTTAATCTTGTGATTCTATAGGGTTTCTCTCTCAAAATTCTCGCTAGAAGCTCTCTACATTTCGTGGGTATGAAGGTATTTATAGTAGGTTGTATGAGGAATGTAAAACGTTAGTTTTCATCCAAACAGGGCATTCTGGTGACTTAACCTCACGACTGGAACAAGTTGCGAGTTTGAATCGCAAGCTAATTGCCTGGCCAAACTGAAAATTTTGTCTTGTAGTACTTCAACTGTCACGACCCTTCAGCTCCCTTGTATGCTTCACACATGTGTCACCTTTGGCGACTTGCCAGTCGCGAGGCTCTTCTTGAGTGCACACATTTGAGGTTTCTTCACACTCTCTCACACACTATTCTTACATAATTTCTACCTAAATATGAGGTAACTAATTGCTAAATTACAAGCAAATTTGGTATGGAATAAAGCGAACACTTGATTGAATAAATTCAACCTTACAAAAGTGCTGAGTAGAATGCTGAAGAGAACGAAAATGGTGGTTTTCTTGCTCCAAGTGGGGTCCCATAGACAAGGGGGTGTGCATATCTCTCATCTTCTTTTTGCTGACAATACTAATTAGCTTTGTGATGCTTCTAGGAAGCAATTATTATACATTCGGATGGTGCTAGTCTTCTTTGAAGCTATTATGGGACTGAAATTTAATGTAGGTAAGAGTGAGATTGTTCTTGTTAGTGATGTTGGGAATTGGAATGCTTTGGCCCATACACTAAGTTGCAAGGTGGGCACATTGCCTTTGAGATATATGGGCATGCCTCTCGGGGCTTATTATAAGGATGCATTGATATTGAATCCTATTATAGAAAAGATGGAGAAAAGACTATCTGGTTGGAAAAGACTTTATTTGTCAAAAGGTGGCAGGCTTACTTTGTTAAAAAGTCTCAAGCCTTCCCACCTACTTTTTATCTTTGTTTACTATCCCTCAGGCTGTGGCAACTAGATTAGAAAGAATTCAGAGGAATTTCCTTTTGGGGGGCCTTAAAGGATGTTTTTAAATATCCTTCAGTTTCTTGGGATAAGGCATGTTTGCCTGTTAAGAGTGGTTGTTTTGGGATCCGGAGGATTGGGTTGTTTAACAAGGCCTTACTTGGGAAGTGGTTATGGCATTTTGGGAAAGAAAGTAACAGATTATGGCATCAGGTTATAGCAGCCAAATATGGTGAGGGGAAAGGAAGCTAGGGCACAGTTCTCATGGGTGTGGGATGTGGAGGAGTATTAAGGAAGGAACGAAGAAGTTCTTTAGTAAAATTCTGTATAATGTAAGGGAGGGTTGCCGTGTTAGCTGTTGGCATGATCCTTGGTGTGAGCCTATTCCTTTGAAGGAAATTTTTCTTGCTATGTTTGCTTGCTCTCTATCTAAAGAAGCATAGGTCTCTAACTTGATAATATCTACTTCTGAAGGAGGTAGAAAGAGCTGGAATTTATTTTTCCATCATGGTCCTCAAGATTGGGAGGCAGACACTATTTATTTCTTTTTTGAGCTTATTTATTCCTCTATGATGAGGGGTGAGGGGGGTGATCACCTGGTTTGGAGATTGACTATGTTTGGGGTATTTGATGTGCGCTCTTTTTATAAGCTTCTCTTTGGTCCTAACACTGATGAATTTCCTTGGTAGTGCATTTGGTGTGCAAAGGTGCCTAAACAGGTGTCTTTCTTCTTATGGATAGCAGCTAATGATGGGATACTCATCATTGACAATCTTGTCAAGAAAGGTCGGTTTCTGGTTAATAGGTGTTGTTTATACTGCTGTGATGAGAAATCAGTGGATCACCTTCTTCTTCACTGTAAGTTTTCTCACGTCTTATGGTGCGAAACTTTTGTGTTATTTGAGATCCAATGGGTAATGCCAAGGTCAGTCGGCTCTTTTTTCTTTATGTGGAGAAATTGGTTTGGAAAGCATCATTCAACCATTTGGAATATGGTCCTGGCATGTTTAATATGGTTAGTTTGGCAAGAACGCAATACTTGCACTTTTGAAGACAATGAGAGAACGTTAGATCATCTAAAACCACTCCTCTTTGGTACCCTATTTCTTTGGACTTGTATTTGGGGGTGTACGAATTGTATTTCTTTATCTGATTTTTTATCTAATTATTTGATTTTTTAGTCTCTATTTTCTTTAGTTCTTGATTATATTGTATCTGTTTCTTGTTCAAAGTATTCACCATCATGAACATGAAGTTCAATTTTACAATAAAAGTCTTATTACCTATAAAAAAAATCCTCATTCAATGTACCAAACTTGATTCTAGTGTTTTTTTACATGGGTTGCATGAAAAAATTAGGGTGATTAATTAATTTCAAATGGGGTTAACATGGATTAGATTTAGGGCTTTAGGCTCTATTAATTATTCTAATAATAGGTTTTACAACAAGCTTCTATAATTAATTTATCTAACAATATGTTATAATCTTCTCTCCTGTAAATTAATATTTTAACAATAGTTTCTACAACAAACTTCTACAAATAATTAGTCTAGGTTATACAACAAGCTTCTATAAGGAAAAAATTGGAGCAGATGGTTCGGTTCAACTGGTTGGATGGGAACCAAACCCAGAACCAATTTATTTGGTAAAACTAAGACAAAACCAAGGATTGGTCCCTTTTTCGATTCTTTAATCGTTCCAGTTTTTAAAACCATCGAATAAATTTTTTTACTTCCCTAAACTATCCCAATTACGAATTTTATTACCTATTCACCTTTTGCCCCCTCAATCCTAGTGGATGAACTAATTCCACATTTAAAAACCCTAATTTTTTGTCCCATTTTGTTCATGGCTACAAACGGCAACAGTAATGCTAACAGCAATTTGCAACTGTTGTGACTTGGGCATTGTAAAAGTGGAATCCGATGGTGGATTCGAATCCTAACTTGGCAATCTTCGACCAATTGCGATGGCAATTGGTGAAAGGAGCTCGGATCTTTGGTTGGAGACCTCGATGTGAGAGAGGGTTAGAAGATTAGACCATTTAGGATAGCTGGGAAAATAAGAATGAAAGCCCAAGAAAAAAAAAGGGTCTGGCAACTGGTTAAGGTCACATTCTCCCATTTGCCCATGATGAGCGCGCAGTCCAAATCATGTCTTTCATATGCTTCTATTAACTTGTTCTACACGTATAACCACCACAATCAAGTTCCATCAAAACCAACATTATGTAACCCCTAAACGAGACCACAAAAGATGGTGTATTAAACTTCAGGCCTATTTGATCAATTGGAATTACTATCTTATAGTCCCTTATGAGCTTAACCAACTCAAAACTATACTCGACTGTAACTTTGCAGTAATGTATTCATGTCCAAACTCCCTGATTCCACACAATCCTAGAAGTAATCACAAATCCAATATGCTTTACCATATCGTCTTCCATTAGCTCTAATGCCCTTAAACTTGGTGTGATGGTTCGCCCAGCTATGTCCTTTGAGGATGAATAACTCATAGCCATAGGCAACATGCCAAACCAATATGTGTTTTTTATGACATGGTCAAACATCACCCAAGGTACAAAGTAAGAAATGATGTATATATAGGTGTATACAAGGTAGGTTGTAATATACAATATTTGAATTAGTCTGTATTTGGATACTGTTTATTTTGCTGAAAATTAAAAATTTATTGCTAAAAACAATAAAAAAAATAATTTCTGAGTTACTGTTCACTGTTGAAAACACTGTAGCTTTGCCTTAATGCACTGTTCATGTCCCATGAACAATGCAAGAGGCGTTGGTTTAAAAAAAAAAAAAAAGGCAAAAACGCAGAATGTAGACGTTGGACGTGGGATCCAAACGGGTACTAAGAATAATTTTTTTTCTTTTCAGAATTCTTGGCAACTATTTTGAGTAACTAAAATGTTTGCAATGCCTTGTAAACATTAAATTAAACTGATGTAATTCTCCAAAGGTCTCTTTTGAAGGGACACATTGATTCATAAACAGTGTTTCATATTCATGTCCCATTTGGTAATGTTGTTCTATTAACGTTGTTTAAGTGTTGTAAAAATACATGTAAGTGAAAAAATATTATGGAAATACTTGTTGTGTTGTTTAAACAACAAAAACTATTGTTTAAACAACACAACCACACAGGCCCTCATTATCTCAATGAACTCTCCTCACCTTCCTATAGAAATTCATAAGAATTCTCTCAAGAATACTACTTGAAGAATTCTAGGTTTAGTTGTATCTTAGGGACATGTTTGCAGTAACCCTTTAATATCTTTGTGGGGGCAAATATTGTTTAAAGATAAATGATTTTCCATGCCTCTAAGCTTGTTTTGTTGCCCTTTATTTTTTGTTAATCCTTCATTGCGTTATATATTTTTTCCAACAAGAAACATAGGACTCACATGGTGAGGAAACAATGATCCATTCTCTCACCTCACTATCTGGTGGCCATAACAAGCACATAAGATATGGCTACCTGTTATGGTGGAATTCTTTTTGTCTTAAAGAGTGTATATGGTAATGTATTAATGTATATTTTCATTGTAAAAATCTTAGCCTAGTCACTATCAATACTTGACTTGAGACCTCTATCAGCCTGCTATATATATGCATCCATCTCCTCTAAGCTACATGATGATGGGATGAAATCATGCATGGTCTCATTTCCAAAATGAAAACCTCATCTCAGTTCGACTGAGGCAATGATACAAAATGTTGGTTTCACTCATCGTATCTGAACTCGCTATCCAAGAGATGGAGATGATTGCTTGTTTGTGTGAGCCGAAATAGGTTTGTGATAATCCTTTGCAACTTGGCTCCTTGCTACACCAGCTATGTTAGATTCACCATTGGATTTTCTACAAGCCACAGCACAAGCCATTTTGGAGAATTTGTCCAGCACAACTAGGGTTGAATCTGGTCTTCTAGCAGCAGGTGGAAGACCAAGGACAAAGTCCATGGCTTGTTAGGAATTGGCAAGGCCAAGTATAAAGTATAAACCCTACATTGGCAGTGGTGTCCTTCCCTTGCTGGCATGTAAGGCACCTTTGCACCAACCTGCCAAACATCTTTGAGCATCCCAGTTTTATATAATTTCTGTTGTAGGAGATGTAGGGTGTTCTCTCTTCCAAAATGGCATTGAGTATGCAATTCGAGGAGGACCTTATGCCTTAGAGAGCACTTAGGCACACATAGCAGCAATCCATTAAACTGAAATTTATTTTGATGAGTGTATCAGGGACCGCAATTTTATTACCTTGTTTCAAGATCTGCATGATCTGATTCTGCTTCTCGTCATATTTGTAGTGCTCTTTAAATTCATTAAATTCCTCAACTACAGCAGCGAAGAGGACTTCCTGCTCAAACCATATATAACCTTGTTTGAAGTTGAATTGTAATAGATAGGTAACCATTTGCCATGTCTTTTGTTGAGATTGGCCTTGTTGCTGAGGTTTTTGAGGGCTTCATGGTATGTGTAAAGGATGGACTCTTTGTATGCCAAGTAATAGCTCCAATGCTAGAATAATTAAACAATGGCATAAAACTCCTGGTCATATGTGTAGTACTTCATCTTTGCTACATTTAACAAGACAATTGGTTTACCTTCATGGCTGAGTACACAACCATTGCCCACACTAGAGGCATCACAGTCCAGCTCAAACACTTTCTGAAAGTCAGGTACTTGCAGAAAAGGAAAAACAGACAAGGCACTCTGTAAAGTATCAAAACTTTGTTGTGTGGCTTCATTCCACTCAAAGGCAAACAACTTCAGTCAATCCGTGAATGGTGCTGCAATAGTGTTGGAAGTACTTGATGAACCTTCTATAGAAATTGGTTAACCATAGAAGTTTTTTGCTTCAGCTACAGACTTAGGAACAAGCTAGTATCGGATAGCTTTGACCTTCGCTTCTTCCATTTAAATGCCCTGATCAGATACCATATAAAAAGGAAGCTTACCTTCTTGACAACAAAAGTAAACTTCTTTCTGTTGGCATAACACTCATTCATTCTTAAAAGATCAACACTGATTGCAGGTGCTTCACATGATTTTCCAAACACTAACTGTATACTAGATGATCATCAAAAATAGACTACAACACACTCACCAAGCAAGGTCTGCAGCATTTGGTTCATAAGCCTCATGAAAGTGACAAGGGCATTGGTTAAGCAGAAAGGCATTACAAGTCATTCAAAAAACCCATTATGAATCTTAAATGCATTTTTCCATTCATGTTCAGGCCTTATCTTATTTGGTGATCTCCACTCCTAAGGTTTATCTTGGAATAGACCTTAGCATCTGCGAAACAATCTAACATGTCAACAAGCCTAGGGATAGGGCACATTCTCCATGTACCCTTCATCATCATACAAGACTACTTCCTCAAACTTCTTTCTGATTGAGAAGGAAACCATGCATCTCTTGGTCACCTCCACTTCATTTCCTTTCCTTTCCTGAGCCAGGTGAAATTGTAGGGTTATGGATGCTCTTTAGTTTCAAGTTCTAACTTGTCCACAGCCTCTGGTGATACAACATTCTTACATCTGCCTCCATCAATCACCGTGTTTTATACTTTTCCACTAATGCAATAGGTGGTATAAAAAATATTACTCCTACGCCAACCTTCTTGGTCTTCTTTCTTGGATGAAAGCAAGGTCTATTTCATGACCAATGCAAGCCCCTCTGCTCGTTCTAAGTCGCTTCAGGGAAGAGATCATACACGGCATAATCTCCATCTTCTTTTCCCTCCATTGCCTCAATAATCAAGGCCTTTGACTCTGTTTTGGATTACTTCTCCAGTTCTCTTGCAGTCAGTGGCCTTATGACCTGCTTCTCCACTTTATTAACACTTAAATTTTAAGTGCTGAGGCTTTTTTGCTAGTGGTTTGGATGCTCCAGAGTTTGAAATCATGCCTGCATTGGCAAACCTGAAAGGCCGTGCAATCACAGGCCTTTCTTGATTGCTGGTTATAGCATTTCTTTGACCTCCAAAGGGCTGTGAAAGCAAGAACTAACTTCTTGCATGTTACCTTTCAATCAACAAGGCCCTGTTGAATGCCTTAGAAACTGGCCACATAGAGTGCAGGCCCTAACGCATCTTGAAATACTGGTTTGAGGCCACTTATGAACTCGCCACCATCTATTTTTCACTCTCATTGAGATCCACTCAAGCCACCAATTGATATAATGAATCAGTGTACTTGTTAAAAGTTAAAACTTCCATGCTGCTTCAAATTATGCAGCTGTTGGTAAAATGTCTACATATTATTGAAAAGCAAAAAATAATTCCTCATTTTCTGTTTCATCTTGGACTAGTCTTAAGTTTTTTTCTTCCCTCTTGTAATTCATTTTACTTGCAATTGTTCCCACCAGGCTAAGGCCCTTCCTTTCAGTTTATTAGAGACTAGCTTCACCTTTCTTGGAATCTTGGACTTCATAATGCTCAAAGATTCTATCAATGTGGCTCAATCAAACAGTCCATAAACTCCTCAAGATTCAAGCTTCCTTGAAATTCTAGTCGGTCAGGTCAATCTTGATATTGGGCTCCCATTTTGGCTCTTCTCTTGAAGGGCATGTGCACAGGGGCCTGTCTTGGCTGCTGCACTGATGCTTGCCTTCCTCCTCTAGTATTGCCAAAATGATTGTCAAAGTTTCTGTTGATATCTGCATTAGCATCCATTGATTGATCTCCATCACTCTCTTGATTGGCTAGTTGGCTTCTCCTTAATTCCTTGATCAGTTGTTTCCTTAACAAATCCACAAATCTCTATCACAAAAATCTGAGCCTCAACTCAACCACATGAACTTGTGGCTAGTACTTCCACTTCTCATTCTATTGCTACAAAACCTTTCTTGAACTTCCCGGATCTGTCTGTTGGTGCCATGTTGCAGTAACCACTCAGAAAATATACTCTTGGGTACTCTCGGATTTGAGGCTTGGTTATGGGCTGCTATAATTTCCAAGGCTAGGGAACAAAATCAAGACTGATTCTTGAAGGGGTTTTATGGACTCGAAATTGGAGAATAACATATAGCTCTGATGCCAAAAGGATGGAGGATTGGTTGAAAATTGGAAGTGTATGGACAATGCTAAGTTGCTTAGAGTTGGCTGGGAAAACAGGCTCTTCAAGAGACACACTCTTGCCATATAACTCTCGGATAACTAAACAACAGCATTGGATGGCACTAAAATTGTCAGTTGGTTAATGTTCTATATTTCTGTTATGTACAGTTGCAACAGAATGTAAAGTAATTAAGGCTGATTAGCAACAGATACATGTATATATATCAATCTTTGTACAGAACTTGTGAATAAGAAATACTGATTATATTTCTCAATTTTCTTCCTCTCTATCACTTTCATCTTCATTTGCATATTATTCCTCTTGACTGCATCTATATCTACTTTTCTTCAGTTGGTAATTTCAAGATCAGAAGAGTTACGCATAAAAATGAAATCAGAAAAACGAAAAAAACAGAAAGAAAAAATAGAATTGTGGAGTTCCAAACATGATCTTCCTAGTGATTTGAGAGGCCCAATTATGGACAACATGATTCAGAAATTCAAAGAAGACGAAGATGTTTACTTGGAGAACCTTCTTCCTAATCTTCCTGGGGAACTTCAAAATAATGTAAAGCAGCATATCTGCTTAAAGCTACTAGAAAATGTGAGTTTCTTTACTTATATACATTTGCTTTAGAACTGTTTTCCCCACACATGAGAAATGGCAATACAATTTTTTTTTTCAAATTTTTTTTAAAAAAAAAGGGAGAATAGAATTTATTTATTAATGTTTTTATGATGATCACACAAGCATCTCCAATGCCTTTATTATGTAGGATAGTTCAAAAAATTTTCTAACTCCTGTATTGTAAATTTGGTCTAGATTTGGTCTTAGCATTCTGGGAGTAAGAGGGGTAACCATGAAGTTTGTAGCACTGTTCCATGCTGTGTCCTTCACATCCACAAGGATTGCATTTGGGTCTTTCTTTCTTGCGAGTGGAGGATTTTTATTCTGTTGGGAAGGGTGTCTTAGAGTTATAGAGGCCAAAGCTACTGATTTAGGAAGTGGAACGCCATGTGAGATGTTGTGCTGGCATTTTTCTTGTTGGATGAGTGCATAAGCCCGGTTGACTAAGGGAAGAGGATCCATGAGTAAAATTTAACCTTGTATTGGGCCATAGAGTCATTGAGCACCATGAGAAACTTCATGATGTGCTGGTAGTGTTGATATGTTGATTGAGAATTTGAGATCTTTTAAATGCTCCGCATAAACAGTCCAGGATTGTGTGTAAAGCAGAGTTCGTCCTATAGTTCTATTAGCTTAGTAACATACGTAGTTTGAACAAGATTATGAATAGTAACATATGCCCAAAAAAAAAAATACTTCGTGGAGTTTCGTTCAGATCTCATAAGCTGTATCACAATAAACCACACTAGATGATATCTTAGGAGAGACAGAATTGAGCAACCATGATTTGACCTAGGAAACATGGAAATTTCATTTAGTGTGTTGTACCTGTGTCATAACCCTATAATTCCGGCCGTCTTATGTTATAAAATTTTCAAAATTTACTTGTATCACTGTATCGTACCAGTGTCCGTACCAATACTAGTGTCCGTGATTCCTAGGATTTTTGACTATGTCATTGCAGCTGATCCCAAGAAGTTGTAGGTTTGGGAACATTGCCATTACCGAACCCCAGTTTGTTCTTTGCACTTAATGCCATGACCATGGCGCAAATAAACTAGCTATAAGTATAATTGTGCTTTATGAGGGTTTAAGAGACAAGAATAGTCAAGATGATCAACACGAAGAAGGAATTTTGGATCAGTGAGACTAAAAGTCTAAGACTTGTGCTTACACTCAAAGAATTATCAGTGCTTGTTTTATTATCCATAGAAATGGAAAATAGCTATAAAAAAAAAATAATAATAATAATAAAAGCCCACAAAATTTAAAATCTTACCTAAAACATTCTGGATAGCCTAAAAGACTTGGAACCGTGCTGAACTAGGTAAAGGTGCTCAAAACCGGATTGAGTTAGGCTGAACCGAGCGAGAAGGCCTCTGAACAGCCCAAAAAAATGAATATCAGCCCCAAACGATGATGAAAATGCCCAAAAAGGTGATGGGCTCCCAAGGATAAAATCCAATTAAAGTTCAGGTCATGCTTTATTTTGAAAGAAAACCTCACAGATAGTGAATGGGTCACACTGATCATTGATCAACACTGCTCTGATACCATGAGGATATTAAAATAAAACATAAAACAAAACAACAAATTCAACACGCTTCGACCATGAAGGGCCTATGTCCATAGAGCTCTTTGTTTCTCTATTTTATTTTTTCTTTCTCAATTAAATTACTTAAGAGTGTGTTTAAGAACAGCATTTTGTATTAGCTTTTAACTTTTATGTATAGTTTTTTAAAGTCTCACTTTTTAAAAAATTTTCAAAGCACAAGTATACTTCAGTAAACTTTTAGTAAAACATTTCCAAAAAAAAATTTAGATAAGTTGTTCCCAAACAAACACTTAATTTGTTTATATACACAACTTTGCCAAATAGAATCCTTACCATTATTGAGTACATATGGTTATAGGCTTATAGCCATTGCCTTTCTTTTCCATTTGATTTTGTTTGCACTGAAATGCCTTTGTTGATTGGGTTTATTCATTTTCTTTACAAATGGAAAATTATAGAATACATTGGGAGTGTCTTAAATGTGTACTCCCTCCTCTCATGGGGTACTACCATGAATTAAATTAGTGGAACTTATTATTATGTAAGAGGAATGAATATACATTTATTGTGTTATTGGAGTATTGTATAATAACCCACTTAATGATTTGGTTTTTCTCGACAAGTTTGGTAGGTGAACTTTCCTTATATTTCTAATCGTGTATAAAGTGACACTTGAAATGGGACTAAATCTTATTCTAAACCCATGACTGCCATTGCAACTTACACTTTATACAATCAATCCCTCTAGCTGTTTTTTTAAATGAAAATATGAAGTATACATTCATCTTGATTGTTTAATATCTGCTTAAATTAGGTAGAAGTGCTACGGGGTATGGATGAACAAATGTTGCTTAAGATGTGCCACACTCTCACACCAGTCTTCTACCAAGAGCACAACTATGTTATTCGGGAGGGAGACCCAATTGATGCAATATTCTTCATTACAAATGGCATTGCATGGACCTATACAACCGGTAATAATGGTAGAGGAACTTTACCCACACATGCTGAGCGTCTTGTAGAAGGTCAGTTCTTTGGAGGAGAACTTCTAGAATGGCTTTGGAAATCTACCTCCACCTCCAGGAATAACCTATCTAAACTCCCCATTTCATCAAAAACACTGAAAACACACACAAAAGTGGAAGCCTTTGCTCTAATGGTCGACGACTTGACGAAGATATGGTCTTTCTTGTCATTACAACTCGAGGCAGCTTCTATGATACAACGAGCCTGGCGTGCGCATAGATCCAAGATGGGTGATACCATTGGTGCTTCAGGACAAATTCAGTCAAGCAGTGCATGACATTGCTATTGCAAAAGCAACAGTTTGTTTTGATGTCTTTTGTATTAAGTTTAGTTTTCTAGTGATTAGAGTTGCTACTTTTTTGGATTCTCAATGTTAATGGTAGAATTAGGGAAAGAATAATGTGTGAAATAATAAATTGTTTGGGGTAATATGTTTGTACTTTGACATTAAATGTAATTACTGTTATGTCTCACATTCTCAATACTTTTTTTTTTTTTGTTGAGAATCTAGACGGGAATCGACCTAATAATCCAATAATATAAAACAAAAGTCAACATTTAACTGGTGGGATGGCACAAGTTGAATACAGATAGAGCTTCAATTGGAAATCCAGGTATGGTTGGGGGTGGAGGTCTGATTAGGGACAGTGAAGGAAAATGGGTGAAAGGTTTCTCAAGATCTATCGGGTATGCTACTAGCATTTTGGTAGAGGTCTAGGCATTGAGGGACGGGTTGAAGCTAGCTAATAGTATTGGAATCCAGAGCTTGGTTGTGGAATTGGACGCGAAAGTGACTGTGGAACTACTTAATTCTAACAACAGGGCTAATGGAACCTTTTCTTCTATCCTTGATGATTGCAGATCCTTACTAGGCAGATTTCACCAAGTTCGTGTGGAGCATGTGTATTGGGAAAGGAATAAGGGAGCAGATGCGCTTGCTAGATGGGGCACGACCATGTCGGAGAATTTTGTTGTTTTTGACTTACCCCATAACTCTGACATTCTCTCTATTGTTGATATGGATGTAATTGATATACACTATTGTAGAATTGTGAACGCTAGCCTTGCCCTTGTGGCGAGGCAGTGATTGTGTTTTATACGTTTTTAGACCCCTTAAACACAACTAGATTAACCTAGTTATTTAGCCAAGTGATTAACTTAGGTAAATTATGCAGATCTAGGTTAACACATATAAATCATATTATTGAAACAGTGCGAAAATAAATAACCCAACGATATGATAACCTAGGGAAACCAAACCGGTAAAAAACCTAAGGAGGATTTAACCTAGCTATCCTCAAGGTAAAACGAATCCACTATGAAAGAATTGAAGTTTACACAATAGCGACTTAGACTACTAACATCTTATTGCTACCTTGAGTAGGAAACTTACTACCACAATCACGTGATAGCTCTGAGTCCACGGACTATTTGTTTATTAGATTCTCAGCAAGTATAAGCACTCTCGCTTGTGTGTCTTTAAGCTCTTAATGCAGCAACTGAATGATCATCAAGTTCTTGACATAATCTTGATTCTTGATAACCCTAAGTATATGTGAAGGCAAACATCTCTAGATCTCACAATAGATTCACATACACAGCATAAACAACAACTGCAACAACCTTTAAACATGGCTAGAGTTTACCCTTTTATATCTAGGGAAAAACATAAAACCCTACACGTCAAACCGGGCTTGGGTTGAGTTGGAAAAATTCTGCAGAAAAACAATCTGCACAAGCTTCGATCGATCGAGTCTAATTTTCGATCGATCGAGCCAGGTAGATTTACACAATATATCTTGCAGTGCACTCGATTTCAACTTTACACAAAAACATACTTTGAGCAAGTCTAAAAACAATACTAAACGTTTTAATCATGGTTTGTCAACATTACAAAATGAATTTCTAATACATTTAAACCTAAAATCTTAGAACCCAACATGTTTTGTGTTGTTTTAATTATTATTCCTCTTAACAAAAATAATAATAATAATAAATTGTTTTAGGTAATATGTTTGTACTTTGACATGACATGTAATTACTGCTATGTCTCACATTCTCAATACTTTTTTTTTTTTTTTTTAAGAATCTAGACGGGAATCGACCTAATAATCCAATGAAACAAAATGAAAGTTAACATCTAACCAATTGAAAAATCATTATTTTTCCTGCAACTTGTACATTCTTGAGTCTTGACCTGTACAACTTTGAGCAATTTCTAACACCTATTATAAACATGTTTTTGTTCTCAATTTGCCAACACATACAAGTTGAAATTGTAAACATTTAATCTTAAATCTTTAGAACGTAACGGTTCCTTTCAATACAAATAAGAGAGCAAATAAATAAAAAAGGAAAAAGAAAAAAAAAGAGAACTAATAACAAAAACAATTTAAATAAAACTTAAATAATACATTGATTTCTAAGTTTACACAATCCAAAGTTCACTAATAATATCATCACCATAAAATAACCAAAAAAAAAAAAATGCTAAAGTTTGTGGACCATGTCAAGTTATCAACCTTCTCAGTTGTGCCTCTTCATTCTTGCATTGTCAAGCTTGTCTTATATAGTAAATAGATACTTCAACCTTCATCACCACTACTTACATTACAGTATCAAAAGCCAATATTAATGTTCTTAACTTATATGTCATGTTTCATTCTAATAAGATGTTATTTGTTATTCAGTCCATAAATTTTTTTTATGCATAATTTAAGATTATAAAAACTTGAAATTTAAACATTTGATTGTTGATATAGTTATTGATTTTTAATCTTCTTGAAATTTTACTAGCATTGAGGACATAATAAGAAAATGCAACCTAATGATAATAAAATATAAGGGAAGTTTGTAACCATTGTCTTCTTTTGGCTCTTCATTCTTTCCTTAAGTTCCTCTAATTGTGTCGTGTTCATGCTTCCTTCTCTCATGGATGTAATGGGCTTGAACCCCATCCTTAATTAACCACTACTCTTGTGTATGGGGTTGGAGTTCTTATTTGTCCAAAGGCCATAAACAAGTGATCTTGACCCTGTTTCTTACTTTGAAGGGCCAAGTATAGATCTTTCAATTTCTCTTTAACTTATACATTTCCCCAAAATTTTGTGAATTCTCATTTTTTGAATTTAATTACAAATTTTTAAGATTAGTGTCTCATACATTATAGATGGCATTTTGCAGTTCTTTTGGGTCAAACCTCCAAACAAGTACTACATATGAGAAAACTTCTTTGACCTTGGAATTCTTATCTTTGGTCTGTTATTATTTCTTTATTTCATGGGAAACTTGCAGGTGAGTACCCAATCCTTTCCCTTCACTTTTTTTTTTTTTTGGGTGAAAACTTGTCTACACTTGGAATTTCTATCTTTGGTCTGTTATTATTTCTTTATTTCATGGGAAACTTGCAGGTGAGAACCCAATCCTTTTCCTTTCACTTCTTTTCCTTTTAAAATTGTTTAAGGCTCATAAATGTGTGTGTGTGTGTGTGTGTGAGAGAGAGAGAGAGAGAGAGTTAATTAATTTGACAAGTAATATGCTAATCTAGATAATAGTTATGACAATTAGGAATAAGAGATTTAAATTATGGACATCTATATCACCCTATTATTAGTGATAGTATTATACTAGTATTATTATTACTTTCTTTTTTTACCAGTGATATTATTGTTAGTTTATTATTGTTGTTATTGCCATTTGTTGTTGTTGTTGTTGTTGTTACCAATGTGATTGAGCCTTAAATATGCTTTTTTAGTCCTTGACTTTTAAGGCTAGCTTCATTTTGGTCCTTAAACAATTTTTTGTTTTATTTTAGTCCTAACTCTTTTGAAGCCTGTTACATTGCTATTCTTCATCATTAGCTAAACAAAAATAATTAAAAAAAACATTTCTAACAAAAAGAAGGCACATTAGCTTAAAAATTACTCTTAAAATAAGGAAATTCAAATAAAGTTACTTTGCTTTGTTTTCCCTATTAGTTTCCCCTTACTTTCTTGGCAACCAAAAACATCACAAAATGTCATTTGTAGTGGGACAAAAAACACAATTACAAAGATGAGATGAGGGGAGTGGAGCTTGAAGTAGAAGAAGAGCTTGTTGTGGAACTAGCACATGCATTGAAGTGAACAAGAGTCGATGACCTTGATGGCAATGGTAATAAGGGTGCTTGTGTTACAAACCCATGGATAGAACTCATCCTTGAAAACCGACTTACAAGGAGATGGTGCCCAAGAGCTTATAAACGCATGGTTAAGCTTACACTTAACTAATGTGAGATACTAGGATCATAATATACCACCACACTCTGCAACTGACGTCCATGACGGCTCACTCTAGAGATACTGACCCGTTGGTAGCCATTGCTCTTTTTGGTGGCTTCACTCAACTATCAGTAATTTTAATCCAGCCTTTAGGTCGCCCCTTTTGGGATTCGACCACAAAGCCACAACTCATTTGATCACATACTCAATGAGCTACACCAGATTAATCGAGGTGATGGTTGGCTTTGATACCAAATATTACAAACCCATGGGTAGAACTCACCCTTGAAAATCGGGTTAGAAGGAGAGAGTGTCCAAGAGCTTATAAACACATGGTTAATCTTACACTTAACCAATGTGGGACACTAGGATCATAACAACTTGCAACCGAATACAACAGGGCCAATGTCACCCAGGACGAGGCAATGGGAGAAGGAATTAGTGGCATAATAGAGGATAGAGTAGGACAAGTGATCGATGTGGGAGTCAGGAGCCAAGAGTGGTGCACTTGTAGGTGATATTACTGTAAAGCATGATCAAGAATAAGAGGATGGAGGAGGCAACAATGGAGGCCAAGATAGGAGGAAGGAGTTTCAATGGTAATGATTGGGTGATGGATTGTGCAGTTGGGTTTAGGATTGGGATTGAGATCGAGGGTTGGATTCAAATGGAGACAATTAGAATATGTTAGATCCTTTAAATTGATGGATTTTATCAATTAGCATATGTTAGATCCTTTAAATTGATCTCAAAGTTTGTAAAGGTTTTTTTGTAATTCAAATTCAATTTAGTAAAAGTACAGGTATTTTGTGGATTCAAGGAACCCTTGTAGATTAGAGGAACCCTTATGGATTTGAGGTTATTTCCTTGAAGTAGATGTGCTATTGTGGCTTCCGCACCGCATGAGTTGGTATTAGAGACTTGACATACTCTAGTTTGATGACTAATAGACATTATGGCTACCATCCCAGGGATGATAAAGTTGAACATGCAATCCTCACCAAGTTTGAGTTTTAACACTTTTGTGAAGAGAACCAACAAGAATTACACGAATTACAACAAGTAGTCGCTACTCTTCTTGCTAGGAAATCCTTCCCCAACAACACTAGTTAATCTATTCGTAGATGCATTCCCAAATGTGAGAAAGTTCAATTTTTTATGGAGAGATGTAAAATTTGGATTTTATTGATTGGATTCTAGATTTGGAAGAGTACTTTAATTATTGGGAGATTTGTGATGAAGAAAAAGTGCGCCATGTATCTAATAAATTGGATAGAGAAAAGCCAAATGGTGGGATAACATTCAAATCAATAGTAAGTGTCAATGGGCATAAAATTTTCTCTTGGTAAAGAATGAAAAAAGTGTTGGTTTATTTATGGTTTCTTCATTATTATTATTAAATACTAGATTATAAAACTGTGGATTATAGATCTATAAATTCAAATGAAGATGAAAATATTATAAATTTCATAAGCCAGCCACAAAATCAAAATTATCACATTCATGTGTTGAGAAGAAAAAGGTTTGATGGTCAACGAGACAAAGCAAAAACATATTAAAGAGATTGAACCATTGTTTTAAAAATCAGACCGATCGGTTCAACCATTTGAACCGAACCAGAAACCGGTTTGACAAAAGCTAGTGAAAATTGGTTAAGAACTAGAAAAAATCAAGAACCGATCCCTTTTCTAGTTCTTTGATCATTCTAGTTTCTAAAACCATGAGTTGAACTCCACCTCCCCCAACTATCTACCTATCTAAAAAATAATAATAAAAAGGATGAACTTTATTTCATAAAATAATATCACTAAGTCTAAATTCTTTTTTAAATAACTTTTTTATATATATGTTTGTAGCAAATCACACAATTTTTGTTCGCTTTGTAAAATTTAGGAAGATGATAAGTTCTCTTTAATATTTTTGTCTTTTTATGTATGAACACTTTGTATATTGTATATTTATAAGTTATAATTTATTCTATCATTATAAAATTAAGATTGGTACTTCTTTTCATAGATGCATGCGCGGACACACACACACACTGTCACCCCAATTAGGTTGTGTATGTTCTTGAGTATTTTTCATACACACACTGTTTTGAGTATGTTTTAACTGATATGTCTTTAATATAATCCAACCTCCAAACAAAAAATTCAGACTTTGTCACTGTATATTACCCAATTAGGTTGTGTGCATCAGTGTGTGGAATAATGAGATGTTATATATACCATATTAAATTACTGATTGTCTCAAAAGTTTAAGCTATTGAAATGTGTTATATTTAATCATTTAAACACATACTTCTAACAATACTCGTAAAAATATACATTTTTTAATGCCTATATGGTGTAATATTTGGCGATATTAACTTACGAGTAGAAGTGTGACAGGTGTACATGCAGCAGAGAACTTCACAATTAGTTAAAAGTTTACGGCGGGGAAAGAAGAAGAAATAAGAAGAAAAACCTTTACCAACTAAAAGGAGAAAACTTGAAGAATAAATTAAAGGCAATCATAGAATTGTGGATTTCCAGAAACAATCTCCTAGTATAATGAGAAGCTTGATTATGGATCACATATAGAAGAGATTTAACAAAGACGGAGATGTTTATGTGGAGAACCTAATCCATAATATTTCTTGGGAAGTTCAAAGCGATGCCAAGCACCATATCTGCTTTAAAAAGAATAGTTTGTTTAACTCTATAAATTTGTGGGAAAAATGCTTTTACACCTTCCCAAGGGTGTATGGTAGGCATTACACCCCTTGAACTTTTATTTCAGTCAATTTAGTGTGCATTTGGCAAGTATTATTTTTGTCAACTAATTTTACTATTTAGTTTATTTTTGCTACTATTTATGGGTCTTATTTTAGCCAATTTTTACCTTTATCTATAGTATTTTTAGAAAAAAGTTTTAAGTTTCAATAAAATAAGTGGATCTCAAACGGACACTTAGGTTATATTTGATAACAGTTTTTGTTTTTAATTTTTAAAAACTTGTTTTTGGGGATATAAAGAAAAAAATAATTTTCTTGTATTTTTGGAAAAAAAAATATATGTTTGGTTAGCTGAAATTAAAAATATAGTTTTTTGAAGAAAAAAAAAATACTACAATATGTTGTTGCTTGGATTTGAACTCTAATACTAACTCATTAAATGAGACAGATTCATTAAATTAAATGTGTGTTTTCATTGACTTTTGAAAATTAGAAACTAAAAACAGCATTTTACATGTTTTCAGTTTCCTTTGTATATTGAGTTTTGAAAACAATTTTTGTTTTCTGTCTATTTTGAATTGCCAAACAAGTTTTTTAATCTCAAAAATAGAAAATTATTTTTGAAAATATAAAATAAAGGGAAAAACTAGTTACTAAACACCTTACTCTCTCAACTTCATACATAAGCCAAATTAATACTTCTGTTAGGTCTTAAGTTTAAATATATTACTAACGCCTCTCAGCTGGACAAAATTTGCCTAACCAAAGAAATGGGAGATAGAGAAACTAGAGGTTCAGTTGTGAGACATAAATTGATGAGAGACAGCTCAAACAGGGAGATGGTCTCTCTCAATTGAACAGCGGCGTCCCTCCCTCCCTCCCGTCTCCAATCTCGCTGTTTGTGGTCCCACCGTGCCGTTCGATAGCAGCAACGATGTAGCCTACTCTGATCTGGTGCGGTGAAGACTACTCAAGAGCGTGCTTCATCCGTCCTCTCTCTTCTACTTTTGTGCCTTTTTCTTTTTTTTTTTGGTCTAATTTCCAATTGCTTATCCTTTGAAATCATGGTCGCGTTGTGGGTTAATATTATTCCTCTTGAATTGAAAGCTACTTGTATTTTAACGTTGGAGTGCGGAAAGGTAGGGCTATTGGGATGGGAAGGTATTTTTGAATGCCAAAAATTCTCTTTTGGTTTTTAGTTCATGACTAGGCTGATTTAAAGAATAGCTAATACGGTTAATTTTTCATTTTTCTTTCTCTTTTGAGAAACAGAAAAGACTTCCATTCCATATCAGCAAGAAATAATAAATCACATCAAGTCTTGTTGGACAGTTTCGAAGATAAATATTGGGTTTCTTCAATCAAAATTCTATTTGAATCTAAACACTGGCTTGTCAAAGCTAATACGGTTTTATGATCATAATTTGTAACATAATTCGTCGAAATATAAACATTATTTTTAAACAAAGGATAATACTAGTTTAGTGGATTGCTTCGTACTAAACAAAATGAGTGACGTTAGTTCATTTTAATATATTTTAATGGCAGATTTAACAGAATTGCTAATTTGGCTCGTGTGTAAAATTTAGAGTAAATTGACTAAAATAAATATTCAAAAGATGTAATGGCCACTACTTCAAGGCATGTCAGGCCATTTTTTCCTAATTTTTTGTTATAGAACTTTTTATATCATGTGTAAATATAAGCCCATTATACTATTTCTTGCCCTGCACACCTGTTATCATGACTGTATAAAAGTATTAATAATTAATGGTTTTATGTTCACACAAGCAGCTGCTGTATTGTCTATTTTTTCTATAAAAAAAATTTTAAAATTTTAAAATTATGTGATTACTTTATTTGAATTAGTATTAGATTTTTTTATTCAAATAAATTAGTTTGGTTTAGAATTAGGATGAGTTATGTTTCGTGGTATTGATCTATTTGGAAGCAGGGACGGAGCCAGAACTTAGAGTTAGGGGGGGCGACTTTGCTGCTAGCTGTGTGCGGTGACTCCGACCCTTGAGTCTATTTTTTTACTACTAAGGATTTTTGTTAAAATTTTTTTAAATGGCCAAGTAGTTTGTTCTGGGTAAAATATATTGATTGGACTTAATTTTTTTAGTTTTATTATATTGGTAATTTTTATTGTTGAGCTAATTTTTTTGAGTTTTTATATTTTGTTTTAGATTTAGTCTATTAATTTTTTATGTCCTTTAAAAGGTGAAAAATGCTAAAACTACAAAATTTTTACAAATTGCTAATGTGATAAGTGGTTATTGATATATAAAAAGTTATGCAAGTGTACGAACTAATAACAATTTGCTACCTTAATAGTTTGTATAAACATTGTAAAAACGTTTTTGGCTATAAGATTACTCTCAAAAAGAATTAATGGCATTATTAAGGGGGGCAAAGTGTAATTTTATTGGACAAAATTGTTAAACTTAGTACCTATTAATATAATAATATTTTTATAAAAAAAATTAGGGGGGGCCATTGCCCCCCCTAGTCCAATAACAGCTCCGCCCATGTTTGGAAGTCTGTCTTATATAATTCAAAGGTCGTTGACAATGAATAAAAAATAGTCATAAATTTCTTAGTTAAAATTGTTGGCTAATCTAATGCATTTGTTTGGACTCCCTAAAGTAGTCTATTTATCAAAGAGAAATGCTATGTTTACAATATTTTCACAACACTTTCACAACAAATCTTAAGTGGTAGGTTACTATTGGTTGTTATGGGTGGATGAAAAAATAATTTAAGTGGTGGATTTAAATTATAACCAATAACAACTTATTACTTATAATTTAATGTGAAAATACTGTAGACATAACACTTCTCTTTATCAAATTAGGAGGTATTAGTTCACTCAAAGCAACAAACACAAAAATTGAGTCCATACCACCCAAAAAAGAAAAAGTCTCTTGAGGAATCAATAATTGAATAGGTGTTTGACAAGTGTGTGAGGCATATCCATATTTTATTTATGGACAAAACTTAAGTACAGTACCTTAAGTTTTGTTCCTTAGGTTCCCATTTTAAGATTTAGCCATGTGGCTACTTAAATAAAAAATAAACTTCCATCCTATAAGAAAAAATCTACATGGTTAAATATTAAAAAATGAACCTAAAGAACAACACTTAAATACTGTACCTAAGTCTTGCCTTTGATTTATATTCATACTTTCCCCTATCTCATATCCATATTCTTATAATCTTATTTACTCACAAGCACGCGCACCCAAAAAAAAAAAGAAAAAAAGAAAGAAAAAAAACAACAAAATCTTAATGATATCATTCTTTTTGGAAAGGAGAGATTGCAATAAACATGAAAGTAATAAACAAAATAAAGTGAATTGGATTTTTCAGAATATATTATATGGGTTATATATTCACGATTTCACGTACCTTTATTGAATTGATTACCCATACGTTAAATCTTTCTCTTTGCTTGTCTTACAAACTCCTTCACACAATTGCTCTTTCTACTGTGGAAAATTGGTTCCATCAAAGCGATCCAATTATACCAAACTATGGTTCAACATCTTCAAAGTTGCACCATTATTTACTCTTTGTCTTGTAGTCAAATATTGTCTAAGATTGTTGAGGATATTACACAAAGTAATAATGGAAAAATAAGGTTAACACAAAAGACAAACAAAAAATAAATAACTTGAAGGCACTATATCGTTTTAATTAGACAATATTTGCCTCCCACATTTTTGTTGCTAAAAGGTTATCGCAAATTTGTCCTTAGGATACAACCAAGATGTTGGGTTCTACAGATAGCAATTCTAGAGAATGACCACAGGATTTCTTGTGGTTCTTGTGTTATTTTTTAAGTGAACATAAGCCTCTATTTATACCCATAGAGTTATGTTTCATGAAAAGACACATATGGAGAGTTAGTTATTGTTCAAGAGAACATGAGCCTCTATTCATGAAAAGGCATGTATATTTCATGAAAAGGCACATGTGAAGAGTTAGTTATTTTTTGATAAAACGGTTAACAAAGATTGAAACCTCTTCAACCTTTCTGAACAGTCACCAGAAAATTCTTGAAAATTCAGATTTTCGAATTTTCACTTAGAAAATTCCATAACTTGAATTTTCACTTTATGAACACCATATTCTCTAAACTCAAATATCATAATTACAACCTATTCTTGTATATACCTATATATACAACATTGTTTGGAAGGCTCTTAGGAATGTTGGGAAGCCTAAGCTGAGTCCTTGGATTGAGGATTAATTATATCTGGAGGATGAGACAAAGAAAAGAAGGATAAGTTGATATATAATTGCAGTTGTTTGAAGTAGTAATGTTTAATATTAATAACTGTGTTTGTTAGCCTATGTTTGGTATTCATATATTGCGACAGTTTCAATCATTATTGTTAACTGTTAAGCTCCAAGCTGCAATCTTTTTTTTCGTGTTAACTACTGAAATGCTCAAAATAGCAAATTCTTCCGATGATTAATTCCATGGGATGGAAAAGGACTGCGACATCTCATTATATCTATATGAAGATACTATAATATAAAAAGATGAGTTCAAATTATACATAATGTAATTTGACAAAATCAAGAGTTATGAGATTAAAATGGCCTTGGATTTTAGGATTAATGAGGAAGGGTTCCACAAGTTTGGCTTGCTTCATTGTGATTTCTTTACAAGAAAGCGGCTAGACACTAAACTTGATATTTAATCATTGTTTTTATTGGCTTAATTTTGTGTGTATTTATTATCTCATCTTTATGTATTTTTCTGGGGCATTATTATATTTGGGTAGAATGTACTCGAGCCGGTTAAACCTCGGCCAAAGTTGCATTCTGCAACCTGCTTGTGACGTGCATAACATGCTAAATTTGGGATCTTTGTTATATGCAAGCTGCGACCAGCATGCAGACGTCATTTCCTACGCTGTCATGATCGACTTTTCAGCTTTATCAAATATGACAAATAACACGCATTGTGCATGCTAGACGTGAAAAATCAGTCAAAGCTGAGTATATAAACCTAGAGAGAGTCCATTTTATTCATCTTAAACATTCCGTTTTGTTGAGAGAAATTTGTAACTTTCATTTCCATTACCAAACAAATAAATGTTGTGAGGTTATTGAAGGCATGGAAACCATTGGAGCCTAAGTTCAAATCCGAATCATATTGGTGGCTTTCCATTGGTGGCTCAACATTGGTGATTTTGGGAAGCTAGTTGAAGAAATGGCTCAATGTATTGAGTTATGTGGAGCCTAATTTGTGTTTAATCCGGATTATGACCCGACCTAATATGAAAGTGTTACTATTTATTCATGGGAGATTTTTGAGGATTACTCCATGAAGTGAAGACTTGGGAGACTTTTTTAATTGTATTGTCTCATTTTGTATAATTTCCCTAAACATAGTGAAGCACTACAATTCCAAGGACATAAGCAAATTGTCAAACCACGTTATTTCTTGTGTTGTGTGATTGCCTTTGTATGTGTGTTGTTTTTATTTTGTTTTTCACATCTCACATATCTAGGAATTCATGAATATTTCCAACATGATGAAGCCGATTGCTAGCTATATCGAGCTTGGAGAGCTCAAGTACTTAGGGGGACATGGGCTTGGACATAGTAATCATTGTTCTTCAACTATGCATACTATTGGAGTTTTCTGACCGTGGAGTCGACAGAGAGGGTTTTCCGCCCAAGTGCTTGTGCTTTCCTTTTCCAAATAGCTTTAAATTTAAATTAAAATATGCAAGTTACTTGTTTTTTTTTTTCCATCTATTAGAGCATTTACATCTGAGGATGTAAAAAAAGACCTATTTTACATTCTTAAACACTACTTTATCTATTTTACCAACTCATTTAACAATATACCCAACATCTCAGTTCTTATTTTTCACATCCCAACCAATATTATTCATTTATTTATTCTTTCTCTCTCTTCCTCTCTATCTTCTTTTTCCCTCTCTTTGTCTCTCTTTGCTTTTACCTACTAGCAACCGGTCTTCTTCTCCTCTCCGTCTCTTTCTACTACCCAGCAACCAAATCCATCCATACCAAAATCAACAAGCGATCCAAATCCAAAATAAACATAGAAACACCCATCCAACACCACCCCTGAAACACTAAACGGTCACCGCCATTAGAACAGCGAACTAAAACACCAAAAACCAAACCACACCATCGAAATCCAAATCGTAAACCACAACTACCAACCTAACTACCACCAGAACTCTGCCAGCAACCACCATTGAAACTCAAATTGCAACCCACCAGCCCAAAATCTCAACCAACTACCACCCAAATCGCAAGACCCATTGTCCATCCACAGCACCACCAATCCATTGCCAAAAAATTGCGAGAGAGAGGGACACAGAAATAATAGAGAAGAGAGGAGAGTCAGAGAGTGAGAGAAGAAGAGTCAGAGACAGAGAGTGAGAGAAGAAGAAAAAAAAAGAAAGAAAAGAGAGTCACATAGTCAGAGTGAGAAGAAATAGGAAATAAAATAATATTATTTTAATTTTACATACCTGCTACAGTAGGTTCTATATACCCATACTTATTATAGCAGGGTTGTAAAAAAATTTGGGTTTGCACACTAGGGTAAAGAAGGATTTTAACATGTTTAGGTTGTAAAATAGCAAATTGGGGGGTTTTACAACCCCCAATGCTAATGCTCTTAAGAGCATTAGCATCGGGGTGTTCAAAACATCCAAATTTTTGTTTTAACATCTAAAACAACAAAGAGCAAGCAACAATCGGGTGGGTATTGCTAAAGTTTTTAGCAATAGCTACATTAACTTCTTAAATATAGAAGTTACTATTAGCTATGATGGTAAAAATAAAAATGATAATTTTATTGTCTCTCTCACTTCTAATTCTCTCTTCTCCCTCGGTCTTTCTCACTCTCCTCTTCTCTCATCTCTCTCTCTCTCTCTCTCTCTCTCTCTCTCTCTCTCAATTTTGGGTGGCAATTTGGGTGGTTGTGGATTGGTGGTTAGGCTGTTGATCAATGGGTGCATATGGATCGACAAGTTGGGATTTGGTGGGTGGTGGATGGGTTTTGTTGTTATGGGTTTGTGGTGGGTGGTGGACAGGTTTGTTGTTCTAGGTTTGTGGTGAATTCCGATGAGTTTGTGGTTTTAATAGTGGTTGTTGACTGTGGTTTTGGTGATGGTTGTTGATTATGGCAGGGTGATAGTGATTGTGGTTGTTATATTTGATAGTGTGTGTGGTTAATGTGGGTTTGTTGGGCTGAGACAAATATGGGTTTAGTGGTTGTTGGCGGTGGTGGTGTTGCAGCGGTGGGTTTGAGGTTGTTGGGTTGCTTCAATAAGATATATATAAAGTTTATAATAAATAAATGGATAGTGTTTGGCTGGATGTGATAAATAAGAAATGGGATGTTGGGTAAGTTGTAAAATTGTGTGTTAAAATAGGTAAATTGATATGTCACCAATCATAAGAAGTAGTAATTCAATACTCATTTATTCTTTTTGAAGTGATGCCTCATTGTCATACTAATTTGTAAGCTTTTTTTACAGTATAATTTGAATAACTTTAGTATTTTCTTCCAAAAATAAATTATGAATTAATAGAAATTCAATTCAATCACCATTAAGTGAATGAAAAATGCTAAAACTACTACAAATTTTACAATAAAAAACTTACAAACTAATATGGCAAGAATATTGTAGGAAAGTGGTTTTGGAGCCCAAATGATATTGGATCTCGAATGAAAATAGACCCAAGACTGACCGGCCCATTTTGATTGCAGACCACTTTGGAAGAATCAGACCTCGAACCACATACTAGAACCGAATATTGTACTCCTTGGGAATATTACAGATCAAAATCTGAGGATGAGACACTTACTAAGCTACCAAGGATGATGCATTTGCCGAGCTATCGTGGAAGAACTATGGGAAATGCAGAATTGTCCTAGGAAGCCTGTTGAAGCTTCCTGATAAATTAACAATTACCTATGCATTCGTAAGACTCACATGCTTGGCACAGTCACATTTATTGATGAGTGACTGGCCTGAATAGTGTAGGAAGTCCTAAAAGTCTCCATTTATCATGAAGTAGGGAAGCTAGAGCCGGATGGGATAAGAAGCCCTTCAGCTATGCGGGGACAACACATTCCAGAGAAGAAAATAGGGCAAATATAAGGGAGGATAAGGGCGAAGAGGAGAACACACATTAAGTGAGACAAAAACTTAGAGAATGAAAGAAAGAGAGGTAATTGTGAACATAAAATAGAGCTTTAGAACATATTTAAGAGCATGTTCTTGAGAAGAAAGTAACCAAGTGTATTGTATTGCTTCTTGCATGAATAATATAGCTTCGCCTTCCTAGTTTTCACGTAGAATTTTGTTCTTATTCAAATCTCCTACTATGGATTATTGGTAGCCCCATACTACAAATTAGTTGTGTCTTTGAGAGAGTAGTTAATCATTTTCACCCAGACAAATATGATTGGTGTCACTTGGACAATGTAATAGAATGTTTGAATAACATTAAAAAAAAAAAATTGGTAAACAAGTTAGTTTGTAAAACCTATATAGTAAAATTTGTAGTATCATTAGCTTTGGATGAATTAATCATATTAATAATATATTTGCAATAAAAAATTATAATATAAAAAACTAAATAAATATTATTTAAGTTATATTTAGATATACATAGACCCCTTTCAAAATTTTGCCCTATTGTCTTAAGCCAGCTCTACACACACATATTGTTTGATATAAGCTCATATAATTTGTTAAGACCTCAGTCTTTATTTTATTTTATTTAGTGGGTATGCTTGGTTGGGATGATTTTGGGAAGGAAGCAAAAAAAGAATGGAAAATAGGAAAGAAAATAGGGTGGAGGGGGGGGAATGTTTGGTTGGGAGGGGAGGGGGAGAGAAAAATAGTAAGGTCTGTTAGAGATATATTAGCCCATTAGCATAAGCCCAAGCCTAATTCTACTTTGTGTGCAAGCCAAGTTTCCTACTTGTACTAGAAGTCTATTAGTTTAGGGTTTAGTCTACTATATATACACATGTTATGGTTCATTGTAACACAGGATTTGTTCTACACTCTAATATATTATTGATGTAGCCATTTAGGGTTTCCTCCGAAGATGTAGGCCGTTAGGCTGAACCACGTAATCCTCTTGTGTTATTGTGTTCTATACTTTATGTTTTCGCTTCCGCATCTATAATAGCATATTCAACATAGTGTATCAATGCTAATATTTAACAGGGTCCAACTACTTTCTCTTTGGGCCTACCAAAACTTGATCTCCTCAAATTGGAGAGAAAATAAAAATGAAAAAAAGGACGATGTGTTTTGACAAAAATGTCATTCCCAACCAATAAGTAAATTTTTGTCTTTTCCTTCTTTTTATTTTTCCGTTCCTTGTATTATTTCACTGTTTGCATTTTTTTTTTGGGCTAAACTTATTCCATTGTTCGTTGGTTTTGAGCTTCTTGTTCTTGTTCTTGTTCTTCTTCTTTTTTGTGTGCACGCGCACTCATTTCACTTCTTTTTTTATTGGTTTCTTTCATTCTCGTTCTTTCTTTTCTTATTTCTTTTTTATATTTTTCGGCAATTTTGGATTGTTTTGGCTTATGCTTTTAAAAATATATATATTTAAAAAAAAAAAAAGTGAAGTGTTCATACACAATTTTTTTTAATAAATAAATGTATATAAAAAATTATGTTGTATTTTGTTTTATTTAATAGTGACATAATTGTAACTTTATACCAACTTTATTTTTCAAAATTTTCAGTTTCTCCATTTTTTTTCCAACTTTTTTTATTCCTTCCCTATTTTCTATCCTCTCACATTTCCAATCTTCTAACTAAATGAACTCTAAATGATATAGAAACCTAACCATGAATATCAACAACAACAATACTACTTCTAATAATAATAATAATAATAATAATATATTTACATATGCTACGTGCTACTGCCTACCTGCATAATTATATATATATATATATATATATATATATATATGTTTTACTAACGTGTGTCCTTAGAGTGTACGTTAGAAACTATTTTAGGAAACTTTTTATGGAAAAAAAGAAAAAAAGTGATTAATTATTTTGATAGTTTTTTCAATTTTTCATAAAAACTTTCTTAAAATAGATGGTCAAAAAGTGCCAATGCGTGTAGCTACAATGTTTATTAGTGGTTTAAATCTTCTAGATTTATAATTTTATCTAATAGAAATTTCAATGACGTATGTTTTTTTTTTCTTTTCTTTCTTAAAAAGGTGTTCATTAAAAATTAAGTAAGCTAAGCATCATAGTTAGGCTCATAAAATAAAATGATAAAGAAGGAAGTATGAATAACAAAATATTCATTGCGAATGATTGTAGGTATTTAATTTGATAAAGAGTTTCAATTGTAGCATATGTCATCATTTATTGTGAAATTTTATATATTGTGACAATGTTTTATTAAACCTTAGTTGTTTATTGTTAAAAGACGACGACATTTGTTATCATTCTTAGTAGAATTTTTTTTTGTGAGTAGATATATACTGTCTTTAGTAAATAGATTCTACGAAATGAAAAAATATTTTATATCAAAATTTAATAAATGAGAGATATGTGTACAAAAATAACTACCCATTAACACATGTCTTTCAATTGTTAGTGGGTTAATTATTTTTTGCTAATATATTTCACACTTATTGGATTTTGATATTGCTGATATGATATCATTTGGTATCATTTGATACCAAATAGCTTCTCCTAAGAAATTATCATACTAAATAGGTAGTCATATGTTAAATAATTATTCTAAAAGTCATCGACTGTCTTTCACATGGTACAAGTGGACAAAACAAAACAGCTTTAAACAGACGGCATGGGTCACATACAGTTAATTTGGTCACGAAAATGGTTAATTTAAGGGTGGTTTGGATACCGCTTATTATTGAAAATTAAAAATTAAAAATATTGTAGTAAAATAATTTTTAAATGTGTAAGTAATATTGTGGAACCCATTTTTAAAATTTTTTTTCTAAATAAAGTACCTGTGGGTCTCGTAAAAGTGTACGAGACCCACTGGAAAAGCAAAAAAAGCTCTTCTCTTCTTGCACGGGATCCACAGTGCACGTTCTCAAAAAAAAACAAAAAAACAAAAAAAACAAAACGCAGACGCTGGAATTATTAAGCTGTATCCAAACAGGTACTTAGTTCATATTATTTTCAATTTATAGTTAATTTGGTTTTAACTATTTACTCATTAATTAATAAAACATATATGCTGAAAATTTTTGCAAAGTGTACTTATTTTTAAAATATTACAAGTGTGCAATTGCTAACAAAGTTGAAGTAATAAGAAAAAAAAAAGGCAAAAATGCAAAACTAACCCTCTAACTTTCACATTTTTTCATTTCAGTCCTCTAACTTTCAGTTTTGTCAATTCAGTCTTCTAACTTTCAATTTTTGTCAATGTAGGGCTCCATTACATTTTTGTTAGTGGCTGCCGTTAGACCCATTAAAACAACGTTGTTTTGCATTTAATTTTTTAATTCAGAATTAAAAAAAAATTCTGGAAAAAAAAATTAAGGGAACAAAACAAAACAAAGAAGAACCAAATCCCTAACCCATCACCGATTCAGAAATCATAGCCTTGCAATAGTTGGTATGTGAACTCGGTGATGTGGCAGAGAGAGTCGAGGCCGAGGTTGGGACGCTTAAGGGACTTGCAGGAAGGGTCGCTGACACGAGCGGTGGCCCCGCTGATGAGGACGACGTGCTGGTGGCTGAAGCGGTGGAACCAGGAGAGGACGATGAGGTTGCCGAGGTGAGAGGTGGGGTCGAAATCATAGTAAACTTTGAGAGCTGAGGAGGAGGAGGAGGAAACGGCAGCAGCGTCATGGAGGTCAGGGCTGGTTAGGGATTCGATGAGGCTGCGTTGCTGGAGGATTTCGCTGATGTTGTTGTTGAGGCGAGGAGGAGAGGATTAGGATTGTGTGGATACTGAATCGGTGATGGGTTAGGGATTTGGGTCTTCCCCTTATTTTTTTTTCTAGATCTTTCGTATTTTCTCTTAATTCTAAATTAAAAAAAAAATGCAAAACAACATCGTTTTAGTGGGTCTAACGGCAGCCACTAACAGAAATGTAACGAAACCCTACATTGACAAAAATTGAAAGTTAGAGGACTGAATTGACATAATTAAAAGTTAGAGGACTGAAATGAAAAAATGTGAAAGTTAAAAGGTCAGTTTTGTATTTTTACAAAAAAAAAAAAAAAAAAAACTTATTGAAAAATATTGCAAAGCGTACATATTTTTTTTTTAAAATTTACCATTGTTTTTTTTTTTTTAAAGAAGTAGCGAACTTAGATTTTTTTTTTATTCAAAAAATATAAAATATTTCATAATTATTAATATGATATATGGTGATTAGCCTATAATATAAAATTCTGTCAATAGCAAATTCTTTTAAAAGTAATTTAGCTTAAATCATAATTCTCGGCTTATTAAATTTTGGAAAATATTATATGTCCTTTTAAGCTTTAACATGTTGATTTTCATTTCCGCCATATATTCCACATTACTATGTTTAGTTAGCAGATTTTACTTTGAAATAAAGGAGATTCTCAAAAAGCATAAATAAATAAAGACTTTGGAATAAATAACACATGTCCTTTTGGAAGGACCTGACAATTTCTCAGAACAAATTGAATTCTTATCCGATGAGGGCCTAATAATGACTAATGTCGTTGCTATAAATTGTGCCACAATTTGGATATGTGACGACTTGTGGTCGGTAGAAGGGTGTTCTCATATAGACCTATCACTAATTTTTTACCAATTACAACTCACCGCAAGTTGTGGCACCAACATAGCTCCCTAATAATTTCTTAGAAAAAATTGAGTTCTTATTGGTTGGTGAAGAAGACAATCTTAAAAGAGAGAATAAGAGCTATTTGGTAAAAGATTTCTAATATCGTTATTTAAGTATTGTGGAAATATGTAAATTAAAAAGTGTTGTGAAAAAATGTTTTGTGGTGTTTAAATACTGAAAACTGTTGTTTAAACAATAATACCAAACACCCCTAAACCATTGGCCATCGTTCACACTAAACACGCTGCTACTAAGTACCTGTTTGAATATTGAGTCTGCGTTTCACGTCCAGCATTTCACGTTTTTTTTTTTTTTTTTTTTTTTTTTTTTTTTTTTTTGCTTGAGAAGAGCAGATTATGCTTTTCCAGTGGATTCCGTGCATTGTTCACTGGACCCACAAGTACTTTATTTAGTAACTTTTTCATTAAAAATGGGTCTCACTGCACTATTCACAAATTTAAAAATTATATTACTAAAGTATTTTTAGTTTTTAGTTTTCAGCAGTATCCACACGGAACCTTAGTGTTTTTGGGTCTGAAGCAGATTGAAGATGGCCAGGTCTCCAAGATACTTTTTGTTCCTGTTTTAGTTGTTGCAATTAATCTTCTTTTATTAAAACAAACAAAGAATTGTTATGACCTCACTAATTTAGTCCGATACATCAAATATTTGGGTCTCAATTATTAAAAAATATTATGTTTCACTACAAATTTTAAATAAAAATATACGTGTCAGTCTGTCAGTGAAACGTAGCTTTCTCATATTCCACACTGCTATGTTTAGTTAGCTGATTTTACTTTGAAATAAAGGAGATTCTCAAAATAAAAAATAAATAAAGACTTTGGAATAAATGAAACATGTCCTTTTGGAAGGACCTGTTAATTTCTTAGAAAGATTGAATTCTTATCCGTTGAGGGCCTAATAAAGACTAATGCTGGTGGCATAACTTGTAGGCCACAATTCACCATGCCGTGAGTTGGAATTGGTTGAGGGGTGTCTCTACATAGACCCATCATCATTCTTTCACCAATTATAACTTACCATACGGATGAGTTGTGGTATAAGTTGTGCCACAATTTGTGACACCAACATAGTTCTCTAATAATTTTTTAGAGAAAAAATGAGTTCTTATTTGTTAGTGAAGAAGATAATCTTAAAGAGAGACTAAGGCTGTTCGGTAAGAGATTTCTAGTATCGTTTTCAAGTGTCGTGAAAATACTATGGATTAAAAAGTATTGTAAAAAGATATATCATGGTATTTAAATACTGAAAATTGTTATTTAAACAACAACACCAAACAACCCCAGACTACTGTCCATGGTTCTCACTACACACTGCTACTAAGTGTTTTTGGGTCTGAAGCAGATTGAAGATGGCCAGGTCTTTAAGATTCTTTTTGTTCCTCTTTTAGTTGTTGCAATTAATCTTCTTTTATTAAAACAAACAGAATTGTTATGGCCTCACTAATTTAGTCCACCACATCAAATATTTGGGTCTCAATTATTAAAAAATATTATATTTACAATATTTTTATAATAAATTATAAATAAAAACATACATGTTAGTATATCAGTGAAACGCAGCTTTCTCATACATGGCCGGAAAAATATCCACTCAAAGATTCTGAACTTATCTTGTCGGTGGCTGAAAAAACGACAATATTATAAGACTTGAGGGATTGACCATTGTGAATAGCTCTCACACTTCACACACTGTTTAAGAGCAAGCCAGGAATTGCTCTTGCTTATTACTTGCATCTGCTCTGCCTCTGCGCACTCTTAAAATCCCATAACAAAGCCAACTTCTGCCACTTTATGCATTGCTCCACATTGTAAAATGCGTGCGACTTGAGTTAGTCAGGTTCGATGTACGTTTTATATATATACACCTTCTCTTCTACTCTAAGGGGATTTATATTTAGAAGTTAGAACAACTTATTGTTATGTTTATTATTGTTACATACTCTGAACAATCAAGCTAAGGAGTAAAGCTTCCGTCCAAAGTTTCAGACTCTAGTACATTATGAGATACATGATTTGAACACGAACAGGAACACAAATCCGAAATGTGTCAGATCCAGTGGACTGAAGTACTGGACTCAAGCCAAAACCAAGTCAATAGTTGTGATTGTGAGTAGTATGGTTCAAGAAAATCTTTTCATTTCTTCCAAGAAAAAAATAAATAATGAAAAAGCCTTGTGGTGCACACCTGTAAGGTCATGGGAAGTTGCATTTGAGATAAATGAAAATTGGTAGTATGTCACTATTTTTCTAAGCACAAATATGTTTTCCAATTTTCCAGGGATCAAAATCCAGACTTTTCTGGTAAAGTTCGCAGGGTCCAGACACAGTTTAAAGTTTGATTCTTCATTTTGGACAGTGTCAAGTAACACTGTCATACTACTTTTTTTTTTTTCTTTTTCTTTTTCTTTCTTCTTTTGCAGAATTCTACTGGCTTTTTTTATTTTGCTTTTTCTCTACTCCTTCCTTCTTTTTTCTTTGTACCCACTCCACCACCAACAGCCTTTTTTACTTCTTCTTCATTCTTTCTTTTTCTTTCTTTCTTTCTTTCTTTCTTCGTTAGACCCACTCCACCACCAACGGTTTTTTTTCCTCCTCTTCTTCCTGGTTTTGTCTTTCTTTCTTTTCTTCTTTTTCTTTCTTTCTTTCTTTCTTCTTCAGACCCACTCACCATGTTCATCCACGCATAAATATATATCCAGAAACAGAAACTCACTCCTCATTTTCGTGATTTTGGTCCTCGATCGAAAGATTCCAGGGTTTGGGTTGGCAATTTTTGGATCACCAATCTGAAGATTTTGTGTTGGTGTGTTTGGGTTTTCTAGGGTTTGTAGTTGTGGTTTGAAGTTTGGGTTGTGATGGAGGTGGGTTTGTGTGGTTGGTGATTTGGTGGTAGCATTGATGATTGGAAATTTTTTCTTTTTGTGGGTGTAGCTAACGGTTGGATTTTCTTTTGGTTAAGATTTTTTTTTCTTCATTTTGTGGTCTCTGGTGGTGTTGACAGTGGTGGGTTCTGAGTTTGCCATTAATGGTGGTGATGGACTTGGGAGAATATGAAAGAGGGGAAGAGAAAATGGACACGGGTAGCAACCATAACCCTGTGTAGTGTCAGTGGGGTGGGTTCCACCATTTTGGCAAAAGTGGACTTAAAAGTTAAGATATGTGACTAAGTTTTATAACCAAACAACAATTTTGGAGTTTTTGAGTGATAGTAGGGTTTGGATTATGAGTTATGAGTATTGAGCTTTGAAAATTGAGTCATGTCTAAACCAAATAGGCTCTTAATCATCAGTAAGCATTAGTTCAGAGTCATCAGAATATCCAAATTCTCAAAAAAGCAATTATGAGTTATCTTTGCTATCCACGAGGAATAGTGCAAGGTTAGTTTCTTTTGCTCTTGACATTATTATCATTATTATTATTATTATTATTATTATTATTATTATAGCAGCCTTCCAAGCTCGCTTTCAAGTCGTTTAAGCGGCGAACTCTAATTTGTTAGGACAATTTGTTGTTGTTGTTGTTGTTGTTGTTATTATTATTATTATTGTTGTTGTTGTTGTTGTTATTATTTAGGGTAAATTACACTAATATACCATAAGATTTGGGCTAATGCCAATCAAGTTCAAATTTTTTTAAAACTAGCCAATTTGGTCCATAAAACCAACTTAGTTCTTAAACAATTAGTTATTTTTTCTCAACTGTTTTAGGGACTAAATTGGCTTTAGGGACCAAATTAGTTAGTTTTGAAAAGTCTTGGAACTGGATGACATTAGCCCAAACCTCAAGGAGTATGAATGGAATTTATCCTATTATTTATTTTGGTAAGATGATTTTTGAGATTTTTTTTTTCTTATACCCCATTATTTTATTAACATTTCCATTATGCCACTATAGAAATTATCAGTAGTTGTATTAAAATTTGATTTGAAGATCAAGATTAAATTTGGGTGAGGCGTGGTGGCTACATAATTTAAATTTGAAGATAAGTTTGTAATCTACTGCCAATAGAGTATGTAATTGTAGCAGTAGTACACCAATAGAATTTGCAATCTAGAATAACTTTGAAAAATTCTTAGCAAACTAGTTTATTTTTTTATTTTTTATATTCACAGTTTTTTAAATTTTTAAATTTTTGATAAATTTGTTTAAGGGTAATTTAGGAAACTTCTAGCTTATTTTTAAAGAAATAAGACATTTAATGATAATTCCCTAAATAGTTGGGATTCCTAAGTGGGCGAAACAATTTGCGATGAAGGGAGTAACATTTATCTTTTCTTGCCATAGCCTAAGAAGATGTTTTTAAAAAAAAATAAAATATAAATAAAATAAATTTTTTTTCCTTATTTTTAGGTGTTTTGAACTACTAAAAAAGTAGGTCAAAGTGAAATCATTTTTCAAAGACCAAAAAAAAAACTCTTATTAAGGCATAAAACATTTTCAGCCATTTTTGAACTCAAGAAAACATAAACCTCAAAAATATAAGAAAAAAAAATCCTAAAAATTGTTAGAAATGGCAAAGGGTCGGGTTCGAAGCGGGTTTTTTTTATACCTGAACCTAACCCGTGGGCCTGCACCCATGACCCGAACTTGGTCCGTTTAATAAACGGGCTTTCTTTTTTTAAATCTCAAACCCGTCCCGTCAGGCTCCACGGGTCCCGTTAGGCCATGGTACTTTAGGACCCATTTTGTGGCCCAATAAAAAAATGTTTGCTGATACCGATTTTCTTAGCAACCAAACTGTAGGGGAAAAAGAACACTCAAGAAAATCCAGATCTGAACAGATTGGAAACCAACAAAACCCATTATTTTCTCAGCAACCAACAGATCGAAAACCCTTTTTTTTCATTACAAAATTTTCCCACATCAAAAGTAAAAACAAGAATTAACATATAAACCCTAGGTCCGAACAAGAAGACCCTACAAAATTAAATCAAACAAGTCGATCCTATTCAACAAAAATAGCACTTAAACTCGGAACAAAAAAATTTGATTCTTTGAACAAAAAGAACAATTTCATTGCAAAAGCTTGAGTAAGGGAGATGAGAGAGGTGCAGCCTTGTGAGGTGAAGGAGGGCCTGGTGAGGTGAGGGAGGAGCAGCGGCATCTGCAGGCTGTAGCAAGGTAAGGGAGGCAGGGAGGAAAGACTAGTGAGGTGGAGAATGGAGCGGTGCCGGGGAGGTGAGGTATGCGAGGAGCAGCGGCACCGGCAAAGTGAGCAGTAGTGATCTTGTTCAAGTGAGAGTGAGAGTGAGGGTGAGGGAGAGAATGGGAGGCAACTTGGCAAGACAGAGGGAGGGTGAGAGTGAATGGGTCTGAGGGATTTAGGGTTAGAAAAATGAGTATTTATACTTCGAGTTTTTTTTTTAAAAAAAAAAAATTTAATATCATATATACGGGTTGGGTTCGGGCCGAGTATGCCTAATACCCAGACTTGACTCGAACCCGCTTCGGTTTTTTTTTTTTTTTTTTAAATGAAAACCCAGATCCGACCCTAATGTTAAACGGGTCAGGTACCCTCGGATTGGGTGCATTTTTCCATCCCTAAAAATCGTCATGCCAAAATACCTTCAGAATCTCCATACATTTGTTTTTTGATATTTCAATAGTTACTTCAAATTACATATTGTAAAAAAAGCAAGAGAAGATCGTATCCTACTAAACTATTTCATGTATTGCAATGTAATTGGAACAATGCTAAGATCACAAAAAATTGAATTGCTTTGGGTGGAGAGTCCAAACCTCCATGTAATTTAGGAAAATGTTAAAAGTTCTTTGAATTTTAAAACATAAGTCTTATTAATTGATATGACAATGAATGTGATTAGTGGGCTTCAGTTATCTCATGACTGAATATTTGAATTGTTTCTTTATGATTGGTGACATATCAGTTTATAAGATCAATGCAGTAAAACTTGTAATACCGAACTACTAATAGCATTACTCATAATTTTTTGCAAGAAAAACTTTCAAATAGACAAGATAAATACTAACTTCTTATAATCTATTATTAAAACTCTATCCTAATCCCAATCTAATCGAATTTATTTGAATAATCAACTATTATTACTAATGAGTTCATGTTGGGTCTAGTGTCCTGTGCACTAGACTTGATAGGCTGACCCTCGATAGGATGCTACCATGTGGTAGCATTCTATAGGGTCCAATGTATAGGACATACTAGATCAGATTTACATTAGGTGCAGTACTACGCAATTTCCAATCTCAAATATTAAATAAACAAAAGTTAAAAAGTAAAAGTGGTAAAAATGTTTTAAGAGGTAAGAGCAACCACATCAGTTTGTGAAAAATTTTGCAAAAAAGAAAAATTCACTAATTTTACACAATCTGAGCAAAAAAAACACCCACATCAGTGGGTGTAAACTTGTGTATAAATGCAAATTGCTACAGTAACCGTGCAAATATGCACGATTACTGTAGCATGTGCATATAATATATTAATAATTATTTCTCTCTCTCCTCTTTGTACTAACTCTCAACTCCCTCTCTCTCAAGCGCACAGCTCTCCTCTTATCTCATCTCATCAATCTTTCTTCCTCTAGCTTCTGCCGATCGCCATCGCCACCGCTCTTTCTTTCTTCCTCTTTCTTCCTTTATTTCTCGTTGTTTTCGGGTTGAATGGGCTTGATCAGTGGGTTTTGGGTTGAATGGGGTTGAATGTCTCTCGCCACCGCTTGCCTTTGTTTCTCGTTGTTGCACAGTAGAGGCGTTGACCTTGTTTCTCGTTCTCGCTATCGCCACCGGAGGCGTTGATCTTGTTGCTCAAGGCGAGGCGTCGATCTTGATAAGTGGGTTTTGATCCATTTTTTATTCTGCTGGGTTTGTTTTTCTGGTTTTTTGCCAGTGGGTTGTGTGGATTCCGGTGTGATACCGGTGTGGATTGTGGGTGTGGGTCGGTGGCTGTGTGGGTAAAAAAATGAATATTTTATTTGAATAAATGTGTATAATGGACAAATTGATGTTGGTATTTTGTAAAAATGTGAGTGTAAAATAGAAAAAGTAGGTTTTAGATGTGCAAAATGGAACAAATTTTGCATCAACTAATGCAGTTGCTCTAAGGGATTAATTGCACCTAATGCAATACCCTAGGTAGCAATACCCTAGGTATTGCATCCAATCCAAATCCTACAGGACCTAAGCCTCCCCTAGCAAAATTACAATCGATTTCCCTAATTTTATATTTGTGGTGTTTTATTCAGGAAGGACGACATTGAGGGGCAGGGGCAAGTTCTTAAGAATGGTGGAGGTGATTCAGTGAAAGAAACAAAGACATTGAAGACATATATTCTTGACCCGAGAGAGAAATTCCTTAAAAGATGGAGTGTAGGATTTGTATTGTCGTGTGTGACTGCAGTAGCACTGGATCCATTGTTCTTTTACCTTCCTGTGATCAATCAAAGCAAGAAGTGCATTGGGTTTGACAGTAGATTGTGGAAAACAACTCTCGTTTTGCGATCTTTCTTCGATATCATTCACGTACTGCATATTATATTGCAATTTCGCACTAGTTTTATTGACGAGGAACTTCGGAAACAGGGAAAACCTGAGTTAAATACAGATGCTTGGAAAATAGCTCAGAAATATTTGTGGCCTTGGTTCTTATTCGACATTCTATCTATTCTTCCCATTCCACAGGTAAGGGAGATCTCAGTTAATATTTTATATTAAATGTGCTATTCATAGCTTTCGATATGACTAATTCACTTTATGGGGTTAAGTTTATGTTAGTCCATAATTTTTTTTTCTTTCTAGAAATGCTAAAATTAGTACAATTTGACTCTAATTACAAAGTGATGTAGGGAGGAATATAATTGAGGACACTTTAATAAGAAAATAAATGAGTATTTGAATTACTTTTCATGTTGTGTGCAGAATTCTGACATCAATTTTTGGGACTCATATAGTAAAATTTGTAAGTAAAACCTATGTTTGTAATACTAAGCGGTCAAAGTTGTATATTTTCAAACCTTTGTTTGCAAGTAAGCTTTTTTTTTTCAAGAGCTTTATAGCTTAACTGTTATCTTCTGGTATTTATAATGGAGACTTCCAAAGTTCAAATGCACCATCTTTCATTATAACTATCAAATTAAGCTTTTATTTTATTTTATTCTTATTTGACAACATTAATTAGATTTTTAGTTAACAAAATATTGGAAATATAATCTAGTAATAAATATGACGTTTAATTTATTTGTTGATTATATTCAAGTATAGCATTTGATTTTTCGAATAAAAAAATGGTCAAAACTAGGTTTCACAATAAAGGAGAAGATAATTTTCTAACCGGCTCTTAAATTTTGTACATTTAAAGGGAAATTACCCCAAAACTCAATACAAAATCAATTAAGTGACTTTTGAGTATTAAAAATTGTCGAGTTTTACTTTAATTAATGATTAAGTTGACATGTATTAAAAAATAATTATTTTATGTTGTTCCTTATATTTTTATTTTGTCAACAATTAGTATATGCTAGTTTACGTTTTTATTTTCTTTTAAAAAAAAAAAGTTTACATTTTTCTGTATTAATTTAGTGTTGAATCTTAGGGCCTGTTTGGATTGAGGGGAGAGAGAGGAAGAGTAGAGTAGAGTTAGTTGAAAATAGGTTAATTTTGGGCCAATTCTACTCTACTTCCCCTCAATCCAAATGGACCATTAGTTTATTTTTTTATTTTTGAATTTTTTTAATAAAAAAATGGATTCAAAATTTGACCCCTTAAAGATTAAATCCTAGTTTAATTTCCACTACACCCATAAATCACTAGTTTATTTAAATTATCATTGCCCTACACATGGATTTTGTCCATTCGCTTTAAACACGAAATTTTTTGTAATCTGTTCAGGTGGTAGTTCCAATTATTATTTCAGAAATGGGAGGCACAGAATCTACAAATAAAGTAAAATTCCTGAACGCTATTATTCTCTTCCAATATGTGCCTAGAGTTTATCAAATCTACCTATCCTAGAGGAAACTAATAACAAATGACAAGAAATTTGATAGAATCATACTGGTCAAAGCTTCATTGAATTTCATTCTATACATCCTTGCTGGACATGTAAGTTTGATTACGGAGTAATTTCATATTCATTAATAGTGTGTATTTGGATGGCAGGATTTGGACATATAGATTTGGATTTGGGTGATTAAAATCTAAATACCTTATTTGGATGGTTTAAAAAAGAGAGGTGCTATGTCCACAATATTTTCACAACAAATCATAGGTGGTTAGTTGTTATTAGTTCAAATTTGAACCTAATACTAAAATTACTTTTTTGTCCTAACAATAACAACCAGTAACAACCTACCACTTAAGATTTGTTGTAAAAATGTTGTGGACATATCATTTTTCTTTAAAAATGTCAAGGATTTAGATTTGACAAATATAATCTACCGAGAATTTTAAACGTTTAAAATTCTTGAATTTATAATGATATCTAAAATTAATGGATTTGAAAATCATGGCATTTCAAATCTATTGATTTAAAATTCAAATCCAAATCTAAGTTTCCAAATGCAACATAAATTTATTCTTGACAAGTTTTGATATTTTATCAATGGCTTGTTGGCTTTGATAAACATTCATTTCAAATGAACCAACGTACAAAAAAAAAAAAAAAAGATTCCAAAGGCTTCATGTTATCAACTTGTGGCCAGTATAGATTCCAGCCAAATTTACTCAGCTCCCCTCTGCTCTCCCTTCCTCTTACTCTATCTAAACTAGCTCTTGGTGATGATCCTACTATCTTGCATTACTTTTTGAACAAAATTTAGCTTCAAAATTAGTTGTAGCCTAAGGCTATAATCTTACTTAATAAAATAAACATTACTATATATTTTGAAAATCTAATTGTTAAATTTTATGCTCGTTACACTCTTAATACATATGTCAAATTTTGTGTCAATTAGATATTATGTACTATATGATCTATAAAGTTATATTTTATACATAATTTTAAAGTACAAGAACTTGCAATTTAAATAATTTATTGATGACATAGCTATTGATTTTTAATTTTAAAGAAATTTTGCAAGCATGGAGGATATAAGAAGAAGATGTAATCCAATAGTAGATTTGTTAAAATTCACTTCCAATAAAAAAATACTGAGTAAGCTTACTCAGTATCTTTTTATCGGTCCTGGAATTTTAGAATATCTACATTCGCTTATCGAAAATGGTTTATTTCTAAGAGTAAGACTTAGGTACAATACTTAAGTGTTGTTCCTTAGGTTCCTCTTTTAAGATTTTGCTATATGAATTTTTTAGAAGTGTATTTTTTAGTTAAATAGTCACATGGCTGAATTTTAAAAGGAGAATTTAAAGAACAGAACATAAAGTACTGTAATCCCTTTCTTATAATCTTTTAAAGCTATTAAGAAGTTTCATCGTGTCTACGGTTTTTTTTTTCTTTTATTATTATTGCTCACAATTAATAATAATTAGTTAGGATATCTACGTATATAGTTTATTAATGTTTAATTAATGATTTTGCGGTCTTTTAGGTATTGGGAGCCTTTTGGTTTTTTTTCTCTACTCAACGAGTAGCAGCTTGCTGGCACGTAGCTTGTGATCAAAATCGTACTAGATGTTATGGAACTTCTTTTAACTGCAATGATCGCAGTTCTGGAGATCTCTCTTTTATAAATGATATTTGCCCAATAAATGTCCCAAGTACAACGTCCACCTTTGACTTTGGAATATTTCTTCTAGCCCTTCAGTCTGGTGTCTTAGAATCGCCAGATTTTCCACAACAATTATTTTTCAGTTTCTGGTGGGGCATGCGAAATCTGAGGTTTGCACATAGTAGACTTTTATTTTTCTATATTTAATCTATTCTTAAATTTGATGTTTGTGACTATAATAATTAATTTCCCCTCGTTTAAATTTTTCAAAAAGAACATAAATCCTCGTCACACATTTGTTAATCCACCAATTTCCCCTCTCTTCGCTAATGAATTGTTTTAATATAAAAGAAGCGTTGAACTATGCACTATGCAATCTAATTTGAAGGAAATTTCCTCCAATCATTCTCTAATTTGGTTGGAGGAAAGAGTTAGGCTTGGGTCAATGCTTGTTGCGATAATGGCACATGACCAAAAATGAACATATGTCACCATTATAACAGGTCTAATAGACCCAAGCTTTGCACGGTAGAAAAACCTTATCTTGAGCCATGTGTTATAATTTATTGAGTCAAATCCTAATTAGCAATTCAATTAAAAAAAAAAAAAATATATATATATATATATATATATATATATATATATATATATATAGCCATTCCCCTTCATCGTCAAACTCTTTCCCTTCCCCTTAACTTTCACCATCCATTCCACGCACCCTTTATTAAATTGCCACCAAATTTCTCATGGGGTTTCTTTTACACTCCCAAAATTCTTTGGCTTAGTTGTTAAGAGCATTCACATTCAAAATGCTATTTTAGCACCTCAAATACCAAATAAAGTGCATACATTTGGTTGGATATATCCAAATTTTTTTAGGAACAAGCTACAGTAAACTGCTATAAATAGTACTTACTATAGCAACAAGCTAAACCTTTAACCCCATTATTTATTCAATTCTATCTCTTTCATTCAATTAAAAAATGACTAAGTTTGGCTAAAAACTTAGTTGTAGTCTAAGGCTAAAATTTAACTCTCACTAAAAAAATAAACATTGCTATATATTTTGAAAATCTAATTGTTGGATTGTATGTTCTTTGTGTTTTTAACATATATATTAAATTTTATGTCAATCAGATGTTATTTACTATATGATTCATAAACTTATTTTTTTATGCATAATTTTAGATTACAAAAACTAAAAATTTAAAAATTTGATTGATGACATAGCTAATTGATTTTTGATTTTCTAGAAAATTTGCAAACATAGAGAATAAAAGAAGAAAATAGATCTAATGGTGGATTTGTTTCACATCCAATAAAAAGATATTAAGTGCAATTGTAACTTTAGGCTACAATCTAGTTTATAATCAAACTTTATCCATTAAAAAATCACTCTCTTCTCTCTCTCTCTCTCTCTCTCTCTCTCTCTCTCTCTCTCTCTCTCTCTCTCTCTCTCTCTCTCTCTCTCTCTCTCTCTCAGGGTCATGGTGGTAATGGTTGGCGATTGCTTGGGATTGATTTTGGAATGGGCCACGGTGGGTTCATAGGCTTGCGGTTGCGTTGATGGGTTGATTTTGGAATGGGTTTTGCCGAGGAAGGTGTTTCTTGGTGGTGGGTTGTGGATTGACTTTGTTGGGTTATGGATGGGTTTTTTCTTGGGCTGTGGGTTACGGTGGTGGTTGGGTGGCTGGTTGCTATGGATTTTGTGGTTGGTTGTGCCATGGATCATCATGGGTTGTTTCGATTCTCAATTTGGGTTTTATGTCTAGTTGTGCTGTAGGTTGAGGAAGATAGATTGAAAGGTGGGGAAGAGAGAATGAAGAGGCGGATTGGAGAAACTAACAGTTTCTTTTCATTTTTTGTTTTATACATATTATTTTAATGGGTTGCGTGTTAAAGTAGTTAAATTATTTATATGTGTTGAATGTTAAAATAGAAGACCAGATATAGTGTGAGTTATGAAATGGTGTTAAAATAGATAAAATAGCTTTTTGAAATGCTAGCTAAATTTTTTAGATGTTTGGATCTAAATTCTCTTATGCGACCAATTGGGCTAGTTCCATTCTAAGTATTAATATTGCCAAAGAGGCCGTACATAAATCTTAGGGCATTTGGAGTTCCTGAATTTTGGTCGCATTACATGAGTGCACAAGAACCTTTGGATTGCAAATGGAGTTTGGGCTTTTTCTCGGGACTCACTTTGTAGATTTGGTTGCAACCTTGCCATGAGAAAAAACAAAAAACAAAAAGAAAGAGAAAATGTAAAATGTAAAATGAGTTTTATTTAAATCAGGTTGCAAATTATTTAAAGTTAACTAGGGAGGACCAATATCACTCTTGACATTGGAGTTGGGGATAGTGGTGGTGGTTATGGAGTCAATGACAGAAACAGTGAAGGGGAAGGATTTTGTTTATTTGTTTGTTTTTTCTTTTTCTTTTTTAATGTTTTATGTTTTTATGTTTTTTTTTTTCATGACTAGTCTAGTGATTAGGATCCTACTTTATAAATTATAACAAATGGCACAATATTATTAGATAGGAAGATCATCAGATATTGCTTACGTGGTCCTTTGGGAGGACCAAAGGCCATAAACTAATTATCTTGAATGCCCAAGTGTAGATTTTCACATCTCCTTCTAATGGCTTGGTTCCCCCTAAAATTTGTGTATTTTTATCTTATGCATTGTAGTTATAAATTTTTGAGATTAGTATCTTAGACACTATATTTGTGCCATTTTTGCAGTTCTCTTGGTGGAAACCTCGAAACAAGTAACTATATATGGGAAAACTGCTTTGCACTTTCTATTTCCATCTTTGGCTTGATTCTATTTCTATATTTCTTGTGAAATTTGCAGGTGAGTACCCAATTCACTTCTTTTTTTTCTTCTTTTCTCTCTAAAAAATGTTTAAGCCTCCTAGTTACATGTGAAATTATTCAATAGATCTAATGTATTACACGTTTCTCTTATAGGAAAGTAAGCTCTAATTGGTGTGGGTTTAACAAATAAAACCCATGTTTATGTGGAGAGGTTTGTAATACACTAGGTACATAATGTACTGAATGAAGAAGAGAGAGAGTGCGATTTCTAGATAGGAATGACACATCAATAATTTAATAAGTTATATGTTAATAATCATATTATTTTTAGTAGTATTATTTTATTGATACAAATTTTTATTTTTTATTTTATAAATTTGATTGTTTCAATAGGGTAAGTGAAAGTTGTACATTAGATGTTTTTGTTGAAAACACCAGAAATAATCTATCATTTCAAGATTATAGTTCTGTTATTAGGGGTTGGATAATTAAATAAGAATATGACACATTGTTAGGTTAGTCTTTAAATAAATATTATCTACTTATAAGAGAGAGAGATTTGGTTTTCTTTGATTTTGAATGTTACTTTATCTTGTAAAGCCATTTAAAAAATATGATTATTGAGTGAGTTTTCACTTTAAAGGTATGAACTCCTTAGTAGTCCATTTATCAATTTGGAGGTCTTGGTTCCCTCAAAGCAATCAACACAAAAATTGGGAGGGAAGCAATCAACACAAAAATTGGGTCCTCATCACTCACTTAGAAGAGCCTTGCAATCATTTGTTGGGTTTTGTGGAGCCTAGTTGTGTTTGATTCGGTTGATGACCCAACCCTACCCAACCCAAATAATGTTGCGTGGTTTTTAATGAGAGATTTTCTGTGGCTTAGTCCATGAAACGAAGGCTTGGGCCGATAGGCCCAAGCCGTAGCGCTCATTGTGAATTCTGTGCGTAGGATATAGAAAAACGTTATTTTGGTGATTAGGGTTTCGGTTGTTGTTTTTTGAGAGAGAGAAAAACTGTAGCCGCACTTTGTATTTTTTTCCCTGATAATAGTGAAATTTCTACAACTCCATGGATGTAAGCAAATTGCCGAACCACGTAAATACTGTCTTGTGCGTGTGATTATTTTTCTTTAGCTTGTGTTTTCTCTATTTTTGTTTCTTACAGGTTGGGAATTTCGTGGTAATTCCCTACATCATTAACCATAGAAGAAAGCCCAATGGTAGTTGAAAGATAGCCAGATACTAGATCAACAACTCTAGCAAAAGTTTTAACTATCATAGCTAATAGTTGAAGTTTTTATTTTATTTATTTTTAATGAGAAGAAACATTGTAACTTTAATGAAAACTAAACAATCATATCAACTAAGATTACAACATTAAGATAGAAACACACTCAATCCACACCGACAAATCACTAATATGTCTAGCATATTTAGGAAGATTATAAGCTACAGAATTATCTTGTCTCTTAACATGAAAAACACTGAAAACAACAAAGGATTCTGCAAAAAAAACTTTCTCTTCAATCAAATGACCATAAGAAGCAAAAGAAGGTTCATCATTTTTGAAGGTATTCATAATTTTCTCTAAATTGCCTTCAAGTTCATCAACAAATGTGGGTAGATTGCACTTCTCTGCCATGGAAGCCATAACTTGTCCCAAACAGTTCTGGATCACAATCCTAACACCAGCCTTCCTATCTTCATTAAACACAACACCATGAAAATTAACTTTGAAAAGTGGCCGGGGCGGAGGAATCAAACAAACTATGGCTGGACTACGGGAAATGTCTGGAGCAACACTTGGGTGATTTTGAGTAAAATCTTCATAAGAAACAATTGCAATAGGCCTCACCTAACCAATGGGGAATCATTTATTGCTCGTTCACAGCAAGTTCCTCCTGTACCGGATTGTCCACACCAAAACATTGAAGAGATTGGCAAAAATGGCCTTCTATCACTGTTCATGGAAATATATATATATATATATATATATATATATATATATATATGAATATACCATTATTTCGAAAATATGTAGGGATCTACCACTTTTTTTGTACTCGAGTTTGGAAAAATTGAGTTCTAAATGATACTCGAGTTCCATGAACTCGAGTTCTTTGAAAAAATAGCTTTCAAAATAGCCTAATTTTTTTTTTATGGAACTCGAGTTCATGAAAGCACTCGAGTTCCATGAACTCGAGTCCCATGAACTCGAGTATCAAAAAAGTGGTAGATTACTACTTATTTCCAAAATAGTGGTAAATTTTCATATATTTCGCCTAAAGGTGCTACAGTGCCATTTTCACTGAAGAGATCTAAGTTCTCTCCTCTATCAATAACATACGTAACTAGGTCCGCAAACCAAGAGAAAGATGTTGAACTTAGAAAATATTACATTGAGTCTGAATCCTAGATTGGTGAAAGACAAGGACAACTCCAAAGAGCATGCAAAGTATCTTCTGAAGATTGATGGCAATGATCACAAATGTCTTCAAAAATGACCTTCCTACGTATTAGATTCTGCTTAGATGGGATAGAGTCTTTGCAAGCCAGCCATAATAAATTATTTAGCTTACTCTGAACTGTCAAACCCTATATTTTCTTCCACTCCACTTTACCCGATGAAGACTCTCTTTGATCCAGGTCCGTGAACTCTTCAACTAAAAACTTGTAACAAGATTTTAAAGAGTATTGACCCGATTGATTAAAAGGCCAAATAAGTGTATCCTGAATCCGATTTCTACAAAGATGAATGGATAAAATAGAACTAACCTCATGAGGCAAGAACAAATTATCTAGCCGAGTTAAATCCCACAGCTTGGTGAGCTCATCTATGAGATCAACAACACGAGCTGTGGATAACTCTTCAGATAAAGGAAATTGAAGCCGAGGTTGATCCCTAGAAGATAGCCACAAGTTAGATAGAAGAATGTCTTCCCCAATTCCCACTCTCCAATAGACTCCTTTTTTAAGCACATCCCTACCCTTCAAAATACTTTTCTAAATATAAGACCTTGACGCACCTTGTTTGACTTCCAAAATAGAGCAATTGAGGAAGAATTTTGTCTTAAAAACCCTATAAAATAGAGTTTATATTATGCAATAGGAGAGCATCATTAAACATAGCTAAATCTTTAAAACCCATACCACCTTCAATCTTAGGCTTGCACAATTCCTCCCATCTCACCCAATGAATTTTCCTACAGTTACCTCACCCTCCTTACCAAAACCTCCTGATTAAATTCTCCAAATCATTAAATAAACCCAATGGCAACTTGAAGCAACTCATAGAATAAGTTGGAATTGCTTACACAGCTGCCTTAATCAAAATCTCTCTTCTTGCCTGTGATAAAAGCTTTTCCTCCCATCCTTGCAGCTTCCTCCATATATGTTCTTTGATGTATTCAAAGTTGGCCTTCTTTTTCCTACCAATAAAAGAGGACAAAACTAGATATTTCTCATATTGCTTTATCTCCGTAACCCCAAGAGCCTCCTTAATTTGAGTCCTCTTGTCTTCCGAGGTAGATTTACTAAAGAAGATAGTAGTCTTATTTTTATTAATCTAATGACCTGAACACCTCTCATAAACCCCCAAGATATCCAACACTTTTTGACATTCCTTAGGTGCAGATTTACAGAATAGAAGGCTATCATTTGCAAATAAAAGATCGGTCAACTTGGGATTTCTCAAACTCAAAAAGAATCCACGAATAATCCCTTGTTTAGCCACTTGAGAAATAAGACCATGGAGCCCTTCAATGCATAAGAGGAATAGGAAAGGGGAAAGATGATCACCTTGTCTAATATCCCTTGTTGGCTTGTTAAAACCTTTTAGTTCCCCATTGACTAAAGTAAAGTAAGAGATTGTTTTGACATAAAGCATTAACAAAAAAAATCAAATATTCATGAACCCCATCTTTCTCATTATAGACTCTAGGAAAGACTACTCCACTCTGTCGTAAACTTTACTCATCCAGCTTTAGGGCCATAAAACCATCTTTGACTGAATTGTGATGTTGCATGCTATGAAGTCTCAAAAGCCACCATGATGTTGTCAGAGATGAGACGGTTCTTGGTAATGGCACTTTGATGCTCAATGGTGACAATCTTTGGTAGAATTCTCTTCAGTCTATTAACCAAGACCTTAGAAAAAATCTTATATAGAACATTACAAAGACTTATAGGTCTGAATTCAAAATCAAGTTCAAGCTTATTTACTTTCAGAATGAGAGTAATAAAAGTATGGTTGAGATGTTGAGAAAGGGAAGCAGAATTAAGAAAAGAAAGTATAGACTGAGTAATGACTGTGATCTTTGAAACCACATTATATTCTCTTTATCAAGTAAGTCATTAACTTCACTTCTTAACTCCAACACCCGAAAATTTACCCTAAACACCAGTGCCTCCTTCTCGGCCTGCTGAAGTTGTTTTCTCTTCAAATCCAAGTTCCTCCATACATTGCCAAAACAACTTAAACTCCATTTTTGTAAGGCTTTTCCACATTTATCAATTTTATGAACCACCCGAATACCAAGATCAGAGTGATCAATGTTGGTCCAAACAGTCTCTACCGTTTCAGAACAACCTTTATCAAGTTGTAATTGAAGTTGGTTGAATAAGTTCAACTCGTCTTTGATATCTCAAGGTTCTACTGTAACGCTTGTTGGGATATCTACAGCCCTTGAGAAGCCTGAAACTCAAATTTCTCTGATAGGCTAAAAACGTATTGACCCCTTATGATATATTAATTGATTAATTAGCCAAGTTTAATTAATTAACCAATTTAACATGCAAATGCGTGGTAGCACAAACAAATCACCAATAAACTAAAATGCAGCAGAAAATAAATTTGACGCGGTGATTTGTTTACAAATGAGGAAAACGTCCAAGACAAAAACCCCACCGGGTGATTTTAAGGTCACCACTTCTGAGAATCCACTATTATCACAACAAGCAGTTACAAGTAAAGGAATCCTAGTACCTTATACCAACCTACAGTTGAACCCTTATCCCAATACCCAATTGGACTTATTTTGTAGTGACAATCTCTCATTTTCAATGCACGGCTTCCAGTACATAACTAACCAATTGCACAAATCTCAGTACGCGACTTCAATCACCAACTTGAGAACGATGTTGTCTGCATAGTTCTTCAGATCATTCTCACAATGAAGAACAAGAAGATGCGTGGTTACAAAACCCTACGATGCACAAACACAACAGCTTCTTCACAAAGAGATGAACTAGGGCAAACTTTGTCTCTGGTCACAAATTGCTTGAACAGACTTTGCTCAATGCTTATGCAACTTGTGTCTACTTTGACGGCCCTTAAAATAATCATTTTATATGTCTAGGGTTATGAGAAAAGAAGGCCCAAAGACATATCCATGGATTGGAATCAAAATAGATCTGAAAAACTGTTTTTCTTAAACCTCGACAGCTAGAGGTGTTGAGATGTTGTCGAGCAGCTGTCGAGCCTCGGAGGTGGAAGAGCTTCTTAAGCTTGATAGATGCCAGCTGTCGAGCTTTAATGACAGACACTTCTTCAACTTGTTTCTTGGACAGACTTGCATGGCTTTAACACTTGATCTTGAAACCTTATTTCTTGAAGTATTAAAATATCCTAGATCTACCCAAATACAAGTAAAGTGCGTTTTGTCAAAGAATTAGCCAATTACATAAAAGAATGACATATGCTCTTAACATGTGAACCACATATATCCTTAACAAGTGAACCACATATGTCCTAACACCCTCTATAATCTCTAACTTCAACTATGTCACCAGCATTAACCAAACTTGAATTACCCAAAGAGGAACCATTGATATTTAACTTAACCCAATTATCTGCTTGTTTGCGCCACTCAACTTGCACTGTGGTTTTGATTCCTTTTTTTTCTTTTTTTTTTGGTCTTTCACATGCAAAGTGGAAGAAATCCACTACTCACCTCAAAGACAATAGAAGGACTAGGAGTATAGTTTTTGAGCACACATCTATTTCTATGTAACCACAAGGCCCATATTCCCAAAGAGAAGACCAAGTTCCAAGGAGAACGATAGGAATGAAGAGTTAAATTAATGCTACGAGGATAAAGAAGTTGAAAAAAAAAAAAAAAAAAAAAGCATCAAGACAATTGTCCCCAAGGGAAAAGCTCAAATTGCCTTGCAAAGGGGCAATCCCTTAGGACATGGATAATGGATCCAAATTATAAGCCCGCCTAATTCTGTTACATAATGAAGTCACGTGTGTAGCACGTGGTTACTAACCAAAACAAGTAATTGTAACTAAAAAACTGCAGGTAGTTTAACATGCACTTTATCTGATTCTTTTCGTTCTTCTCTTTTGGTTGTTCTCTCTTCTTGCTCTCTATATTTTGATACTCCCCCTCAAGATGAGCTGCTGGTGAGTGAATATTTACTATTCCCATCTTGGATAGAAGGCTAGAGAATTGATTCAAACTCAAAGCTTTTGTCAAATGGTCTGCCAATTGGCATTGAGTCTTGACATGGATTACTCTGATAATTTTTGCTAATACCTTATTCCTTACCACATGACAATCAATTTCTATGTATTTAGTTCTCTCATGGAACACAATATATATTTTATCTAATGTGGAGAGCAAATTGATTGTCACAAAATAACAAAGCTTCCCTTCAATTTAAATATCCTTGAGAAGATATAATATCCAAACTATGTCATAAGTAGCAATTGCCATGGATCTATATTCAGCTTTTGCTGAAGATCTTGGGACTGTTGGTTGCTTCTTAGACTTCCAAGACACCAAAGAATCTCAAATAAGATGCAATATCCAATCACAGACATTCTTGTGTCTGGACACGAAGCCCAATTTGAATCAACAATGCCTTGTACAAGAAGTTCTGCACTAGATGATAAAAATATTCCTTTCCCTAGTTCATTCTTCAAATACAATAGAATTTTGTGTGCTGCATTCAAATGAGGCTTCCCTGGTTTTGCCATATATTGGCTCAACTTATGAACATCAAAAGTGATATCTGGTCTAGTAATGGTCAAGTATAGCGGCCTACCAACCAACCTTTTATATATGCTTGTATTATCGAGAATCTCACCTTCATATGTACTAAGCTTAATGTTTTGTTCCATTGGAGTTTTGACAGGCTTGCAACAAATTGAACCTGCATCATTCAGTATCTCCAATGCATTACTTTGACAAAGAGTAGTGATTCCTTTTTCTGATCTTGTTACCTCCAACCCAAGAAAGAATTTTAAGTCACCTAAGTCCTTAAGCTTGAATTTTAAATCCAATAACACATTAAATTGATTCACAGCTTCTTGATCATTACTAGCAATTAGACCATCATCCACATACACCAAAAGAATAATGAAAAAGTGCCCTTGTTGCCTAGTAAAGAGAGAGAAATCAGCTTTTGACCAAGTAAAGCCCAATTGGAGAAAAGTTGATAGAAAATTTGGAGAGCCACTGCCTTGATGCCTGTTTCAGTCTATAAAGTGACTTATTAAGTTTACAAATCATCTCTCCCTCACTGTGAAAGCCTTGTGGAAGAGCCATATAAACTTCTAAATCAATGAATCTATATCGAATATAAGAGATGCATGTCTGAGTCTCTGGAAAGCCAGGTACCAGCATCATCCATAAGGCTAACAATTTTATTCCTTCTTCTCCTAACCAAGGTAGTGGTTTGGGAAAAAAATATTGAAGTCCATAAATTCTACACCTTTGGTAGAGGATTTGAAACCTAAGCCTCCTTTTATTTATTTTGAAAAAGAAAAGTATTACTGAAATACACTTTAATCCCCCCCCCCCCCCCCCAACTAATCCAATGAAATATTCTAGGCATTGAAAATAATTATATTTTGATCTTAAAAAAAAAAAAAAAAATTATACAAGGTCAGATTTGGTAAAATGGAACTGACTTTGTAGAGGTGGGACAGATGTACATGCAGTGGACAAAATCAAAATGCATTAAAAAATGGGATAAGCTACGCATGAAGATGAAGTCAAGTCAACGACAAAAACAACATAAGAGCATGATATCATGGATTTACCGAAAGAAATTTGATGGTACAACAAAAAGCCTGATTATGGCATACATAAATCAGAGATATGAAGAAGGCGAAGACGTTAATGTGGAGAGCCGGATCCCCGATTTTCCTCCAGATCTTCAAACGAAAGTCAAGCGCCACATCTGCTTACCTCTACTAAAGGATGTGAGTTTTATTACCTCTATAAATTTGCTAAATAACTGTATTATAAATTTCATTAATAATAATATGAAAAAGAGAATAGTTTTATTAATAAACGATCGGTTTTATGATCACACAAGCAGGCTGAAGCAGCTCGCATGGCTTGTTTATTTTATTCTATCAATTTTTTAATTTTTTATGAATCAGATGATTAATTCTTAGAGCTACATAACCTATACTTAATATCATATTTAAATTGAGATGTTTATCCCATATTGATTGTGTGTGTCTAGTACCCGTTGTTTATAACTCCAATCTACAACTACAAAGATTATGTCATTTTGTAGTTATATTCTGGTTATGTAATACATTATAAACCCAGTTTAAAATACTAACATCATATTTAAATTGAGACGTTTATCCCATATTAGTTGTGTGTGTCTAGTATCCACTGTTTATAACTCTAATCTACAACTACAAAGATTATGTCATTTTGCAGTTATACTCTGGTTATGTAATGTATTATACACCCAGTTTAAAATACTAGTATTACTATTTTTGTGTGTATTTCAATAAGTATTACTGTTTACTAAAAAAAAAACATCATACTTAATTTTTTTTTTTGTGAACATTGTTTAAGTGTGTGTTGTGTGGATATGTGATGAGTCTCACATTTTAACTCTTTATAAATAATTATAAAGAGTTTAAATCGTGACTAGTCATTTAGATGTATAATGTAGATGTATTTGTAAGTATATTTATATTAACGAAACAAGTTTTATAATTTAAAAAAAAAAAAAGATATAATAGTTAATAGAATTGTTGTGGATCTTGAAGATCCCATCATTCGGTTTTGGCTCGCCCCATTGTCATTCCTATCCAAAATTCTTTGGCCCACTATTTTGTCGTTAAATTTTTTTAATAGATTTTATGGTAATTTGAAAGTAAGCATCTTTTTTTTTTTTTTTAATTTATTTTATTTGTTAGGAGTACTTCAGCTTATTTGTTTTTCTTGATCAGCTCAAAATCATAAAAGAGAATGGCTTGGCTAAGCGTAAACATCTGTTGCTTAAGATTTGCGACTCTTTCCAGCCAAAGTTCTACAATGAGCATTGCTACATCGTCAAGGAGGGAGACCCTATTGATGCAGTATTCTTGATTACAGAAGGCATTGTATGGACTTGTACAAGCAATAATAGTGAAGGAACTAACTCCCAACATGCTGAGCGCCTTGTAAAAGGTCAGTACTTTGGAGGAAAATTTCTTGAATGGGTTTTGAAACCTATCTCCGACGATATGCGCAACCTATCCATACTTCCTGTTTCTTCAAAAACCCTCAAAACCCACACGAAAGTGGAAGCCTTCGCTCTAATGGCCCACGACTTCAAACAAATATTGGAGTCTAAGTTCTCACTATTAGGACCCGAGAAATTGCAATCCAAGGCTGCAATCCGTGTACAACGAACTTGGCGCCGGCGTCGCCCAAAGAAGGATGATGATGTTGTTCAAGACAGGACAGCTTCTATTTGAAGAGCAGAGGATCAGAGATGATTTTGCTAAAGACAATGGAAACGGTGTCGTGTTGAATCCCATTTGTCAGGTGCACCGTATCACTTAAAATCATGAGTTTGTAATCAAGAGAAAAACGCTGTGTTTCATTTATTCAGTTATTTTAGCTTTTGATTTCTGTTTTTCACACGTGTAATAGGTGGTTAAGTTGTTGTTAAGCCTGTTGTAACAGAATCTCCACCTTTTTAGCTTAGCTCTCTCCTCTGTGACTATATAAACAGAGCTGGACTCAATGATTTAATTGGCTAGCCATTTTATGCAATAATAGAATCTTTCTATTTAGAATTGTTCACTATTACAGCCTGTTGCTGCAATCAACCAAAGTGTTGGTGCTACAAGAAAACGTCAAAATCAAGCAGTGCCAACACTGTTGCTGTAAATCAATAGTACTTTTGATGTCTAATTACATGTATTAAGTTAGTTTTGATGGATCGGTTAGTTTTTTCTAGTCATACAGCTGCTACTTTGTTTGGATTCTGTGTAGGTGCACCATTCTGAAAATGATAATGGTAGATTTAGAAAAAGAATAATATGTGAAATAATAAACTCTTTAGGGTAACATTAAATAAGGATTCTGCGTAAAACCTTTATCTTGTAAGTATTAACACATGCGATACATATCTAATCTTATTTCATACAATATATTTCATACAATTTCATATTCCCATCATGATGGGAAGATGAAAAATTGGGATTGAGGGTTGTATATCGAAAGGAACCAAAATTGAGGGAGAACCTAAATTAGGGTCTTGAAATAATAAACTCTTTAGGGTAACATTAAATAAGAATTCTGCGTAAAACCTTTATCTTGTAAGTATTAACACATGCGATGCATATCTAATCTTATTTCATACAATAGGATCCCATTATGCTTCATAAATTCGTTACTAGTGGAATGTATGGACACCACGATATATAGGACTTTTTCTCTTCGACATTATAAAAGGTAAATCACACATACTACCCATGTGGTATACCCTTATAATATGAAACTACTCAGTAGTTTATTGCATGACATTTACTTCCCTTGTAATTTGCTTTATGAGACATTTATCTCTCTTGTAATTTTCTATAAGAAATTTTTATCTCGCTTTTGTAATTCGAGTACATCTATAAATATCTATAAAATTGAATATGTTCGACCAATAGTTGATTTCTACATGTTGTATCACATTAGTTTTAAAACCTCCACAATTTTCCACCTCATTGCTATTTTCTATTTAATTTTTTAATATCCTGTTTTTAAAATCTATTCCTCTCCTCTATCTCTGCTCTCATGGTTGCAAAGCCCTCCACCTCACTTACTACTTCACCAAACCACACCACCAACCCAATGTTCAGCATCCCGCTAGCCTCAGACCTCTAGAATGGCTACAGGTAAAATATTTTATATTAATTTTGGGCGTTTAATAGTTTAGGTTTGGCTATTTTGGTTGGTTGGTGGTTTAGATTTAGAATTGGTTTTTATCAAATTTTCAAGACCCTAATTTAGGTTCTCCCACAATTTTGGTTCCTTTCGATATACAACTCTCAATCCCAATTTAATCTTCCCATCAGTGGCCATAGAAGAGTGACCCACTCTCTAACAAACTCTTCTACAGACACCCCCACTTCCAGTATCAGTAGTAATTTAACTTTCTTTCATTCGTTTTAGGTCCTGTGATCGTAATTTGATATGTTTCAAATCATAGTTTACCTCGGTTTATTTGGAAATTATCTCATGTCTCATTCTTTTAATGTGTTGTGGCCTATTAGAGATTGTGGCTCATGTTGATTACGGACGGCATCGCATGGACCTATACAAACAGTAATATTGATGAAGGAAGGCATGCTAAGCGTCTTTAAAAAGGTCACTTCTTTGGAAAAAAACTTCTTGAATGGGCTTGGAAACCTTCCTCTGTCAACATATACAACCTATCCAAACTCCCACTTTCCTCGAAAACCCTCAAAACCCATACAAAGGTGGAAGCCTTTGCTCTAATGGCCAACGACCTGAAGGGTAATCTCTATTCTAGGTTTTCACAAGCAATTTAAAGTTGAGGCAGCTTCCACTCTACAACGAATCTGGCGCCGCAATCACCCAAAGACTGATGATAGTGCTAAATCCAAGGCAGTTTCTATTTTACAACGAGTCAGGTGCTACAATCAACCAAAGTGTTGGTGCTCCAAGAAAACTTATGAATCCAGCAGTACCTGACATTTTTGTTGCAAAGCAATGGGTTGTTTTGATGTCTTTTCTGTATTGAGATTTATTTTTCTAGTGATGGAGTTTCTACTTGTTTGGAATCTGAATGATAATGGTGAAATTCGAAAAAGGAAAATGTGTGAAATAATAAACTGTTTGATGCACTATATTAAATTCAGTAAGGATTGTGTGCAGAACCCTATATTTACACCCAGTGTGATGGATTTGGATATCTAATTTTATTTTATATGATAGGATTCAATGTCTGATTCATTTGCGTTACTAATGAAATGCATAGGCATCTGTGATAAACATGGCACATTTTTCCCCCTATTATTCATGGTAAATTACACATATAACTACCTTTTAATTAAATATGGAATTACCATGCGATTTATTTCACAACACTTACCTCCCTTGTAATTTGTTTTATGGGATATTTATCTCTTTTGTGGTTCACTTTATGGAGCATTTCTGTTATCTTTTAACAAAATTTGATGATTTGGCAAGTGCCAACATCACATATAAAAATATTATTGAAGAAAGAAATAGTTTTGCCTGTACATTTTCTCTCTCTAACTTTCTCCTTCAAACCTCATTTGGGTCTATGTGTTTGTTTACAAGGTGTAATCTTTAATATAGAACAATATTTTTCTTTAATTCTTTCCTAAGGATGCTGTTGGCACTTCTCCCATTATCTAATTCCATTAGAAATAATGGGAAAAAAATGTCTTATAAAGCAAACCACCAAAGAAATAAATGCCTCGTTAAACAAACAACTAGGATGGTGCGGATGATATGAGAAAAAAGAAATCTTGAACAACAAATAACCAAAGTATTCACTACATCACAAAATTCCCATTAATGAAAGATACAAATCCATTGAAAAAAATATATAAAACACATGTCAAATGAAAGTGGTTGCGTGTATATATATTGTTGAAATTAAAGCAAAAATACAACATATTGTAGAGGAAAATTGCAGAGAGAGGTGTGGAAGTGAAAACAATGAGAAAAGAAAGAACACAAAGAATATGTGCTAATTTGGACGAGTCTAAATCTTCTATCTCACTTTTCCTGCTCCACTCTATACTCTACCAATAAAAACTTACCATGTGTTTACCTAATTAATTAAATAGGTAAACACGTGGCAAATTTTTATTAGTAGAGTATAGAGTGGAGCAAGAAAAGTGAGACAGAAGATTTGGACTCAATATGGACGGACAGTCTAAGTCCATAGAGGAAGTCCTTGTCAGTTACATTTTACTATATGATTAAATATGTACTAAAATGAATCCTGATAGGGTATATATAGGAATTGCAAGAGATAGGGTTAAGTGCACATCAACTTTATATTACAATTGGGCCTCTTGGATCAATACACGTGTAATATAAATCCAATATATATCTTTAAATTAAAATGTTGTCATCATGCCACACCCACCATTAATGTTCCCTTCTTGTTTTTCCTAAAGCGGTTGATTAGGTGTGTCCTGCTTGCTACTCTCTATTTTGTCAAATATTTGCTAGTGATCCAAAAAATTTTAGCATTTGGTCTTATCCATTTTGGTTAGAGTCTGAAATCGTTAAGAATGTTATATAAAACTTATGATTTACACTCTCTAATCCCAGTCTAATCCCAGTGTGTCACATTAGCATTGTACACGCATGCATGGTACAAATTAATGAATAAAGGTGACACGCACAATCACTCCTTGCCAAACACCAAGCTCCCCTCTCTCTCTCTCTCTCTCTCTCTCTCTCTTTAATATGATCATCCCCATGCGCTGTCCATCACCGGTTGCCGCTGCCGTCCCTAACAGAGCGTACCACACTGACTTCCCTCTTTCTCTCTCTCTAAAGTTTCTCCTTCTCTCTCTAATTCTGACACCTAAACCCTCTCTAATCTAAACATTCATGGCCAACCACAAAAGCCGCGCCAATCGCGGCCGCCATCATTGTGCTCCCCAAGCTTAAAGAGGTAATGGTCAAAAACCTTGATGCCATAATGATTCAAACAATCTGGGTTTGAAGGATGACGGTTTGGGTTTTTGTTGATATGGGTTTGATGAGGTGGTTTTGGAAATGGGCTAGATGTTGTTATGGAGCTATGGTCTGGGGGTTTGAAAGATGATGGTTAGTGGGTTTTGTGAAGATTGTTGATGGGCTTGAAGATCAAGTATTGAAGAAAGAATTGTTAGTTTTGAGTTAGTGTCAAACAAGAATGGATTGGAGAGAAACTTGTATTCTAAGAACTAGAGAGAGAAGGAGAAAGTTAGAGAGAGAGATGCGGGCGAGTATGGGAGCTACCGCCAAGGACAACCACGGCAGCTACAATGTGCAGAGCTTGAGAAGTTGGCCATGGTGACTAGTCTAATAAGAGAGATGGGTATTCATGAGGATTTGATTTGTAGGTGACACTTCATATTCATTAATTTATTAAATGTTGAGGTCGCATGCTAGGATTTGGAGGTGTAAAAAATTGTACGTGACACTTCATATTCATTAATTTTTAAAATGTTGATTCATTAATTTATAAAAGGTTGAGGTGGCATATTAAGATTGGAGGTGTAAAAAATTGTTTTACAACAGGTCGTTATTGAATTTAATCTCTTTTAGTGACGTAGGTCTTGGTTCAAGTTTTTCCCAACAGCACATTATTATTAGAGTGTAAAAGTCTCATTTTACAGCAAACCTTTATTTAATTTATTCTCTTGTTTTTATTTTTCACTTTACCCTTAATTTTTTTTCCTCTCATAAGGCAACTACCTCCCATCTACACTTCATTGCAATTGCACATACACATCAATGCATAATGTTGAAATTTTCGTTCTTATATCCAAATTTACACTAAATGAGATTTATAAAAAGCCTGATCCTATGATCTAAATTTGTTAAAAATATAATTATTCTCTTTGAACAATGAGAGTGAGATCTACTATCTAGAACAGGACACTTTGTAATTGACCATTCTGAACGTAGCATGTGGAATTGATAATATGGCGTGGTAATTTGCAATTGGTTGAAAATTCCTCTCTATAGGAGAAAAACAAACTGGAAAAAGAAACGCAAATAAAATTTTATCATCCCATCCTTAATTTTTTTTTTTGAAGCCCTCATCCTTAATATTAAATCATGGATTTCTCCAGGTTTTATTATAACTTTAATTCATATTTCATATTTTACGGTTAAACCTTTTTTTTTTTTTTTTGAGAAATAAGACTTTAAAATTTGTATTAAGAAATAGACAAATCTACCTGATAAGCAACTAAGGTATGCGATAGGATATCTTCCATCCACACAAAAAACTAGTGACATGATGTGCATGCCTAACTAGGTTGTGAGCTACTTTATTATTGTAAAGTTGTGATTTCCAACTATATTGTGTAGGTTTTAATTCCGTGTCAAATTTTATTGTAATTTCTTCAATCATTTTCCTTGTATGTATGTGGAATTAATTGTAAGGGATGAGTGTGAAAGATAAGTGAAGAATCAAACTTCAAAAGTTGAACAAGTGGATTTCGCAATTGGCTCACGACTGTCTCGCGAGAAGCAACCCATGGAAAAAGCTACGTGTAGAGCACATGACTAGAAGATGAAGAGTCGTGCCAAGTTGGATTTTTCGCGACTGTCGCGGGCAAGGCTAACCCGCGAAGGACCCACAAAACTTTTTGTTTGACAAAAAGTTGTGTTTTGTTTTACCAAGTCTTTGCCCACACTATATATACCCTTATTACCCACAAATTGTAAAGAGTGCTTTTCAGAGAGAAAATCCTAGAAAAAATGCTTGAGAGTTTGAGATTGTTATCCCACAATCATCTACATATTTCCTTTTGGTTTTCCTCAACTCCTACCTCTCTATCTCTATATTTTTGAGAGGTTGCTAACTCAAATACTTACCACACCCATTCTGAGTGTAAAGTGAGATTTTGGTGCTACTGGGAAGCATTAGAAGGAGTCATTCATTGGTGGATACAATCGGGATGAATTGCGGGATCCAGAAAGTTAGAGAAGACAAGGCTCTAAAAAGTCAGTTGGTAGTAGGAGCTTGGAGGGCTCAAGTACAAGGGGTAGACTAGGCTTAGAGGGTCTTTTATTATTCTTGTACTCCAACTTTATTCTCTAGTGGATCAATTTTGACTTGGAGGGTCGCGGAGAAGTTTTCGCTAAGTTCTTTGGTTTCTTTTTCGATAACATGTCTTGGTGTTATCTTGTGTTTGCATCTCTCTTTCCTTCTCTTTAAACTTTCATTTTATTGTTGATAATAGATGAATATGGCTTAGGGTAGTGTTAATAGTTCTTTGTGTTTAATTACTGTTGTTCCGCACTTAATATAAGTTAGAGTAAAAGCTATCTAGTTGTAATTTTTAATTGGGGGTCTGAATAAGCTCTTACATTTTAGCACAAATCTGAGCTTTCAATTGGTATCAGAGCGAGTACACTTGTCGGATTTCATTATCCTAGTGTGATCCTAGGCCCCTCATTTTGCTATGGATATGGCAATGGCAATGGCAAAGGCCAACATAAATTGTGGTTCATGTGTTTATGATAATGACTCTATGAGCATCTTTAGAGATTTTCCTAGCAATTAGCTCTTAAAGTTATTAAAGTCTAAGAAACATGTTAAAATGTTCACACATGCTAAAATTCCTAGAGCATAGGAATCATGAGCTTCATAATAGCTTGTGTGAGTCTAATTCCTTAATTCCTCAATATAAAAGAAGGAATAGAAATTTTTGTAATAAACTTGATGATCTAGAAAGAAAGCTTCACTCATCCATGAATAATGTAAAGGAAGATAAGTCTTGCTTTGAAAATCAAGAATGTTTATCTCATGCTTGTCTCTTTGTTCATACCGCATTGAAAGTGTTTAATTCATGTATGTGGTATCTTGACAATGGGTGCTCAAGGCACATAACTGGGGATAAATCACTCTTTAAAATCCTTAAGGAGAAGGAGGATGGGTGTGACGTTTGGAGATAGCAGCCACTCACAACTCCTAGGAAAAGGAACTATTGACATTCCAGGACTTCTTTTGTTGACCAATGTTCTTTACATCAAAAGGCTGAAAGCAAACTTGCTGAGCATCACCCAAATATGTGATGAAGACTTTCTAATTCAATTTTCCAAGAAAGAGTGTCTAATTCTCGGTGAAGAAGGTGTACAAGTCTTGAAGGGACTTAGGACCACCGATAATTGCTATGGCATGGTTCCCAAGCCAAATGTATCATGCCGGAGTGCCCGAGTTAATCTGTTGGAGTTATGGCACCAACGTTTTGGACATGCCAATTACAAGCAAGTGGCAAAAGTCTCAAAACTTGAAGCTGTTATTGGTTTACCAAAATTTGGAAAGATCAAGAAGAATGTTTGTGGCCCATGTCAATTGGGAAAACAAACTAAATCAACCCATCCCAAAGTAAATGTTGTCACTACATCTCATCCATTGAAGCTGCTTCATGCTGATCTAATGGGTCCAACAAGAATGGAAAGCATGGGTGGAAAACGATACATCATGATTATGGTTGATGATTTCTCAAGGTACTCTTAGGTGGAATTCCTTAGAGAAAAGTCAGAGGCATGCGAAGAGATGGAAAAATTATGTAAGAAGCTTCAAAACAAAAAAGGGAGTTCTCGTCGTCAAAATCAGAAGTGACCATGGGAAGAAGTTTAAGAATGCCAAATTTAAAGTATTTTGCAATGAGCATGGTATCAAGAAGGAATTCTCAGCACCAAAGACTCCATAACAAAATGGGGTGGTTGAAAGGAAGAATCGGGTGATTCAAGAGATGGCAAGCGTCATGCTTCTCAACAAAGACATTCCACAGAAATTTTGGGCTGAAGTGGTGAACACATCATGCCACATTGGTAATCGAATTTTCTTCCAAGTGGGAACAAAGAAAATGTCATATAAAATTTGGAAGGAAAAGAAGCCTAAGGTGAAATACTTCCAAGTATTTGGAAGTAAATGCTTCATTCTCAATGATAGGGAGAATCTTGGGATGTTTGATGCCAAAAGCAACGAAGGAATTTTCCTAGGATACTCCGTAAACAACTGAGCTTATAGAGTTTACAAAAAGCGCCCAAAAGCAAGCATAATCGGTGATTTGGATGAAGGCCTTCGTTTGAGAAAAGGACCGAGCTATAGTGTGAATCATGTGATGTATCATTGCTACCTTGCACAAGTTGAACCAAAGAAAGTGGAAGAAGCTTTGAAAGATGAAAATTGGGTAGAATCCATGCACCAAGAATTACATCAATTTGTTAGAAATGATGTATGGGAGTTGGTTCCAAGGCCCAAAGACACACACATGATTGGCATCAAGTGGATATTCAAGAACAAGACTGATGAGGATGGTGAAGTTGTTCGAAACAAATCTAGATTGGTGACTCAAGAATATACTCAAGTTGACGATGTAGATTTTGATGAGTCATTCGCTTCGGTAGCAAGACTTTAGTCAATCCAAATTCTTCTCTCCATAGCATGTATTATGAATTTCAATCTATATCAAATGGATGTGAAAAGTGAATTTTTTAATGGGCTTCTACACGAAGAAGTGTTTGTTGAGCAACCAAAGGGGTTCCAAGATCCACATTTTTCGAACCATGTTCTAAGGTTGAAGAAAGCTTTATATGGACTGAAGCAAGCACCAAGAGCATGGTATGATGGTCTTACATCATATCTTTTAGATCGTGGCTTCAAGAGAGGTCAAGTTGATCGGACACTTTTTGTCAAACAAGATGAGAAATCTCTCCTTGTAGCTCAAGTATATGTGGATGACATTGTGTTCGATTGAACAATTGATGATCTTACTCAAGAATTTTCAGAGAAATGAAGAAGGAATTTGAAATGAGCATGGTAGGGGAGCTAAACTACTTCCTATCTTCAAGTGAAACAAATAAAGATGAGATATTCATATCTCGAGAGAAGTATGCCAAAAATCTCGTAAAGAGATTTGGTTTAGACTCCAAGAAACATGCATCCACCCCAATGAGTTCCTCAGTAAAACTGAGCTCCGATCCAACCGATGTGGAAGTAGATCCAACCCTTTACAGGAGCATGATCGACAGCCTCCTATATCTCATTGCAAGTAGGCCGGACATAGACTTTAGTGTCGGGGTATGTGCTCGTTTTCAGGCAGCACCTAAAGAGTCTCATATGACAACAGTCAAAAGAATCATCTGCTATGTTAATGGAACATACGACTATAGGATTTAGTACTCAAGAGACTCAAATGACTGCCTAGCAGGATACTCGGATGCTGATTGGGCCAGGTGTGTTGATGATAAAAAAAGCACCTCGGGAGGTTGTTTCTACCTCGAAAAAAATTTGGTGTCATGGATTAGCAAGAAGCAAAATTCAATGTCTTTGTCAACTACTGAAGCAGAGTACAATGCAGCGGGCAGTTGTTGTGAACAACTCTTGTGGATGAAAAAGCTTCTTCACGATTATGGGATCTCTCAAGACATCACGTGTGTCTTCTGTGACAATACAAGTGCCATTAATCTATCTAAAAACCCAGTTCAACACTCAAAGTCAAAACATATTGAAATTCGATATCATTTCATTCGAGACTTGGTAGAGGAGAAAATTGTATGGCTAGAGTTTATCAACACCAACAATCAAAAGGCTGATATTTTCACTAAATCACTTGTTGGTCCATGGTTTGAATCTCTTCGTAAAACCATTGGTGTCAGTATCATTCCTTGACTCATATCTCTTGTGTGAACTACACTTGATTATTGGTGCATTCATGATTATTGTCTGTTTTCCTAGTTCTTGTTGATCTTACTTTAGTGTGTTGAAAAATTCAAAAACCCATAAAAAGTGAAAAATCTCTAAAGTTTGATCGCTTGTATTATGTATATCACATGTTAAGTTTGGCCTAGTACCTCCATACTAATGGCGTAGTTCATTTACGAGTTTAGCTTGTTATGTATGCACATTTTTTAAGAGTGAGCGACATCTAGAAATCTACGTTTAATTATTGTAAATAGATCTTCAAGCTTGTCATGAATGATTGGTCAATGGTCTTGCTTAATCTTGATACATGCGTAGACTTGTGCCTATATATCTCCTCACATTTTTTTTTCTTTTTCAAAAGAGCTTTTCACATGTCAATCTCTGAAAAGAGAAAGAGCTTAAAAAGCTTTGCTTTGAAACTAGTTTGACTAGGAAAATGTGGAGCAAATTTTGATAGGCCAAGAATGTATTAACCCCTTATGATAAATTAACCAATTAATTAGCCAAAATTAATCAGATTAACTTACAATATGCGTGGCACCACAAACAAATCACCAACTAAAATAAAATGCAGCAAAAAATAAAGTTGACACGGTGATTTGTTTATGAATGGGGAAAACCTTCAAGGCAAAAATTCCACCAGGTGATTTTAAGATCACCACTCCCGAGAATTCACTATTATCACAACAAGCGGTTACAAGTAAAGGGATTCTAGTACCTTATACCAACCTACAGTTGAACCCTTACCCCAATACCCAATTGGATTTGTTCTGTAGTGACAATCTCTCATTTTAATGCACAGCTCCTAGTACGTGACTAACCAATAGATAAGCGGATCCTAGTACGCAACTTAATCACCAACTTGAGAAAGATGTTGCCTGCAAAGTTCTTCAGTTCATCACATGATGAAAATCACGAAACTGCTTGGTCACAAAACCCAGCAGCGTACAAACGCAGTAGCTTCTTCAAGAGAAAGAAAAATTAGGGCAAAATAGGTTTCCGGTCACAATTTGCATGAACAACACTTTGCTTCACACTCATGCAACTATGAAACCTATGACGGCCCTTAAAATAATCCTTATATATGCTTAGGGTTGTGAGAAAAGAAAGACCAAACATCTATTCACGAATTGGATGAAAATCAGAACTGAAAATCTGTTTTTCATAAATCTCAATAAATACCCTATCTATCGAGCAACTGTCGAGCATTAAGCTAGAACAGCTTTTTAAACCTCGATAGATACTAGCTGTCGGTATTTAAAAACCAAAACTTCGTCACTTATTTCTTAGACAAATTCGCATGGCTATAACACTTGATCTTGAAATAAGAACGCAGTAGCTTCTTCAAGAGAAAGAAGAACTAAGGCAAAATAGTTTTCTAGTCACAACTTGCATGAACAACACTTTGCTTCACACTCATGCAACTGTGAAACCTATGACGGCCTTTAAAATAATCTTTATATATGCTTAGGGTTATGAGAAAAGAAATACCAAACATCTATTCACGGATTGGATGAAAATCAAAATTGAAAATTTGATTTTCATAAATCTCGATAGATACCCTATCTGTTGAGTAGTTGTCTAGCATCGGGCTAGAACAGCTTTTTAAACCTCGATAGATACTAGCTGTCAAGATTTAAAAACCACAAGTTCTTCACTTTTTTCTTGGACAAATTCGCATGGCTTTAACACTTGATCTTGAAACCTTGTTCTTTAAAGTATTAAACACATCATAGATCTACCCAATTACGAGTAACATGCGTTTTATCAAAGGATTAGCCAATATATGATGACATATATTCTAACATGAAACACATATCTCCTAACAATCTCCCTCTTTGACAATTCGTGACAAAACCACAACAAACAAATGAACCTATGAGAGAAGTCATAAATCACTCAACTCATACTCACTTTTTGAATACAATAAAATTTATCCTAACACAAACTTTTGAAAAACTTTGCAAGAAGAGAGTTCATATCAAGGAAGACATTGATAACTTGAATTTCTAAAACACTTTATAACCAAAACTCATCACTGTATTTTAGTGTGAAACAGAACTAAAAGATTGCATACAATATATAAGAAGTATGTGCATAAAGAGAAAAGAAATAACACATGAAGAGATAGGTGAAAATCTAATAACAACCTTAATATATATATATATATATATATATATATATATATCATCAATTAGTACAAGGTTTGCTATCACAAAGTGGTCACAAGACCTAAGGTACATGAACAAAGTATCTAATAGATAAAGAAAAGAAAAGATACATAAGTCCTCACTACATCCCTCAAAAGATATAGACACTCCCTCTAACAAAAATCTCCTATACTAACTCTCCCCCTAAATACATGATTACTCTCATATCCAAAACTACTCCCTTTTGTCACAAATGACAAATGGCAAGTAACTCAAGCAGTCATCTCATTAGCGCTGGAAGAGATAGCACCATCATCCTCATCATTACTGCCATCAGAGCCACCATCGTCATCCTTATCCTCAGAAGTCTCTGGAGAAGGAATGGGAGACTCAACGAAGCTGCGCTGAAGCTGACACACCTCATCACTGAAAGTGTCAAGGCAAGCATCCATGCACTGAAGCTGCACCAATATCCCCTCGAAAGTCACAACATCTGTAGAAGAAGAAGGAGCGGATGTGGATAGAGATGAAGAAGCTAGAGGTGTGGCCGTCTCAGTCAGTAGCCGCTTCGCTCGAAACTAAGCCTCACTCCGTTTGACAGTCGCCTCACCAATGGCACACATGAGAGGGAAATGATAGGAAACAGGAAAGGAGGCAAAAAAATGGCGAAGGATCCTCATGATAGCTGAAGGAAAGATAAGTTTATCACGGGTCGTCGTATCTTTATAGACATCTATAAGGGGGAGGATGAAATGAGAAAGGAAGTCAATAGAGAGGTTCTCTATGAGGGACAACAAAAATCGAGCACGAAGCTCTGTGATAGAGTTATAGTGAGACAAAGGGTGGAGAACAAAAGTCATCGCCATGTTTATAAACCTCGGACCTTTAGCAAAGGTCAAGCAACGAGTGTTCTGACGATCACCCCAAGAAGAAGGAGTCTCACAGAACAGAGACATAAACTCGTCTTTAGACATAGTCTTAAGACGATCACAGCCAGGGTAGTCAGGATATGCTACCCTTGGGACATGGAGCACCTCAGATACAATATCTAGAGTAACCATAATGCGCGTACCTCGAACATGAGTAATAAAGTGAGGTACTTAATAATCAAATCCGTGCATATTGGAGTAGAACTCATATATGATCACGGAAGGACAAGTGACCAGGATACCACACAGTGACTCCCAACCCTTACTATAGATGACAGTAGGAAGGTTAGTATTAGAGAAATTCGATAAAATGACTTGGCATTCTGAATGAATGCCTTGTCGAGAGAAGTTCTCCGAGAAGTCCTTACGGGCTTTCTCATCATGGAACCAAAGATGAGAAGGAGAAGGATCAGAGGAAGATGCCTCAGAATGAAGAGGATTCCAAGACGAAGTGGATTTACGCTTAGGTGCCATAATGAAGACTGAAAGAAGAAGAGAGAGGGAGACAAGCAGAAGAGCAACAAAAAATTCAATATAAGAATATAAAGAAATGAAGGTACGTATGCATGAACATGTAACATGCAAACTTAAAAGCATCATAGGCTCAGCCCAATCTAAACAAGCCAGCACACATGTTTGCAACAAAGTAAACACACATCTAAAATGCATGAAACATTGTTAAAATGCAAATATGATGCAATGCATGATCATTTAGGATCAATTATACAAAACCCATCCCAAAATTTTGCAAAAACCTCATCAATTTTGAAAAATCCCAAAAACCTAGGTCTAATGCATGAAGAATGAAGGATTAAAGACCCTTACCAGAGAAGAAAAGCTCGATCTAAGCCGAAAATCTACTAGGAATGAAGTTTGGAGTGAGAAAGAGGTGTTTGAGAGGGTGAGAGGTTAGAAAGGATCGAGAGCGATCGAGAAAATTGAAGAGAAATTGCACTGACCCTTTATATAGAAATTTATAATTCTCGACAGATCGAGAGGTATCGAGAAGTGTCAAGCTTTAAAGTTCAACAGATACAGCTATCGAGAAGCTATCTAGAGGTGTCCACAACAAAAAGGGCTTGATAGATCAAGAAGCTATCAAAGAGACAGAAACTTTCTCGATAGATCGAGAAGCTATTAAGATTGCGATAAAAAGAAGCTGAAGAGCTCGATAGATAGCCTAGCTATCAAGAGGTGTCCAACAGCTGTCGAGATTGCTTAAAACATTTTTTCAAGAAGAGAAAAAACACAGACATGAATGCAATCAAGTATGCTACTTAACCAAAGATCCAAACAACATTTTAAGTTCTCAAAAATATCTCTTAATCAAGAAAAATGTCAAGCATTTAGATCCAAAACACACACACACACTAAACAAGTCTAACCAATTTTATATTTTAAAAACAAGTCAAGACAGTTTAGTGGATATACATTAACACATGTATTCCTTGTAATGACCAAATCACATTGTACCTGCACATGTATCAAAAGTAACAAAGAATATTACGTGTTGTGTGTGAAAAATATCACAATATTGCATAAATGTCTACATGTTATGACGATTTGAGATATGAGTAAATTAATTTAACTCACACACGATCATAACTGCTTGATAGGGACAATCACCTTCGAGATACATCCTATAACTCCCACATCTCCTAGAAGACACGGTTGCAATCATATATAAAGTATTCTCATTCTTTTTGCTTTAATTTTTCTTTGCATATTTTCTTTTAATAAGCATATCATGCATGAGCATATAAGAGAGAGAAAAGAAATACCCAATGATGTTAAGCTTTTGACATTGCACTTTTGCTATGCTGAAGCATACAAATGTCATTTCATGATTGGCAGGCAACAGTGGTGAGATAATTATTTATACCTTTCTCTTAGGACTTTCTAGTCCTACCCATCAAAAAGAGCGATATGAGTGTTAAGTACAAGAGATTACTTAATCTTACTCATCACAAACACGAACCACAAGGCTCACTTGCTTAGTTGTGTATATAAATGCTCATCTATGCTACAAGAGATACAAAGTGTTAGGACATGTGTAATTCATGTTAGGAACATATGTCATCATGTATTGGCTAATGTTTTGACAAAATACACTTTACTTGTAATTGGGTAGATCTAGTATATGTTTAATGCTTCAAGGAATAAGGTTTCAAGTTCAAGTGTTAAAGCTATGCAAGTTTGTCCAAGAATCAAGTGATGAAGTGCTAGATTTTATATCTCGATAACTAGCTCGATAGCTGGTATCTATAGAAGTTTAAAAAGTTGTTTTAGCCCGATGCTCGACAGTTGCTCGATAGATACGGTATCTATCGAGATTTATGAAAATCAAAATTTCAGCTCTAATTTCATTCCAATCCGTGAGTATGTGTTTAAGTTTTTTTTTTTTCACAACCCTAAACATATATAAGGATTATTTTAATGGTCGTCACAGAGAGCACAGTTGCACTAGTGTGAAGCAAAGTGTTGTTCATGCAAATTGTGACCGAAAACCTAATTTGCCCTAGTTCTTCTTTCTCTTGAAGAAGCTGTTGCGTTTGTACACCACAGGATTTTGTGACCAATGAATTTCGTGATCTTCATCATGTGATGAATTGAAGAACTTTGTAGCCAACATCTTTCTCAAGTTGGTGATTAAGTCGCGTACTGGGATCCGCGCATCTATTGGTTAGTCACGTATTGGGAGCCGTGCATTAAAAGAAGAGATTGTCACTACAGAACAAGTCCAATTAAGTATTGGGGTAAGGATTCAATTGTAGGTTGGTATAAGATATTGAGATTCCTTTATTTGTAACCGCTTGTTGTGATAATAGTGAATTCTCGGAAGTGGTGACCTTAAAATCACCCAATGGGGTTTTTGCCTTGGAGGTTTTTCCCATTCGTAAATAAATCACCTTGTCAACTTTATTATTCGCTGCATTTTATTTTTAGTTGGTGATTTGTTTGTGCTACCACATATATTGCATGCTAATTTGATTAATTAATAAACTTGGCTCATTAATCAGTTAATTCATCACAAGGGATCAATACATTCTTAGCTTATCACAAAGTTTTAAAAACTTTGTTTCATTAGTCATTCAAGGTACACAAGTACCAATGTACACAAGCACACATTGTTTTTGTGTTTTTATGATTTTTCAATTTTTTTTATTTTTATGAAAAAATAAAAATAAAGCAAAACCGAAAAAAAAAATAATAATAAAAAAAAAACATGTTAAGCAAAACAATGCATAAAAACTAGACTGACTCAAAACAATAAAGTAAAACACACAAGTAATGCAAACACAAAAAAAAAAAAAAGGGAGAGAGAGAAAAGTGACTAAATCATTTAGAGGCTTTTTCCTTTCACACCTTGGAAGAACCTTTCTTTTTAGCGAACCCTTGAACTGGTGGTGAGGGGTAAGAATTGGAACCGTTCAAGTTCGAAAGATACATAAGGGCTTTGAGGAGATATCCAAGAGGAGTAAGAGATATCCAAGAGGAGTAACAGTGGTGAGATAATTATTTATGCCTTTCTCTTAGGACTTTCTAGTCCTACCCATCAAAAAGAGCGATATGAGTGTTAAGTACAAGAGATTACTTAATCTTACTCATCACAAACACGAACCACAAGGCTCACTTGCTTAGTTGTGTATATAAATGCTCATCTATGCTACAAGAGATACAAAGTGTTAGGACATATGTAATTCATGTTAGGAACATATGTCATCATGTATTGGCTAATGTTTTGACAAAATACACTTTACTTGTAATTGGGTAGATCTAGTATATGTTTAATGCTTCAAGGAATAAGGTTTCAAGTTCAAGTGTTAAAGCTATGCAAGTTTGTCCAATAATCAAGTGATGAAGTGCTAGATTTTATATCTCGATAACTAGCTCGATAGCTGGTATCTATAGAAGTTTAAAAAGTTGTTTTAGCCCAATGCTCGACAGCTGCTCGATAGATACGGTATCTATCGAGATTTGTGAAAATCAAAATTTCAGCTCTAATTTCATTCCAATCCGTGAGTATGTGTTTAAGTTTTTTTTTTTTTCACAACCCTAAACATATATAAGGATTATTTTAATGGTCGTCACAGAGAGCACAGTTGCACTAGTGTGAAGCAAAGTGTTGTTCATGCAAATTGTGACCGAAAACCTAATTTGCCCTAGTTCTTCTTTCTCTTGAAGAAGCTATTGCGTTTGTACACCATAGGATTTTGTGACCAATGAATTTCGTGATCTTCATCATGTGATGAATTGAAGAACTTTGTAGCCAACATCTTTCTCAAGTTGGTGATTAAGTCGCGTACTGGGATCCGCGCATCTATTGGTTAGTCACGTATTGGGAGCCGTGCATTAAAAGAAGAGATTGTCACTACAGAACAAGTCCAATTAAGTATTGGGGTAAGGATTCAATTGTAGGTTGGTATAAGATATTGGGATTCCTTTATTTGTAACCGCTTGTTGTGATAATAGTGAATTCTCGGAAGTGGTGACCTTAAAATCACCCAATGGGGTTTTTGCCTTGGAGGTTTTTCCCATTCGTAAATAAATCACCTTGTCAACTTTATTATTCGCTGCATTTTATTTTTAGTTAGTGATTTGTTTGTGCTACCACATATATTGCATGCTAATTTGATTAATTAATAAACTTGGCTCATTAATCAGTTAATTCATCACAAGGGATCAATACATTCTTAGCTTATCACAAAGTTTTAAAAACTTTGTTTCATTAGTCATTCAAGGTACACAAGTACCAATGCACACAAGCACACATTGTTTTTGTGTTTTTATGATTTTTCAATTTTTTTTATTTTTATGAAAAAATAAAAATAAAGCAAAACCGAAAAAAAAAATAATAATAATAAAAAAATATGTTAAGCAAAACAATGCATAAAAACTAGACTGACTCAAAACAATAAAGTAAAACACACAAGTAATGCAAACACAAAAAAAAAAAAAAAAGGGAGAGAGAGAAAAGTGACTAAATCATTTAGAGGCTTTTTCCTTTCACACCTTGGAAGAACCTTTCTTTTTAGCGAACCCTTGAACTGGTGGTGAGGGGTAAGAATTGGAACCGTTCAAGTTCGAAAGATACATAAGGGCTTTGAGGAGATATCCAAGAGGAGTAAGAGAGGATGGAAATTGACTCTAGTTTCCCAATGAAATCATACTGTTGTTCTATTGAATGGCTAGCCACTTATAGCAATTTGGTCGAGTATGTCCAGTTGCTCCACAGTGATGGCAGAGATGTTACTTCTTCTGTTTAGGCTTTTAAGTATTACCCTTCTTGGTCCTAGGGTTTTTAGTTTCTTTCTTAGCAAGTTTAAGGAGTGTTCCTAAGATAGATTTACCTTTGTCTATGTTCTCACTAGCTAATACAGTTTTGACATCGTTGTTCTTAGATTCAACATTATTAGCAAGAGAAACAAAAATAGTAGTACTAGAGGAAGCAGTATTAGGAGAAGAGAAATCATACCCTAAACCAATTTGATCAGGAGCATATTTCTGAAGGCTGAGCATCTCATCAAGCTTTGCACTTGATGTCTTCTCCAGCTGAGCTCTGACTTGTAACAACTCTGTCTCAAGCTTCTTGGTCTTCTCAACCAAGAAATTATTCTTAAATCTTAGTGTCTTGCTCTTCCCGATGGACTTGAGATAAGTAGGGTACTCTTGTTTCATGTGATCGAAACCTTGACACCCGAAACACTTGGGTCCTGAAGGAACAATGTACTGACCGCCATCCCTAACATTCTTTTTCCCTTTGTCTTGGCTCTTAAATTGAGAAGAACTAGATTGCCTACGATCCTTATCAAAGCCCTTTGCATTGGCATTTTTCATGAACTTCTTGAATTGCCTTATGATATAAGACTTCATTTTAGAATCTTCATTGTTTGAAGACTCATCCGTGTCACTGTTCTTGGCCTTCAGTGCCATACTCTTACCCTTACTTGATTTCCCAATCCTTGTTAAACCCAACTCATAAGTCTACAGATTGCCAACCAGCTCTGTCAAAGGAATTTTGTCGATATCTTTTGATTCTTCAATAGCGGTGATCTTGGCATGAAATCTCTCGGGTAGAGATCTAAGTACCTTTCTCACAATCTTGGGTTCGGGAATGGTTTCCCAAGATTAAAAGCTAAGTTCACTATGTCCTTGAGCTTGACATAGAACTCTTCAAATGACTCATCCTCCTCCATCTTGATTTCTTCAAAGCTTGTAGTCAGCCTCTAAAGCTTTGATTCCTTGACAACCTTGGTTCCTTCATAGGTTGTTTGGAAGATGGTCCATGCTTCCTTCACAGTTTCAGTGGAGGATATCTTTTTGAACTTCTCATTTATGACCGCACTGAATAGAGCATTCAATGCCCTGCTCTGAGAAGGCAAGGCTCCGAGAAGTCAGTTGGAAGCAAGAGATTGGAGGGCTCAAGTACATGGAGTAAACTAGGCTTGGAGGGTCTTTTGTTATTTGTGTACTCTAACTTTATTCTCTAATGGATCAATTTCGACTTGGAGGGTCGCGGAAAAGTTTTTCGCCGAATTCTTCGGTTTCCTCTTCGATAACACGTCTCGGTGTTATCTTGTGTTTGCATCTCTCTTCCCTACTCTTTAAGCTTTCATTTTATTGTTGATAATGGATAAATATGGCTTAGGGTAGTGTTAACAGTTCTTTGCATTTATTTACTCTTATTCTGCACTTAGTATAAGTTAGAGTAAAAGCTATCTTGCCGTAAGTTAGAGTATAACTTAAAACTACTTTTTTTTTAATTAATGATAATGGTGAAATTATAAAAATTACAACGTGTGAAATAACAAACTGATTGATGCATCATATTAAATTTAGGATTTGTTTAAACTAGTAAAATTTCTTGCCGCCGAATAAGATATAGGGTCCAAACACCATTTACATCAAAATACCAATTAGTGTCTTAACTCGATGATAATAACAATCATCATGAAGTAGACTCCCTAGGTTTAAATTCTACTTTATTTATTAAAAAAAAAACAATTCAATAAAATCCAATTTTACTCTACAACATTTGAGCTGAATTGATTTGTATGTTAAATCGCTTAATTTAATCTTATGTATTTTGTTAGATTTGGAAATGATCGATGTAGTATTTCCAATTGAGCTGGGATGCGTTAGCCACTATTTTCCTGTTATATATATATATGATTTAGAATAAGAGGTTTTAGAATGATCTCTGTTTACACTTCTAATCGTATACTAAACATGGATTTAATTGAGGATTATGATTGTCATAGCAAATCTCAAGCAATAGAAATATGGTTACGTTGATTTGACTAGTGAGGTTGAGGGCCTTCTCTCTACTAGACTCTCTCTAAGGTCTTCTCTCAAGAAAAATTGAAATCTTATCAGTTGAGGGCCTATTAATTTCTAGGAAAAAATTTAATTCTTATTAGTTGGTAAAGAAGACGATATTAAAGATCTAGTGGACCATTGTTAATGGTTTACAGTTCTCACTTTAGTACTAATTGTAAAATGCATCCTACTTGAGTTTTAATGCTTCTTCAAGTCCTTTTTTTCTCAATTTTCTTTTAATTTTCTAATGATTAAGAGATTCTTATTTCACTTATACTAAAAGTATTACTTTTTTTATAATAATTTGATTATCTCATTTGGAAAAATTTGGAGAATGTGCCAACTAATTGAACTATGAGATTCTAGGTTATACTATAAGATTTTAGTTGTATAAAACGCATTTTTTTAAATATTTTTTTATTAAAAAGTTCTTTTATTTAAAGGAGGGCCACACGTTAGCCTAAATTGTTTTTTTTTTTTTTTTACTTATCGGGATTAATTAATTTTTAGGATGAAGATTTAACATATTTATTATAAAAACTATTTATAGTGGTGGTAACATAGTAAATAAATACAATATAATGAATGTGCTATCCTTGCATAGTTTTTTAGCATGAAAAAATACCAGGATTCACATAAGCAGTATTTTATTGTCTATATTAGACTTAAGTGTGCCATATATAATGTGTATGTATGTTATGCTTTTAGACAATGTGTAAAAATCTCCATGTATGTGAGTGTATAATGGTATGACAAAATAACTTAGGTATAGTACCTTAGGTGTTGTATCTTAAGTTTTCCTCTTAAAATTCAGTTATGTAGCTTTTTCCTCATAGGATGTAAGTGTATTTTTAGTTAAATAGTCATATGGCTGAATTTTAAGAGAAAAACTTAAAAAATAACATCTAAGTATTATACCTAAAATTTACCCATAATGATATATGTATGTTAGTAATAAATTTTATCTTCCTAAAGTCAAATTTGACTTCACCACTATTCCATAGTATAATCTCCATGACCAAAATTATGGTTTTGAAACCTAGACCATTCAATGAACCGTAAAAGAAAGAGGTTCAAGGTTTTTGAGGTTAGATCAAGGTCGAACCTTGATTATGTCATAATTAATTTAATAATTATTTAAAATATAAATAAATATATTAAATTAGTAAAAATTGAAAATTTAACTAATAATAAAGATAAATAATTATATACATATATATATATATTTAAAAACATTTTCAGAGCTCTTAAGTCATGACAAAGCTCATTTAAGTACCCAATAATTTTTATTTTTATTTTATGAGACCCAATAAAATGGTTAAGAGATAAATTAATCCGTTTGCCTATGGCCAAGCCCATTTGACAGCCCAAACAATTTTTTTTTTATGCCCAAGCCCATTTGAATAGTCCACCATTTATGAATTTAAAAAAAAAAATACTATTGGATGTCCACGCATTTAAAAATGGTTAAATACAAAAGCTAGAAGTGTATGACAGTAAAGCAAATGTTGGTGGTTGACAGAAAAGCAAGCAGCAAAAAAGAGTACTCCATTTACCAAAAAAAAAAAAAAGAAGACTCCAGAGGGAAAATGAAGAAATGGCATCGTCAAACACACACAGAGAGTGCGAGCAAGACAGAGAAGAAGAATAGGAAGATGGCAGTGCGATCTCAAGTCTAATAGCATCTCACGGAGGTTGAAGCTTCAGCCTTCAACAATGGCTGTAAGCATGTAAGTACCCAAAAAAAAAAAAAAAGTTCACTGACTTTCTTGCATTGGCCGGTTCTTGAGGTTTTAAAAATCTTTTTGATAAACAATTTTCAGTTAACTTGGTCGGACCGTACGGGCCGGTTCAGGTTTCACAATCTTCCAAAAACTCTACATTACTGTTATGGGATGTAACATTTCGCTAATCTTTAGTGAGAATCTACTGTTCTAAAAGGGTACACGTTTAGTTTTTTTTTTTTTGAGAAACAGACACACCATTAGTTAATTAAGTGGGCATGTAGCTTCTTATTATGTTCCATTATTATTAGACAACAATGCTGTCTTATCCACACACACCTTTACTATCGTACATACATAAATTTATGGTAGATGACAACATTGATTACACATCAATATAATTGTTAGGTTATTTAGCCAATAGTTTGAATTATTAAGAATTACGAAGTGTACTTTTTTTTTATTTTTACCGAATGTTTTGTTAGAAAGTTGCGAACTTGAATTTTTTTATTCAATAAGTTTTTGTGATAATTTTTCTTTTTTATAATTATTGATTTAATATATAGTCACTTCTGGTGTATATTGGAAACTATGTCAAGTGATTAAGATCAAATGCAATATTTAAGGTATCGCACTTGATGTAATTGGTATGGATGGTTGAGATTTAAAGTTGCAAAAGCAACTTTATATCTCAACCATTAAATATAAAAAATAAGGAAAAGTAAAAAAGTAAATATAAAAAAGTAAAAATAATAATATCAATAATAATAATGTGAGGGACTTGGGTGAATTGCACGGTGCAATTGCTAAACCAGATCCAAATTCCTATGTCAACAATGAGTTCGTTTGAAGGTAATAATGCTTTAAAACACAATTTAATAAATTGTGAAAAAAATTATGCTCATAAGATTGCTAATTTTTGTTTAGAGTTTTGTAACTCAATTAACACTTTTTTGATATTTTCGACAGAAGCATCCAAATTCAAATCCTTTCTCCTCTAATTGTTGAATTATATAAAACAAAAAGCATAAGAAGAAAAAAATACAAAGATACAAAACAAAAAAGATTGCTAATTTTTATTTCTCCCATTTGTTACACTTAAGTGGTTGAGTTTATAGTTGTCAAAATGTGAATCATATCGTGAATTAATTTTTTATTTTTTTCTATCATGTATTGTAAAATACACACACACTTAATAAAATTTATAAAAAAATTTATATATATATGTAAATGGTGTATTCATTATAAATTTTGAATAGATTATTCATCACTTATGTAATAATATTAGCATGTGTTTATAACATACACATTCAAATTAATTAAATTCAAAAGTGACAATATATTACAAATGACCCAAAACTTATTTTATTTTAATCATATTGGCTAATCAACCCCATCTAATTCAATGCTATCATTACGTTTATCATTTTTACAAATTTATTTCTTCATTAAAATTGTATTCATCGTCATTAACATTTACTATCTCTTCTTATTCTTTTTATTTTAATAATTAAAAAAATCTTATTGGAATTCTAGTCTCTTGGACTTATAACAATAATAAAAATAAAAATAATTATATTTTCAATTAATATCTTATTCATAGTATAGAAAATAAATTTGTAAATATTAAAGTAAAGTGTAAGTGTATACTGTGTAGTCCAAATTTTGTATAAGAAAGAGAGAGGAAAGAAATTTATGAATACGTTATATTATTAGGTTCCATTAAGTAATAAAACAAGTCTAACAACTTGTTAGATTCAAATAAAAGTACAAATTTTTACAAAAAATCCTATTTTAAAGCATTTGTCTATGTATCATATGATATGTATGATTTTACGTTACGATACAATACAATTCATACGATACACACACTGTATTGTACGATTCATGAGCATTTATAATACGCTGATATGGAACTTTTAACACACGGTACGATACGTATCGCATATCGTACTATGCTGACAACTATTGTTGGGTTGACTATGGAGCCTTCTTGGAGGAGTCCTCCTTCCTGGCCAACCCCTTATGAAAGGTGGAGATGAATTCTTATCCGTTGAGGGCCTTATAATTTCTTAAGGGGAAAAAAAATCCTTATTGGTTGGTGAAGAAGACAATATTAATAGCGAAAAAGACTAGACCATTGTCAATGGTTAACAATTCTCACACTAGAACTAACTGTTAAAGACCATGGTATGTTTATTTATTACTTGTATCTGCTCTTAAAAATCTTCCAACAAAACCAATTTCAGCCACTCTTTTTTTTATATAATACATGTGAGGACAAAGGGTCCAGGGCTTGTTCTTAGGCCTTGGGCCTGATCCGAGGGTATTAACTTGTCCAATGAGGGTTTAGTGGTAGTAATGATACTGCACTTAAAAGCCCAGAAGCAAATTGTTGCGAAAGAGGCTGATGGAAATAGTCCGAGGAGGAGCATCTCCTCGGCTAACTGAAGTGAAGATCATATGATACACCATGATGTTTAGAATGAGATTCTAAGAGATCTGGTGGATGAAGATGTGTTCCACAAGGGCATAGAGAGGAAGAACGAATGAGAAATATTTTAGAGAAAATTGCTACCACCGCATTAAATTAAAGACTCTGCACCTACCTCTCTGACCGCATTAATGAAGAAATGACATATGAACAGTGGTGATCAGCCTTACAGCTATTGTTTGAGGATTTCAAGAGAGCGGTGGATGGGACAAGTATCTGGATTGGTGATCTGATCCATACATGGAAGATGGAGGGAATAAAGAGGATGATATAAAAGGAAAAGAAAGGCATTCAAGCAGGGGGATCAAAGAAGAAAAAGAAAAACACTGTACACACTACCCTCAATTGTAATCTATCTTTAGAAGAGGAAAAAGCAATACAAACCGTTCGAGGAGAATTTCTGTTACATAAACAGTTTGCTGCATGTGAATTGGTGATCTAGTCCATCATTTTTGTTATCCAACATCCATAGAACCTAGATTTCAAGCTCATTCTCTATAAATTTCATTGTATTGGGCTTTTTGGGCCTGTTCCCTTCATACTGTTGGGTTTGGGTGCAAATTGTGACCTTACAATACACATTCTCATTCTCACTAATAAGGGGGGTATATATATATATATATATAGAACTCCTTGTTTACTTCTATTACAATTTCTAAACAATTAGATCAAGAGTATTGTTTTTCTCAAAAAACAAAAATCAAGAATATTGTGTCTCATTTGTATTGTTCAATGAAAATATTTTTACTTCTTTGGTTCTTCCTATGTAAATAAAAAAAAGGTCTATTACCCTTGAAATAAATTAAAACATTGTTGTGGTCATTGGTCCCAAAAATAAAGCCTGAATATTGTTAAGTTAGCATCAAATATGACAAGCAAGCCAAACGGTCATATATCTATATGTCACACTTGTATTCAAGTTTGTTAGGACATATGTGATTGGATGTTAGGAATATATGTCAACAGTTTATGTATTAGCTAATCTTTCGATAAAACGCACTTTACTTGTAATTGGGTAGATTTAGGATGTGTTTAAAGCTTCAAGAAATAAGGTTTCAAGTTCAAGTGTTAAGTCATGCAAATCTGTCTAAGAATCAAGTGAAGAAGTGTTGTTCATTAAAACTCGACAGCTAGTATCTATTGAGGTTTAAAAGAGCTGTTTCAGCCCGATGCTCAACAGCTGCTTGACAGATAGGATATCTATCGAGATGTATGAAACTCAGTTTTTTAGGACTATTTTTCATCCAATCCATGTTTATGTGTTTGGGTTTTCTTTTCTCACAACCCTAAACATATATAAGGATTGTTTTAAGGGTCGTCTAGGGTTATGCAAGTATTGAGCGAAGTCTTGTTCATGAAAATTATGATCAGAGACAATATTTACCCTAGTTCATCTTAAAGAAGCTGTTGTGTTTGTACATCATAGGGTTTTGGTGACCAAGAAACTTCATGATCTTCATTGTGTGATGAACTGAAGAACTTTATAACCAACATCCTTCTTAAGTTAGTGATCAAGTCTCGTACGGGGATCCACGCATATATTGGTTAGTCACGTACTGGGAGTCGTGCATTGAAAATGAGAGATTGTCACTACAGAACAAGTCCAATTGGGTATTGGGATAAAGGTTCAACTGTAGGTTGATATAAGGTACTAGAATTCCTTTACTTGTAACTGCTTGTTTTGATAATAGTGGATTCTCGGGAATGGTGACCTTAAAATCACCCGGTGGGGTTTGTACCGTGTAGGTTTTTCCCATTCATAAACAAATCGCTGTGTATTTAATTTTCGTTGCATATTTAGTTATTTAGTGATTTGTTTGTGCTGCCACACTCATTGTATGTAATTGAACCTAATTAATTCACTTGGCTAATTAATTGGTTAATTCATCACAAGAGGTCAATACATTTTTTGGCCTATCAAGTGGTATCAGAGCAGGCACACTCTGATTAGAGATTAATATTTATTGTGAGATCCATTGACCCTTGTTTGTCATGGATAGAGGACAGTTTCTTATTGTACCTCCTTTATTTGATAGAACTAATTATGCATACTGGAAAGTACACTTAAGAGTAGGGGTGTGCATGAGTCGGGTTGGGTCGGGTTGAGGGGATTTTTTTACCCAACCCACCATGATGGATCAAAAAAAATTCAACCTAACTCAACTCATCCCATAAGTCCAACCCAACCCAACCCAACCCAACCCACATGGGTAGGGTTAGGTCAGGTTGAACCCATGGGTTGGAGAAATTTATTTATTATTAAATTGAGTAGAAAAAAATATAAATATAAATATATTAAAAGAACCTAAAGATTAGTATCAATGTAATTTCTTAAAGGAAAACAACACTAATGACTAAACAACAATAGTAATTTACTAGGGTTTATGTAAACTAATTGGCTTTTATATCGGATAGAAAGAGCTAGTTATTTTAAAAAATTTATTAATTATATAATATTATATATATATATATATATATATATATATATTAAATATATGGGTGGCCTGGATTGGGTTTGGCGGGTTTGAAATTTTATGACCCAAACCCAACCCGACCCGCTATTAATAATATTTATGTAACCCAACCCAACCCACCAAGACCTAAAAACCGACCCAACCTGGTGGGTTGGGTTGGGTCGGGTCGGTTTTGGCGGGTTGGCTGTATACCCCTACATGAGAGCTTTCTTGCAGTCCTTAGATGAGAAGGTGTGACAAGCTATGGAGATAGGCTGGACCAAGCTGAAGGAAGCACCGGCTGACTGGGATGATGTAAAGATCAAGGCGGCAAACTTCAACAATAGGGCATTATAACACTGCCTCATTCATTTTAGATGTGTGTTTACATTGTGGAATTGATTGTGTGCTGGTAAGTTTGGTTTGGGCTGAGCCCGTGATGTGTTTACTATTGCATTTCACATGCTCATGCATTTTCATGCATACGTACCTTACATTCTCTATATTCTTATATATTGATTGTATTTGGTGCTTTCTGCGTGTTTCTCTTTCTTCCTCCCTCTCTCTAATTTACGTTAGTTGCATCATGGCACCTAAACGTAAGTCTACTCCGTCCCAGAACCCTTTTCATTCTGGGGCATCCTCTTCTTCTGACCCCACTCTGTTTCACGTCCGGTTTTGTGATGAGAATGCGAAATTGGACTTCTTTGAGAACTTTTCTAGACGAGGCGTTCATTCGGAATACCAAGTCATTTTGTCAAACTTCTTCAACATTGACCTACCCACTGTCATTCACAGTAGGGGTTGGGAGTCACTGTGTGACGTACAGATCACTTATCCATCCGTGCTTATCCAGGAGTTTTACTCTAACATACATGGATTTGATTATTCAGTACCTCTCTTTGTTACTCGCGTTCGAGGTACGCGTATTGTGGTCACACCAGATATTGTATCCGAGGTGCTTCACGTCGCTAGAGTAGCGCATCCTAACTATCCTGGTTGTGAGCGTCTTAAGACTGTATGTAAAGAAGAGCTTGTGTTAGATTTTTATGTGTGTCCTTTTGATTGGGGTGAGCGTCAATTTACTCATTGTTCGGCCTTTGCTAAAGGTCCTCGTTTTCTTAACATGGTTATGACTTTTGTTTTGCATCCTCTTTCTCACTATAACTCTATTACTGAGCCCTGTGCTCGATTTTTGCTTTCTCTTTTAGAGCAGATTACCATAGATTTTCCCACTCATTTTATTCTCTCTCTCATTGATGTGTATCGAGATATGGTGACCCATGGTAAGCTCATCTTCTTTTTGGCTATCAAGAGAATTTTACGCCATTTTTCTGTTCCCTTTCCCATTTCCGACTACTTCCATGTCATGTGTGTCATAGATGCAGCTACCGTTAAATGGAGCGAGGCCCAACTATGTTCGAGGCGGTCCGAGTCACTAGCTCCTCCCACTCCTTCAGCTCCATCCACCTCCGCTCCCTTTTCTTCTGTGGGTGGTGTGACTCTTGATGTGATTGGCTCAGGTTCAGCACATGGATGCTCGCCTTGACACTTTCAGTGATGAGTTATGTCAGGTGAACACCCGTGTTGGCTGTATTACCAGATGGCAAGCTCGCCTTAGTGGCTTCGTAGAGTCTCCCTCTCCTCCTCCTGAGGCATGCGAGGACGATGATGACTCCGACGATGATGATGATGGGGATGGAGATGCTAGCTCTTTCGGTAATGACGAGATGTCTACTTGATACTCTTACCATTTGTCACTCGTGACAAAAAGGGGGAGTAGTTTTGGGATGAGAGTAGGCATACTCATAGGGGGAGGGTTAGTATAGGAGATTTTTGTTAGGGAGAGTGTTTATATTTTTGAGGGATGTAGTGAGAACTTTTGTATCTTTTTTTCTTTTCTTACTTTTTTAGATACATTGTTCATTACCTTGTGTGTGTGTGTATATATATATATATATATATACACATTTGAGGTTGTTATTACAGTTCTTTTACTTATCCCTACATGTGTTGTTTCTTTTCTCTCTTTATACACATGTTTCTTATTTATTGTATGCACTTTTTTATTTCTGTTCCACACAAAGATGCCTTGATGAATTTTGTTTAAGTGTTTCAAAAATACAAGTTGTCAAAGTTTTCCTTTCCATGAACTCTCTTCTTGCAAAGTTTTTCAAGAGTTTGTGTTAGAATAGATTTTATTTTACTTAACAAATTAGTATGAGTTGAGTGATTTATGACTTCTCTCATATGTTCATTTGCTTGTTGTGATTTTGTCATGGATTACCAAATGGGGAGATTGTTAGGACATATGTGATTAGATGTTAGAAACATATGTCAACATTTTATGTATTGACTAATCCTTTGACAAAACGTACTTTACTCTTGTAATTGGGTAGATCTAGGATGTGTTTAATGCTTCAAGAAACAAGGTTTCAAGTTCAAGTGTTAAAGCCATACACATTTATCCAAGAATCAAGTGAAAAAGTGATGTTCATTAAAGCTCGACAGCTAGTATCTATCTAAGTATAAAAGAGCTATTTCAACCCGAGGCTCGACATACGTTTGAATTTAATTAGGAAACCTGATATACTGCATATAAGAAACTATATCTAAAATTAACTAATTTATTACTAATGATTGTCAGTGGGTGGGTTAGTGATAGGGAACATTTCAATTGGACCTATCCGATTGTGAAACCCGATCCATCAAATACTCAGACCAATCTGACATACCGCTGAGTAGCCAGCTAAACCATCATAAGGTCTATTCACAGAAGTGAGTCATCCAGCCATCTTGACTAGTCGGACGCCCACATGGATGGGTGAGTGAGATCAGTTCACTCCTTAAGGTGATATAAGTACTCCCATTCTAAACTTACCTAGATATGGGAACTATTACACACCACACCAGAAGGTTATCCTACTAATCTGTAGCCACTAAGTATGAGAAGTTAAACCCAAAGATCTTTGTGCCACTAACTCTACTCCTGCCATTGTACTAGTGCCTACATTCTTGGGAATGTGGTCACCCTAAACTACTACATAAGCACCAAGGCACCTCCATTCCAAGGTATGTGTGCATAATTTCCTAACTCTCATACTTTTAGAGTTCTTGGAGATTGGTGTGACTTTGAGAAGTCCATTGGTAACTGGAACTTTAAGGGCTTAAGTACATTAGGTAGATTAGGCTTGGAGAGTCTTTTTGATATTTGTGTACTCCAACTTATTCACTAGTGAATCGATTTCGACTTGGAGGGTCACAGAGAGGTTTTTCATCAAGTTTTTTGGTTTCCTCTACAATAACACATTATTATCTTGTGTTTACATCTCTTTGCCCCTTACTCTTTAAGCTTTATATTTGTTAATTGCTTGCTAGGGTTATGGCTTTAAGAGTAGTTCCAGTTATTGCGTATCATTTACTCTTTTTATTCGAGTTTTAGATTATAAGTGAGTTAACTACAATATTTAACTTTTTCACAAAAAGCTTAAATTATTCAGAAGATTTTTATTTATTTATTTTGGGTAACTTTTATTGATTTATAGATTATGATCTTTTAACAAATTGTTTTTAAGTTAATATATTAAAAATAATTCCTCTAATATTTAATATGGAATCAATTATAAATGATTTTCGTCACTAAAAAAAGTCAAATCTCATTTTAATAGATAATTACATTGCAAGCGAATCAACAAACATTTAGGGTCCGTTTGTTTTGGCTTCAAACCACTTTTGCAAATGCTTTTCCATAAAAGTGTGTGTTTGGTTGTTACCGAAAATTGGGTCAAACTGAAAATATTTTCAGGGTTGATTGTAAAATAAGGGAGTCAAGGCGTAAAATATTTTCAGGCTCTGTTTTACCTTCAAATCATTTCCGAGCTCACAGACGCATAAAGAGAGAGAGAGAGAGAGAGAGAGAGAGAGAGAGAAGAGAGATCTCACCCCAGCATCGACGCCCCAACCCTAGACGCGCCGGAGAAATCGCGTCTTCGAGTTCGCGCTGCCAAGATCGTCCTGCCAAGATCACACCACCACCGAGATGGCACCCTAGCACTGGCGCCGCCATCTAGATCGTTACCACCCAAGACCAATCCACCTAAAACCAATCTTGTTCTCAACCCAAAGCTCATCAGCGTCGTCATTCCTGTTCTCGTTCTCGACCCATAACTCATCGGCGCCGTTTTCTCGTTCTCGACCCAAAGCTCATTGGCGCTGCCGATCTCGTTGTCTCAATCTCATCACCCATGACCAATCTCGTCGTCTCGATCTCGCCGCCCATGACCCATGACCGATCTCTCTTTCCCTCAATTTTCGATCACTCTCTCTTTCTCCCTCTCTCAGTTTGACCAAATTTTTTAGTTTAATGAATTGTTTTGAGCAGATTTTTGTTTCTTTAAGCGTATATATTGAAATTTTCTGTAATAAAATTTGTTTGGATGCTGAGAAAATGGCTGAGAAATGTGAAAATTTTGTAGGAAAATAGCAATTTTAGAATGTTACCAAATACCGAAAATCGTTTTCTAGACTATTTTTCATTGCACAACCAAACACCCAGATTTTATTTTCCTTGCGGGAAATTTCCCCTGCATTCATTTTACACTTGGAATTCGATTTACATTGAACCAAACGCAGCCTTATTTTTGTATTTTTTTCATTAGCTAAAATGCAAAACTGACCCTCTAACTTTATTTAGATTTCATTTCAATCCTCTAACTTTGCGTCTGTTCTTTTCAGTCTTCTAAATTTTAGATTTATTCAATTAAGTCCTTTTTGTTAAAAAATTTTGAAAAAAAAAATCTGGAAAATATTTTTCAATCATTAATTGAATTTTTTAATTTATAAAATTTGAAGAAAAATTTATAAAATTGAAAAATTAACCACAACATATAACAAAAGTTGATAGAAAAGTTTTAATTGAATAAACTTGAAAGTTAGAAGACTGAAATGAAGAAACGCAAAGTTAGAGGACTCAAATAAAATCTGAAGACATTCAGAGGGTCAGTTTTGCATTTTACCATTTTTCATTTGATAATATTTTGTTAATACTAAATAAGTACTAACTTGGATTTTCACTATTAAAAAAAATGGAAATACTAACGAATACCCTTAAGGCAATTATTAACAATCCATTTTAAGAAAGTTTTTATAGGAAATAAAAAAAAATTAATATTTTAATAACTTTTTCTATTTCTTATAAAAATAATGTTAAAACTTTTTAAAAATAGATTATTAACTATTATCCTATGAACACCTATTAATATCACTAAAAAAAAACTTGAATTTTCGTTTAAAATAGAAAATTTATGCGTTGGTCCCCTCAATTGAAATCCTCGGTCCAGCCTTTTGCACCCATAGAGAGGGTTTGGATTCAGCTTTTTATTTCCACGTTTTGCTGCATTCACGTTTTGCTGTTTTTTTTTTTTTTTTCCCAGCCGCACTTGTTGACTTTCCTGCGTTTCACCTTTTTTTTTTTTTTTTGCTGCAGTGCGCTTTTCAGGGGACAAACGGCTACTGTTCATGAACAGTAGCAGTATATCTCTGACTTTTCAGACACTTTCTTTCGTGAACAGTGCATTTGTGCACTGTTCACGGACCCACAAATTTCATTTTCAGCTATTTTTTATTAAAAATGAGTCCCACAATACTATTCACACATTTAAAAATTATTGAATGCATTGTTCACGGACCTACAAATTTCATTTCCAACTATTTTTTATTAAAAATAAGTCTCACAATACTATTTACACATTTAAAAATTATTTTATTACAGTGTTTTTAATTTTTAGTTTTTAAATTTTAACAATAAATTCTATCCAAGACCCATAAATTCCAAACTTATCTCATAGCCAGTGGTCACTACTGATTATGAGCATGACAGGAATTGCACTTATTTATTGCTTTTGTCCGTTGAGAAAGTATCTAAGTGGTGACTAGACAACAATGCTAGCTGTCTTATACATTTAATACCTTTACTAACTATCGTACATACATTAATTTCTGTTAATATGACAACATTAATTAGACATAAATATGCTAGCTGTCTTATTCATTTAGTACCCATCGTACATACATTAATTTTCGGTAGATGACAACATTATTAGACATAAATATAATTGTTAGGTTATTTAGCCAGTAGTATGAATTAGTATTAAGAGTCACAAAGTGTAACACCACGCACTTTTAATGTAATAGTTATTTTATAAGTATAAGTGTTTATGAGAAATAAGGACTGAAATTTAAGTTTTTAAATCAAAAGGAAATGTATACACATATATACTTAAATTAGGATAGAATAAAATTTTATCTTGTGTAAAAATAAATACATTATGAAGTGTCCTTATTTTTTTTTTTCATTTGTACCAAATGTTTTGTTAGGAAGTTGCGATATATTGTGACTTGTGGTGTATATTGAAAACTATGTCAAGAATTGATTCATTTGAAAGTGATTATTCTTTAAAACACAACATTACCATCTTAATAAATTGTGAAAAAAATTATATTCATAAAATTGTTAATTTTTGTTAAAAATTTTGTAATTTAATTGACATTTTTTTGATATTTTTGATGTTTAGATTCAAATATTTTCAATTGAATTATATATATATATATATATATATATATATATAAAAGAATACAAGAAAAAGAAAACAGAAAACAAAAAAGATTGCTGATTTTGATTTCTCCCATTTTGTTACACGTAAGTCATTGAGTTGACTGCTGAGTCTTTTCGGAGGAGTCTTCCTTCCTGGCCCACCCCAACGAGAGATGGAGATGACTACGAAGGACCTAATAAGGTCCGTTTGGATACAGCTGAAAACTGAAAAATATTGTAGTAAAATAATTTTTAAATGTGTAAATAGTGTTGTGGGTCCCATTTTTAATTTTAAAAAACCTGAAAAGTACATGAACAGTGCACCACTGTGCGGTTACTATTCACGCATAGTGGTGAACAGTACATGCTATCTCTGTTGGAACATGTGCGCAGGAAGGAAAAAAAAAAAAAAAAAAATCTCGAACGTGAAACGCCAGACCCAGACTCCCTATCCAAACTAAGCTTAAGTATCAACAAATTGAAATCTTACCCGTTGAGGGCCTTTTAATTTCTTAGGGGGGAAAAAAAATCTTTTTGGTTGGTGAAGAAGACGATATTAATAGTGAGAAAGACTAGACAATTGTCAATGGTTAACACTTCCCACACTAGAACTAACTGTAAGAGGCCATGGTATGTTTATTTAGTACTTGCACCTGCTCTTAAAATCTTCCAACAAAACCAATTTCAGCCAATCTTTTCCTTTTATAAATACACATTCTGTTTCTTACTCACTAAAGGGGAAATGTGTGTATCTATATATGCTGAATAAAGGGGGATATATTTTTTTAATATTAACTAAAGATTTCATTTATGGTATACATTAATCATTCATTTTTAAAAAAGTTTTACCGAAAGTTGAAAAAATTGTAAAAAAAATTGATAACCTTTTTAATTTTTCTAAAATGATTTACTATTGTGTGCTCTTAGGACCTAGATAAGTAAAATTCTTAAATAAATACTGATTTGAATTTTATTGGTGGGTGAAAAAGAAAACATAGGAAGACTTGAGGTATTGACCAGTGTGAATGGTTCATATTACTCCTCAATTAAGATCATGAGGAAAGGAGTTGCTCTTATTTAATACTTTCAGCTGCTTCTGCACCTCCACATGCTCTTAAAATTCTATAAGAAAAGCCAATTTCTGCCACTCTTTGTTTTGTCCAGATTCCCTTCCCTCTTGTTCTGCCTTTTAAAATGCATGCTACTTGAGTCTGTTATCAGGTCCAATTACACATTCTCTTTCTCACTAAGGGTTTACATTTTATTTTTTCTTGAATAAGTATTCGTTACATTAGCCCAAGAAAGAACGAGGGGGCATGCTAAGGTCAATGCCAGACCGATAGATCAGGCAGTCTCAACCAAGCCAACTTCACCATATTTTCAACCACCCACTACGGGGATATATATATATTTAGTGATGCTATTTAAAACTCCAAAATATATATATATATATATATATATATATATATATATATATTTAGAAATACTTATTCTTTACTTTTATTATGTTTTTGAACAATTAGGTCGATAGCCTTGTTTTTCATTAGTATTGTCGCACTATGAAATAAATGAAAAATTTGTTAGTATTGTCTAATCTCTGTTTTCCATTTCTCCAGGGATCAAAATTGAAACTTTTTTGGTAAAGCTCGTTGGGTTGTGTAAACATAGTTCAGAGGATGGATCATCAACAAGCTTTAGGTATGACTACTCATAGCCAAAGTAACCAAACGCAACGGAATGATGCAAGGTAGTTTCTTTTTCCCTACTTATATGCTAAAAATAACTTTTTTCTTTTGGCCAGTAGTCTAACAAATTTAGTTCTAAATTGTTGCAGTTTTCTTTTAATAAATTCATTAGTTATTATTAGGCTATCAGCTCAAACATTTTTCAAGAAGATTTCGTATGTCTGTTCTATTCTATTGTCTTACTAGGGTGTGAATGGGTAGGGTTAGGTCGGGTTGGAGGGTTTTTTCAACCCAACCTACCATGATGGGTTAAAAAAAAATTCAGTCTAACCTAACTTATCACAGGAGTCGGACCCAACCCAATCCAACCCACGTGAATTGGGTTGGAAATTTTTTTTAATTACTATTATTAGTATTAAATTGAGAATTAGAACACTACTTCCATAAATAAGAGCAAATTTATAGCCAAATAATATAATAATGACTATAACCCAAAATCAATACAAATTATATGGGGAGAACTTAAGAGGGGTAAAAAAAGTAAATTAAAATTTTTAAAATATATTTTTAAAATTTTAAATATATATTAAATATAGGTGCATCGGATCAAGTTAGACGGATATGTGAATCTTATGACCCGAACCTAACTTGACTCACTGTAAAACAAATTGACACATAGTATATACTAGGGACCAAAATGGTAATTTACCAACAAAAAAAAAAAAAAAACTAATTAGTGTTGCCAAATGTTCGTTTTTAGATCCTTAAAACACAAGTTGTTTAACCTAGTTATTTAGCTAAGTGAGTATTTAGTTAAATTATTTAGACCTAAGTTAACACAAACAAATCATATCATACAAAGCAGTGTGGAAATATAAAGAACACACGATATGATAACCCAGGAAAACCAAACCGGTAAAAAACTTGGGGAGACTTTAACCTAACTATCCTCAAGGTAAAACAGATCCACTATGAAAGAATTGAAATTTTTACAATAAGACTTAGACCACTAACATGTTATTGCTACCTCGAGTAGAAAACTTACTACCACGATCATATGACAACTCCGAGTTCACAGACTATTTCTTTCTTTGATTCATAGCATCCACAAGTTCTCCAACTTGTGTTTTTTTCTTTAAGCTCTTGAAACAACAACCGTAGAGATCACCAAGTTTTTGACATCAATCTTGATCTTGATAACCCTAAGTGTGTATGAAGGTAAACACATCTAGATTTTACAAGAGATTCAAACACACAGCATATCAACAACATCTAAAACGTGACTAGGGTTTTTCTATTTATATGAGACATAAAACATAAAACCCTACACGTCAAATTGGGCTTGGGCTGAGTTGGAAATTCTACAGAAAAAACAATCTACACAAGCTTCAATAGATCGAGTCTAATTTTCGATCGATCGAGCTTTGCAAATTTAGTCCAATAAATTCTGCTATCACTTGATTCCAACTTTACACATAAACATACTTTGAGTAGCCTTAATCTAGACTCTAAGTTTTGATCATGGTTTGCCAACACTTACATATTGAAATTCTAATACATTTAGTTACTAAAGTCTTAGAATCTAATACCAAATAAAATATTTTCAAAAAAACAAAGCAAAAAGACAAAAAAAAAAATCCAAAATATTTTTTTAGGTCGAACAAAATAATACAATAATACTCAAATCCCACAATAAATTTTTTTTTTTTTTAACTTTGAGCCTCGTTTTCAAATAATTGAAGTGACATGCCAATAATCACAATATGAGTTAGATGGTTAAGTGATTTTTTTTTTAAAGTTATATATATATATATATATATATATATATATATATATATATATATATATATTTTAAAGAATTCCATGGGACCCCCATTGGTTGGAACATAGCTCATTCCCTTTATATATTTTTTTTATTGTATATGATTCTTGAAAAATTCACCATTAGATTACATTTCATTTTTATATCTTTCATCTTTGCAAAATTTCTAGAAGATAAAATATTAATAACTACTCAACAATTAAATGTTTAAACTTCACATTTTTTTAAGTCTAAAATTATGCATAAAAAATAAGTTTATGAATTGAAAAATAAATAATATTCGATTGATATAAAATTTAACATGTGTGTTAAGAACATAATTAACATGCAATCCAATCGTTTAAATTTTTAAAATATATAATCGTATTAAATTTTTTTTTAGTAGGAACTATTGTCATTAGCTACAACCAAGTTTGTAACCAAATCTTGTCCTTAGTATGAGTCCTTGCTGGGGGGATTTGATGGTTTTAGGATGATGAGATTGGTAGTATAAATAAATTTCAAAGAAAATTGGTAATTTGGTATAATTCATTTCTTAATTTGTTTTTGGTCTAAATTTGTAATGATTATAAATTAGAAAAATTAAAATTATGTTTTTTAGTGGCTTTAATGGAAAATTTTAAACGTTAGTTGACGAAAGGACTACATCGACAATGATGTTCAATAAAATTTAGAAAAGTAAAATTTTAGGATCAGTGAACCGAGCTATACTTAAGGGGTGTAAAGTAAATTTTAGAATTTTTAAGACTTTATTTTTATCTAACGAGGTATTATAAAATTTGTGCAACAACTAAAGATGGCCATACCCATTAGGTATAGGATATCCAACCCGACCCGATCTAAATGTTCCGGATAATACCCAATTCTTCATGGTTAAAGTTTAACTGGGTAGGGTATGGATATTACCCGAATTGTTCGAGTAGGGTATGGATATTATCCAAACCCGACCCGTAAGGCAAATAACACTCCAAGGCATAGCTTTGTTGACTAATCCAACCAATTTCTCAGCAAAAGGACTGGGCTTAAGCTCAATTCTTTGATTAAATACAACCCTAAAAGAAAGCCCAAAATTTTGAAAAAAAGGAGAGAACTTTTTTGTCTACAAAAAAACAAATAAAGCAAAATCTTTTTACACTTAAAAAGTTAACGTTTGCAGGAGAGAATTTTCCAAGGAAAATTTTTTCCGACGAAACAAACACGTTAAACGAAAGTTCCAAAGATACTCAATTTACCTTCTAATTCTACGAGCTCGAGCACAGAGATTCAAATTCCAGCCCGAATTTTCACTCGGAAACCTTTATTTGACGGAAAACTATGCTTCAAGAACAACAAAAGCTTCTTGCAAGAATACCAGAGATTCATGCAGGCATAGCAACATGATAGAGAGGCAGAGGGTCAACAGGGAAGCCTACGAAGGATCAAATACCATGCAATTACTATTTTCAGTTTATTTGTTTGTATCTTTATCCCCTGTTTTCGGCATGCTGAAACAGGGCATATACTCCCTTGTATTTACCTTTCATTTTTTTCATATTAATAAAATTTTCTACCTATTTACCTCAAAAAAAAAAAAAAAAAAAAAAAAAAAAAAAAAAAAAAAACAAAAGCTTCTTAATCTCCATTTCATCCATGAATTCCATCAATTAGAGCTCAAACGAAGAAAATTATACCAGATCCGCCTTGACACCAAAGAGAGTGAAGCTCTGTTGAGACTCTTTGAACAACTACGACCGGTGCGGAGCGACTTCTTCTTCAATGTTGCAGAAGAAGAGGTTATGTAAAATTATTTTGTTTTATTTTATTAATTTTTTATCTAATAAAATTTCAATCTCTATCTCAAAAAAAATAGAAAAAAAAGAAAAAAGAAAAGCAGATACAAACTAATCAATAATTTTTTAAAATTTTTTATTGATTAGTTTTTTTATTTTTTAAGATGAAGCTATTGGTTAGTTTTTAAATTAAAATGTTTCGGATTAAAAAAAATTAAATGGGTTTCGGGTAGGGTATGGATATCTATGAATAATAAATCTGGGTAAGATTCAGGTATGGATACTAATGGGTATTGATATTTAGGTATCCATGGGCAAACTTTTCGAGTAGGGTATGGGTATACCTGATCCATACCCTACCCATGGTCATCCCTAGCAACAACCATTAAAATTTTCCTCCAATTGTAATACATTCTTATTTCCAATGGGGTACATGGATGACGCATTCATTGGACTGGGACGTGACGTAAACATAGATGTTTTAAGTTCAATTATCGGTCCTTGATGTTTCCTGAGTATCTTATGGACAAAGGTAGAGGGAGAGGGGGCTGGGATAGCTACGACCCCCTTGAATTTTCAAAAATCTCTCATTCCTTTAATATTTTTTGAAAAAATATATATAATTTTTTTTAGAACAGATAAATTTAAATAATGGACCCCTTATATTTTTACTAAAGACATATAACTTGATAGGTGTATTTTTAGTGCTCTACTTGCACTACTATCAGAGTTCTGCAAAGCTCTACTTGCACCACTATCAAAGTCCTGCAAAGACCCTAAGAAGTTCTGCGAAGGCCATAAGGAGCTTGTTAAATGGTACAAAATCATACTTGTATCATCGCAGGCGATCGCACTAGCACTGGATCCCTTGTTCTTTTTTGTTCCTGTGATCCATGAAGACAAGAAGTGCATTAGTGAAGACAAAAAAATGTGGATCAATGCTTTTTTTGGCGATCGTTCCTAGATTTCAAATACCTAGTGCATTTTGTTGTGAAATTTTATATTGAAAACAATGAAAAGAACAAAGTTGAGTCCAAAGAGAAAAAGACTACAAGCGCAGATGAGTCAAAAGGTCAAAGGTGCAAGTTTTGGAACTTCTGCCAAGAAGAAAAAGAGTTGTGGAAGTTGCGGATGTGGTTCATATTCGATATTATAGTTATTTTTCCCTTTCCACAGGTAATACAAAAATTAACTTTTTCAGCTGGCATTTTGCATTTGTTAATAAAATCTTTATATTAATTTGGAGTGCCAAGTCAGATGTACTCTGAGCACATTCACATGGAAATTAATTGCACAAAATCTAACATAATTCAACCAAATTCATGTTTCATCTACATGCATTAACAATCAAAATTTATTATCAATAGCTTCTCATAAAACAAAAAATTATAATCAATAATATACATTACTATTATTTGATCAGTGCTCATAAATTAAACCTACAAATTAACTCCCACAACTATAAATGCACTCTCTTATGACCTGTTTGGATTGAGGAAGAGAATGAGAGAGTAGAGTAGATTTAGCCTAAAATTAGTATATTTTAAGCTAACTCTACTCTACTCTCCTTCATTCCTTTTCCTTCTCCTCTCTATCCAAATAGGCTATTTAGGACTCAAACTAAACTAAATCTTATATACTCAAAACAACCTCTTAAATATGTAGCTATAATTAACACTTTGATAACTTGAAGCCCAATATATACTCAATGGTACTCTCAAATTGTCTGAATAAACAAACTTTTAAATCACACTTGTGTGGCAAGTTTTAGTTAATTAGCTTAACTAATAAAATCTCACTGATTAAGAAATGTGGGGTTTGACTCTTGTTTACACCAAAATCAATTAGTGTTTTGACTTAATGATAAAAAGCAATTATCATGAAACGAACATTATAACTTGAAATTCTATAATATTTATATATAAAAAAAATTGCACCCCTATGTATCTTTTAACCCCAAAAGTAGTATAATATATCTTTTAACCATCAAGTCAGCTGTGGATCAGCCAACCCCTCCCCTTATTATTATTTTTAAGTAAAAAATTCTAAATAGATATTGATTTTATGTATGGGTAGTCCATTTCTTTTATAAAAAAAGAAGAAGATATTTATACTTATGGCCTCCATATGCCAATGAAAAATTTAATATAAACAAAATTTAGGTAAATTATACTTTTGGTTACTAAAATTTGGTAGGTTCGATCTTAGTGACTCAAATTTAAAAAGTTCAAATTTGGTCCTCAATTTTTTTTAAAAGGGCACAACTTGGTCTCTTCATTTTCTTTACACGACTAATAGTACGTTAAGTCACCCCATTTTTTAGGGACCAAGTCAAATCAACCTCGTATATAGGGAATAAATTCAACCAACCTCATATGTAGGGAGCAAAAATTGAACTTATCCTAAATTTTAGTTAGGAAAACTTTTTCTTTTTGAAATTTTAGGGACTAAATCCAAATTTTCCTCCTCATAAAAATGATAGTTGATTAAAGATAACTTAAGGATACTGAATCTTTTTGTCGATCTTGACTCAAGTTTTCTAAAGTTTAATGGGTGTATTTTATTTACTGCACATTGAATTATAAAATACTTAATTTATATTTTGAATTGTGTTTATAGCACTATATGTGTTATTCTACACTACAAAGTAAGAATATAATTTATTTTTAAAAAACACTTAATCATCAAAATTATACTTCGGCCAGCGTGAGCTAATTCTTGGCTTCACCACTACTTTAAATATGTTCGACGCACTGGTCGTGGCTCTACATGCAAGCATGGTGGTGAAAGGACCATCCTGATTTACAAAAATATTATATCCTAAACTAACTTATTATGACTACTCAAATAAAAATTTTGAACACTTTAACTTGAGAATTACAAAAATTTGGATTCAACAAAAAAAAGAGTAGTGCTACTACATTCACAATATTTTTACAATAATTTTACAACAAATCTAATGTAGTAAGCTGTTACTAATTCTAATTTGGTCCAAATATTAATACTATTTTTTTACCCACCAATAATAGTTTTTGCATAAAATTTATTGTAAAAATGTTGTTGATGTAGCATTACTCCAAAATTAATTTTGCCTCCAAATATAATTCTTAATCCCTGTTTTTTTTTAAAGCTTAAATAACGACAATAAATATTAGCTCAAATAACAACAAATATAATCCAAAAAAAGAAGAAGACAAGACCAAACAATAACAAGTGAAAAAATTATTCAACAAAAAGATAAAATTTGTAGTTCATACAACCTATTCAATAAAAATAATTTCTGATTTCATTTTTTATTAAAAAATGGTACCAAGAAAAATATTTTGATAATTTAAATTTCTTAGTAACTATGGGGAGTAAAAAGACCCTGATGGGAATGTGGGCCTTTGGGCCATGCTAAGGAAGGCCGACCTGCTCTTGGGTTTAGAACTTGTTAGTACTATGGGTCGGCTCATACGCCAAGGATCCGAGGATCTAGCCGAGGGTGAATTTCCCTTCGGACGGACACCGGAGAACCCGGAACTTCATGGTAAAGGTTAGGGAATGACACGGTCAAGACTAATGGTTAAAGAGGGGGAACCCTTGAATGTCCTAGAAGCACCGATGTTAGAGAAATACCAAAGATAAAGGCTGCCACCTCCACATTAAAGACCCTGCACCTACCACCCTGGCCGCATTAATGGGGAAGTGACACCTGAACAGTGGAAGGGAAACTTCTGGTTACTATTCAAAGGTACTGAGAAAAGAAATATCTAGGCTAAGGGGGAGTGGGGGCAACACGTGTACAAAGTATCAAAAAGAGGAGTATTTAAGAAAAAACCTAGAACAGGAATGGGGAGGCCCCCCTTTTTTGTAATCTAAAAAGAAGAAGAAAAAAGAGAAAGAGATAATAGAAGAACAGCTCTCGGCTTACGTCCGAGTAGGTTGATTTACAATATTCCTTGTTGTTTTCAAGTGTTTTCAATCTTTGACTTGTCATTTAATCCTTAAACACTTCTAACCTGGGTTTCAAGCCCACACTCTACAAATTCATATTGTTTAAGGCTCATTGGGCCTGAGCCCGTAATTGTTCTTGGGGCCAGGTGCAATTGTGCACTTACAGTAACCACCCTAAAAACAATTCCTAAAACTGCCACAACACACTATGCCAATGTTTCTTACTTCTATTTCTTAATTAATAGTAGTGCCTATAAAATAATGCTATAACATGTGATTTTTATAGGTTTGAGTTAACTCAATTAGTAAAGTTTTTTGTTATTGAATAAAAGATTAAAGGTTTATTCCTTGTCTATATATACCAATTATTGATTACTATTTTGGCCTAATGATAAAGATCAATTATCTTCGAACTAACACTATAAGTTAAAATTCTATCTATCAAAACACACCCAAAACAAACACCTAATTTTCAATGGACAAAGAATACTTTCATTTTGGATAAGGAACGCTATGTTACTTATTTGACAACAAAAGTTCTTTTTTTTCATAGTCACCAATTTATTTAAATTAATGTTGTCCTACACATTATTAGATTTTATCCATTGACTCTAAACACAAAAGTTCTTATAATCCATTCAGGTGTTAATGACATACATACTTTCAGAAATGAGACGCGCGCAATATACGAATTATGTAACAATCTTGAACGCTGTTATTCTTATCCAATATGTGCCAAGAGTTCTTCGAATCTACCGATCCTTGAAGGAACTGGACGAACATAAAAATATTGCCATAACGATCAGAGCTTCATTCAATTTCTTTCTATACATCCTTGGTGGTTATGTAAGTTTTAAAGTTTGCTTACGTAGTAATTTCGTTTTCTATTTTACATATTTGCATATTGAGGATGACTTATTAATATTACTTCTTTTTAAATTCAAAAATTAAAAATATATTTTATGGAAATTAAGTGGAAGCTTCATATTTATACAATTCTTTTTCTTTCTTATTGATATACATATTTTTTAATACAAGATAAAAATTCTACTTTAATATAATTTAAGTATAAAGACTTGTACATTGGTTCTTGCTCCTCACACCTCATAAGCACTTATACTTATGATGTGACTATTACAGTAAAAATGATGTGTGGTGATCTCTTATTGATAATGTTGATTATTAGCATTTGGTTTTCATATCTGCAAAATTTACTAATGTTTTAACGGGTTTTTCTGTTCGTTTAGGTGTTTGGAGCCTTTCGGTATTTTTTCTCAACTCAACGACTGACATATTGTTGGCGTAAAGCGTGTTTACATCATGGTGAATGCGTCCAAGGTTCTTTTAACTGTGACCACAGTTTTGGAAATCTCTCTGTTTCACACGATTTCTGCTCTATTGATTCAAGTTCACAAATACAAGAACCTTTGATTTTGGAATATTCCTCCAAGCCCGTCAGTCCGGGATCTTAGAGTCCACAGATTTTCCAAAAAAATTAATTTACACTGCCTGGTGGGGCTTGCGAAATATAAGGTTTGCACACTTACTATTCCATATATATCAGTTGTTACAACAAATAAAGGGACTTGATCCATATATATCATTTTTTTTTATAGTTAAAGTAATTATTGGTTCACCTAGTTTTTATTAGTGATCTCATTTAATAAAAATATTCTTTTTTTCTTATGTGGTAAAATTGTAAAGTAGAATCACTCATCCTCACACATTTGTAAACTATGAATCGCCTGATAAACATTGGATCACAATAGAAAGACAATACTTAATCCCTGAATTGTTTATAAATAAATATTGAGTTTTTTACAAATTTTTTCTAGATTTGGATCTAAATTACAAGTTTTTTTTTTAGTTTGCTACTAATAGAACTAATTTGCTTTTATCCTGGAGATGCTCTGGTATGTTTTGTTCTTTAACTATATATGTGTGTGTGTGTGTGTGAGTTTCAAATAATTTAACTAGTAAAGTTAATTTTTTGTCATTGAATAACAAAATTGGGATTCGAACTCCGTCTATATTAAAAATCGATTGATATCTTGGTTTGATAATAAAAAACATGCATTATGAAGTTGATGTTATAGGTTGAAACTCTTATGTGTGTGTGAGAGAGAGATGTATTCTTAGACCAAGTAGATGGGTCGGGTCAAGTCTCGTTCAGGTTCGAATTAGGGTAAAAAAGAAGTAGTCTGCCACATATAATAATAATAATATTTTAAAACTTAAATAATATATCAATTTTTAAATTGATATAATCAAAAGTTCACTAATGATATCGTTTAAAAGAACAACAAATAAATCGCAAATACCCATACAAATAAGATTTTGTTACTCTTTATGCTTCTACATCTGCATACCTTCTCTTAACTTATGCATTTCCCGTATAATTTTGTAAATTCCCACTTTATGCATTGTAGTTATAAAATTTTTGAGATTAGTGTCTCAAACTCTCATACATTATAGCTGTGCCTGCAGTGCTTTTGGTTCAAACCTCCAAACAAGTACGTACTTTTGGGAAAACGCCTTTGCATTTGGAATTTCTATCTTTGGCCTGTTATTATTTCTTTATTTCTTGGGAAACTTGCAGGTAAGTACCCAATCCTTTTCCCTAAGGACATTAATTAAGATGCATTTAATGTTATATTAAATCATATTTATACATTTTAAAAATAATTTGTCCGTATAAGCCAATAAAACACAAACATGTGAATTTTATTTTTTAAAAGCTTGCATTAGAGTTCATAATTGAGCATTTGTTAGTCTTTGACTAGTGTCTTTAGAGCACTCCTTAATTGGACACATATATTAACATTATTGGACATTAAATAAGAAAATTAGATGAACTAGTCTTGGATCTCTTTACTTCAAATTTCAAACTTAACCATCTATGAATTCCATACCATTTATTGTTTTTGGTTTTCATCAAAGATTCTATTATTATGCCATGTGCATGAGCACCATCGAAGCTCTCCCCTCTTTTTATTCGTAATTTTTTTTAAAGAGAATTATTATTTAGCTATACTGCTCAATTTTAGGGTAATTGAGTTTAAAGAAAAAAAATAAAATAATACCAAGAACACAAACAAAATGTCATAACAATTTCATAACATTCTCAAATTAACACATCAACTTACACATAGGTCCACAATAATCTCCAATTAATTTTTTTTAAATATTAATTTGAAAATGTTGTGAATTTTTCTTGTGTCCATAGCATTTCTAAAAAAAGAAAAAAACCAGCAAATATGTGTGTGGAGGAATGAGATGTTGTATACTTGTATAAATATACCTTTTTCTTTTTTTTTAATGCCTAAATATATGCTGTAAGATATCCCGAATTGAACTAACTAAGAGAATTTTGACAGGTTTACATGCAGCCTAGTGCTTCAAAGCATGTGAATTCTGAAAATGATAAGAAACTGGATTCGGCTGTTGCTGGTTTTGAAAAATTACTGAAAGAATTGAGACAGCTTTACATGCAGCGTAGTACTTCAAAATATGAAGAGAAACTGGATTCGGATGATGCTGGTTTTGAAAAATTACTAAAAGAATTGGGACAGCTTTACAAGCAGTGTGGTGCTTCAAAATCACCTGAAAATTCTGAAAGAGTTCAGAATTTGAAATCACCCCAAACTGTATGCTGCTGTTGTTGAACCCAAGACAACTTCTATTTTACAAAGACTCTGATTGCTGATGCTTTAAGAAAACTAGTTCTGAATCCAGAAGGAGTACCTGACATTGTTATTGCAAAGCAATGGTTTGTTTTGATGTCTTTGCTGTTTTCAGATTTGTTTTTCTAGTGATGGAGTTGCTACTTGTTTGGATTCTGAATAATGATGGCAAAACTAGGAAAAGGATAACGTGTGAATTCTGTTTGATGAACGGTATTAAATTCAATGAGGATTGTGTTTGTGTGTAGTTTATTTACACCTTTTGTAATCCTAATCCGTGTGATGTGATTTATAGGATTTGGTTATCTGATCTTATATTTTACAATCATGCTTGAATATTCATTTAAGTAACTAATGCAATGAATGGGCACCCTGGTATATAGGGTAGGTTTTTTTATTTTTTTTTATTTTTTTATTTACACATTCTAAGTTTCTAACTATAGATAGTGTATACCTTTCAAAAATAGAACTACAATGTGATAATTTTATGACACTGATTAATTCCATTGTGATTCGTTTTATAAGGCATTTACCTCTCTCATGGATTGCCTTATGCAGCATTTTTGCTAATTTTGATGATTTGGCAATTGCCAACATCACATATAGAAAAAGAATGGAAGAAAAAGACGACATACACTCATATTTCTGATTCTCATTCTAATTTTCTCTTTCAATTCCTGACATTTGGGTTTGTGTATGTTTAAAAGAGAGAACGTTTAAGGTAATTTTTTCTTAATTCTTTCCCAGTGAGTGTTGGTAGCACTTGCCACATTACAAAATTCCTCTGAAGGTAGCAAAAATAGTCAAAATACCTCATAAAGCAAAGTAGCAAACCACAATAGAGGTGAATGCCGTATTAAGCAAACCAAAAGAGAGATATGGTATGGATGATATAAATTGCTTAATAAAGAATTCTTGAATAACTATTAAAGCTAGTACCCACTACATCAAAAATATTTTATTAAAAAAAATGTAAATCCATTAAAAAATATTCGCTTTAGATGAAATTAATGTTTGTGAGATAACATTTAAGACGTGTCGCTTAGAGATTTTTGTTGTGAATGCAGTGTTGTAGACAACTAAAAGAGTCACATTAATTCCTTGCATTTTTTCATTCTCATCTTGTTTTTAGTTATTCCTACTATTTTTATATTTTGAAATGTTATCGTAACTATGTCTCGCATTCTTAAATGCTGAAATGCTGAGGTCTAAACATTAGAAACTGGAAATTTTAGTTCAGCGAAAAAAAGAGGCAATTTTTACTTTGTTTTATATAATTTTATCTTAACATTATTTTGTTAGGAAGACACCAAGTGGGGCCCAGCGTTCTAGTGAATTAGACAAAGCTACGTGCCTGCCCAGCGTTCTAGTGAACAATATGGATGTAGAGTTCTCTGTGCCTGCCCAGCGTTCTAGTGAAGAAGAGGATGAACTTCAACGTAGTGTTAAAAAGTTTAAAGAAAATAATGGTGCAAGAAGCTTCTTGCAACCTAGGAAGTTAGTGAGCTACAAAGACAGTCTTGTGGGAGACATTCCGGGTGCGTATGAGCAGACGTTTACTACAAGCCAGCCTTACTGGGAGGAAGACTATGAATCGGAGACCGAGATGGAGCCTTTAACAGAGGGTATGGCTGAAGTTAAACTCTCCAAAGAAACAAAAGCGCGCATTAGAGCGCCTTGGTCGAAAGCTTTGATTGTGAAAGTGTTCGGTAGGTCCGTAGGTTATCACTATTAGAAATACTGAATTCAATAGTATTGTATTTCACACTGAAAGAATATACATGAGTGCCTTTATATAGTAGGCATATGAGTGCAGTACAAGTAAATATGAGTGCTATACAAGTAAACTAATTTGGGCCTAAAGCCCACAACACTATACATGTTAACAATCACTACTTCATTTTTAAGATCAATGCTTTGTGGAAACCGACGGCGAAGATGGCTTGTGTGACCCTGGTTAAAGGGTTCTTCCTGGTTCGTTTCACCAACAGTGAGGACTATGACAACATCCTTTGGGGAGGTCCATGATTTTTAGGGGAATATTTCCTTGCAATCAAGCCAATGGAGCCTTAATTTATTGCTTCAAAGGCAAAACTCACGTCGATGGCAGTTTGGGTTAGACTACCTGAACTACCAATTGAATTCTATGATACTTCGGTGTTGCGAGAAATTGGGAGTGCTATCGGTCCAGTTTTACGCATCAATTCCTACACAGCTTTGGAGACAAGAGGAGGTTACGCGAGACTTTGTGTCCACATAGACTTAGAGAAACCGCTTATCAGTTCTATTCGAGTGGGAAGAGTGGTTCAAAAGGTGCTTTACGAAGGAATATGTGAGAGTTTGTTTAGACCTTTTAAACTAGATTGTTTGACCTAATATATTAATCAAGTGATTACTTAAATTAATTTTCAGGCCTAAGTTAAAACAAATAAATCATATCATGCAAAGTTGCGAAAAAGTAAATAACACCATGATATAATTACCTAGGAAAACCAATTAAATTAACTTGTTTCAAGGTAAAAACCTGGAGAAGATTTGACCTAGTTATCCTCAAGGTAAACCAAATCCACTATAAAAGAATTGAAGTTTTTACAAAAGATTTAACCCTAAATCTAATGCTACCTCATGTAGTAATTTACTAACATAACCACATGCAAGCTCCGAATCCACAGACTCCTTCTTTTCTTGGATTAACAGCAACACAAGCACACCCTTGCTTGTGATTTTGAGACTCCACTCAAAGGTTTCAGATCACCATCAGTAGTTGATCTTGAATGCAGCAACTAGTTCTACCAATCCTTGATTGTAGTTTAAGCTCTGGTAGAATCTTGTGTAGTTAGAAGGTACAGAACCTCTCAAATTTCACAAAGAGTAACACACTAGTTTTTCAAAAGTCTTCAAAACATAGTTAGAGTTTTCTTTTTATATGTGTAGAAGTTTAAGAGAAACCTTAAATGTTTTTGTTGTGATTGGACTTAAATAACCCTACAGAAAACCCTATCTGCGATTTTCGATCGGTCGAGAATGATAGAACTTGAATTCTCTTTTCTGCAATCAGCTGGACTTTGTAATCTTCAAACACACTTATTTAAGCACATTCTAAACTCTTAGACTGGACTAATTTTGCTCTCGGTTTTGCTAACACATTACAACCATGATTCTAAACATTTAATCTAAATCTTTAGAAGTAGAACCTAACAAAGAGCAAGCATCATGAAGTTGAAGTCATAAGTTGAAACTCTATCTTGTGTGTGTGTGTGAGTGACCTAGTAAACAGGTTGGATTAGGTCTCATTTGGGTTCAAGTCAGAGTAAAAAACAAGTAGTCTTTCATAATAATAATAATAATTATTATTATTATTATTATTTTCTTATTTTAAAAGTTAAATAATATATCAATTTTTAAGTTTACATAATCAAAAGTTCACTAATGATATCATCACTATAAAAGAACAAAAAAATAAAGTGCAAATACCCACACACAAAGACCAGCATATGTTCACAGAGTAAAAATATAAATGGTCATCACCAAATCCACTATAAATATTTTTGTGATATAAACTAACAAACTAGACCTCCGATACAAGTAATAGATATCGTATCCAAGCTCTCTGCTCCTGCTATAACTATTGAACCAACCTTTAGTCTTCATAGTGATTTGGTGCCGCAAGTCGATTGCTAACCGTCAAACTAATCTCTTGGCCACTTCAAGGTCACTTGAAGATTTTGGTGTTTCCTTTGTGGTTTCAACAACACATCCAATAAATTTAGTGATCTTGAAACTCTCAACCTCTCAAAGATGATGAAAGCGAGAGGGTTGGAAAGCAAAGAATATTCTCAAATGAATTGTTTGTGTATTTTTTAGCCACTTAGATTTGATATTGGGTTTTATATTTGTAGGCTTTGGGCTAGAAGTGGCTACACAAACTAATCTAGAAGCAACTCTCGAAAATTCCATACTAGGGCATTAGTTGACCAAAAGTCTTTTGTGTTGTTAAAGATATATTAGCCCACATATTCAATAGGTCCAAGCCCAGTCACACTTGTTGTACAAGTCAAGACATATTTTTGTATTAGTTAATTAATCATAGTTAATGTGTGGTTATTCTAAGGTTAAGCCTATTATAAATACCCTATATTGGTTTCATTGTAACATAGGATCTGTACTTCCAGCATATATCAAAGATGTAGCCCTTAATAGTTTCTTCCTTGAACATAGGTTGTTAAGACTGAACCACATGATTCATTGTGTTTTCTTGTGTCCCTTTTTTATGCTTCTGATTCTACATCTATTTTTTATCTTCTCTAATTTATTTAACATGGTATTAGGGCCAACGATCTTGGCCTCTAGAAAAATCTTTGTTCCTATTCCAAGCTTCTTCTTGCAAGCCACCATACTATGGTCTCCATAGCAACTCCATGACTTAGTCTAGATCTATCTCCGTACCTAGGCAACCTCAAACATGCCTCCATCAAAGTCTTTTCTTTGTGTCCGTAAACATAAAATCTCAAGTTTAAAAATCAAAGAATTGACAATGTTTCACAAATATAAATTTGTATTGATGCATTTGTAGGTAAAATTTTCTGTATTTAGATTCTAATGCAATAGAATTATCCTCTGATTCAACTACCTTGGAAAAGTCTTCTTTTCAAGTATTGCATCGATGTGGTCTTGATTTGAACACAAATTGTCTTCACTTTGATTGGAAAGTGGATTGAAAGATCTTTGGAATGAAATTGTGATAAATATTTGGCTATGAGCTTGTTAGAGATTTATACGAGTCTTGGGAAGGTGTAATGACACATAATTGGCTATTAGCAGTGACACATGTCATAATTTTAAATGTGGGGTTTTGTATCTTGCTCTCCAATGGACACCTGACATTATTTGATTAGTCAAAATGTTTTAATTTAAAATAACACATAGTAGCTTTTATTCAGATTGCTTATGTCTTTTTTTTTATTATAAAATAAATCAACATGTGTCGACGTGTGATTGAATCTTGGGTGTTCTTTGTAATTTTTATTCTGAAACACTTGGAATATTTCCATTGGTCTTTAGATAATGATAGTAGAATCCACTAGATAGCATGTGGCATGTTGTAATTGGATGCTTTGAATGTACTACGTGGACTTGATGAAATGAAGTGGCAATTTGTGATTGGTAGGAAATTTTCACTTTTGACAATGTCACCACTACATATGTACTCTAAAATCATCAACCATGCAGCCACCATTGTTGCATCGTCGCCGTCATCACATCTTAGTGCCATCAAAGGAACTCCTCAAACCTCCACCACTACAAGCATTGTGGATTTAAAGCTCCCACATAGGCAAAGACTACTCTTTCCTCATAAATCCTTTTTAGCCCTCGAAATATGATCATGCGACCCACATAGGCCTCCTTATCAACCTTAAGTGACTAAATCCTAGATTCCTAGTCACCTCCAAACACCACCGTAGCACAAAATTAAAAACCTAATGAAGTGAACCTTCAATCTTTAGAGCTTACTAGTCGTAGGTTTCTTTTGAAAAAATTGACCACAATGGTAAGTTCCTTGACGTCCCATGACCAAAACCCTAAAATCCGACAGCCTCCCTCCATTACATATGTCACGACATGCGACCAAAATCATCCTAGGTGTTGTCGCCTCTGCACCCTCCAGTATGCGCCTCAACGCCTATCTCACGCACCTTACATGCCATCAATATTTGCACGTCACATGCCTTCATGAGTTCCATGCACCATAAACGCGGTCTGCCTCTAATGCAGTGGCGGCGCCACGTTATGCTCAGGGTGTTCCCAAGAACACCCTGACTTGAAGTTTTTTTTATATATATATATATATAATTTTTTTTTTGTACCCTTACAAAAAAAATAGGAACACCCTCAGTAAAAATTGGGAACACCCTCAAATTAAAAATAAAAAAAAAGCCCAAAAAAAATTTCAACTTCAATCTGTAAAAAAAAAAAAAAAAAATGTAACAGAGCAAAGCAAAAAAAAATTTGTAACAGAGAAAAAACGGATGGCAACTAGCAAGCCCAACATCAAGCCTACGGCAAGCCCAACAAATTACTGAGGAAGCAAACCCACGGTTTCTCAAAAAAAGAAAAAAAAAAAAGAAAAGAAAATCACTAAAGCTAAAGCAAACCTAAAAAGAAAAAACAGAGCAACGGCGCCTCCCCTTAGAAGTTAGATCGGCCCAGCTCCAGCGCAATCGCTCATCGAACATCGTCGCCCCTCATCTCATCGGAGACGGAGATCGATCCAGCTCCAGTCCAGTTGCAGTCGCTTAGCCTCATCGGACATCGTCGCCCCTAGCCTCATCGCATTGGAGACGGAGATCGGCCCAGTTCCAGTCGCAGTTGCTCAATCATCGTCGCCGTCGCAGTTCACACTTGCACATCAGAGATGAAGATCGGCCCAGGTATTTCTCTCTCTTTTTCTCTCTGACTCTCTCGAAGTCTCTCACTCTCTCTCCCTCAAATATGAAATGAAATAATGAAATAATCTTATGACTCTCTGTCTCTCTCTCTCTTTATTAACTTTAGTCTTTATCTGAACACTGTGAACTGTGATTGGCTGAATCACCTTTCAAAAAAAAAAATGATTGGCTGAAGCACTCAGTGTGTGAGTGGAGTTTAACTTTAATAATTTTTTGACTTTTTGAATTGACATTTTGGCTTTATCTTCATTCTTATCTGTTGGTTGGTGTGTGTTGTGTTGAACTGTTTGGTGAGATATTAATTGTCTTTTAGGATAATATTATTGTGATTTGTGAAATTATGATTGTGAAATTTTCTGATTGGCAGGCTTGTCTGTTGAGTAGCGTAATGTGCATATCAACACATGGAATGTGTAATGTGCACGTGACTTACTTTTTTAGTGTAATGTGTAACTAATAAATAATAATTTAATTAATCAATAATTAATTGGAAAAAATAATTAATAATTTAATTAACCAATACATTATAAAAGACAAACAAATTAAATTATATTAGGCTAAACAACAAATAATAATTTTATAATTAATAAAATAATAATATAATAAATTATAGTTTATAAAAGACAAACAAATTAATAAAACAAATAAACAACAATAATTAATAATTTTATTAATATTTCAAATAAACTTATAGTTAATTGTTTATTCTTTTACTAGAATTATGAACAAATATTTGATGAGAAAACTATGTACTCAAAAAAAAAATTTCTAGAAAAAATTTTTAGGAACACCCTGGGAAAAATATCTGAAGCCGCCACTGCTTTAATGACATCATTAATGATGTCATCATTTGACATGTGTAGCTCTTATGTCTTGCCACACAAGCTTCATCATGTCTGCCTACTAGCTTCTTTGTGTCATCGCCAGCAACCACAACAACCTTCTCTCTCTCTCTCTCTCTCTCTCTCTCTCTCTCTCCATATTATTGTTGATGTCATCAATACCATCAAATCAGGTTGCCCCAGACCAAACAAGTGACCTTAACTATTTCTTGAATTGGTTTCCCTTTGAAATGCTAGACTAGACCAGTCCAAGCTAACCGTTGACTTTGAATCTACTTACTTAGACAAATGGCTTGGACCGTTGAATTTTTTATGTTAACCACAAGTCAAAATTTTTTGACCAGGCATATCTTACTTAGGTTTCCCCATAAATTCAATTTTGGAGTTTGTTTCCCCATTTAAGACTCATAAATTGCTTAAATTGCCAATTTCTCATTCTTTTTTTGGTCTCCTATATGGGAAAAACTTGCCAATTGTGCTTCATCATTATGTCATTTTCGCTGATTTTGTTCAAGCTGTTAGGGTCATATTTTCATGTGTTGGCGTATCCTTTGACAAAACACACTTTACTTATAATTGGGTAGTTCTAAGTGGTTTTTAAAATATTATGAAGTATGTTTTACAAACTAGACATGTGGTATTATTGAAGACATGAAGACTACAACAAAAAACTAGTGAAGAAAAGCTAAAAAAGTGAATCTCGACAATAGCTCGATACTAGCATCTATTGATAATAAATAAAGAACCTTGATACCTCTTGATCTATCGAGCTCTGCAGATTCAAAATTTTCAGATATTTTTTCGGCCCATGATGACTTGGACTTCTAGGGTTTAATTCACTAAACTTTTTGGGGATATAAAAGCTTTATTTTAAAGTCATCACAAGATACAAAGACTCAATTAGAAAATTATACACTTATTTTGAAGCTACTACATTCTTACGTGGCTTAGGGTTTTGTAACCAAGTGTTTCATTCTCTACAAGTGTATTGAATAACTTTGCATCCAACAACAAGCTTCAAGTTGTTGGTAGTTAGTCACGTACTAGGATCCATGCAAAGGGAAGAAGTCTCTACAAAATTAAGACCAATTGGGAATTGGTATAAGGATTCTACTATAGGTAGATACTTTGGGATAGACCAGGTTTGGGGTAAGATTCCTTGTACTTCTTGAATTTGATTAGTGATTCTAAATGATGACCGAAAAAATACTCAGTTGGGTTTTTGCCTTGTAAGAGGCTTTCCTCATTAGTTAACAAATTACTGTATCAATTTATTTTCCATTGCATTCTAGTTTATTTCGTGATCTGTTCAAGCCTTCACGATTTGCATGTAATTTGACCTAATTAATCAACTTTAGTAATTAAATTAATTAACTGAGGTTAATTTATAACCCAACATAAGCCATTAGTGTAGCCATTCTGCAGCCATAGTAGTCTTCACAATATGGAACCATCTTAACGACAAAATTTTATACCCATATCACTCAAATTGATTGAATCCATCAATCCCTAGTATACCCAATCCAACCATTGCTTTAGATAAATAGAGTTAGGTTTCATAATAACATTTTATAGATAGCAATGTAATTCTAAAGCTTGGAAAATCAAAAGTAACAGACAGTGCACCAAGCCACCAGCCTACTCATATTTCTACTATGTAATAATGGCAGCCACATCTGGCTGACTTAAAAGCAGATCAGGCAAAACTTGATACAACCAAATCCCATTAGATCCACCATCACGCACTTTTGGTACAATGGTCACTCCTCAAGTATAAGTGCTTGTGGGATATGAGAGGGTAAGGGTCAAGGTTCAAGTTTCTAAATGGGAGCATCACACACAAATACATTCAGATTAGGCTAGAGTAGAATTTCTATCTTGTATCCACAAAAAAAAAAAAAAATCCCATTAGGTCCATTAACCCCATCATGCACTTTTGGCACAATGGTCACTCCTCAAGTATAAGTGCTTGTGAGCTATGGGAGGGCAAGGGTCGGGGTTCAAGTTTCCAGTTAGGAGTATCACACGTAAATACATTTAGATTAGGCTAGAGTAGAATTTCTATCTCGTATCCAAAAAAAAAAAATCCCATTAGGTCCATTAACCCCATAACACACTTTTGGCACAATGGTCACTCCTCAAGTATAAATGCTTGTGGGGTATGGGAGGCCAAGGGTCGGGGTTCAAGTTTCCAAATGGGAGCATCACACACAAATTTTTAGTTACAGATTATTGTAGACAAAGAAGCGGTATCCAGCAAAGAAGATATGATCGGCAACATTGGCCACGCTTTGAATTCTTTCGTCCCCTCACTATGTAGATTGTAAACTTAGTTACAGAACAGCCCCAAAATGAATTCAATTCCTAATATCCAAAACAAAAACAAATACTCAATAACAAATTCTAATTTTCTAACTCAAATACCTGAATCAAAACCAAATCTAACCCAAATGCCTAAATCCAACCAAATACTCAAACATAAATCATACTATCTCTGAGAAGATTATCTTTTTTTGCTAAGTAAATCTTTGAGAAAATTATTCTCTACCATAACATACAAAGTAATCAATTTCGTACAAAGAACATCAGCCTTTCAAGTTCAAGAATTTAAAACATGCAAAACCTAGAAAAACCCAACATCAAAAATAACAAAATCATGACTTAAAAGTATTTTTTTTTTTTTAAATATTGTCTAAAATCTACAATGTATAAACAAAATAACAAAATATTTTCAGATTTCAAAATCCCACAATTTCAATCCCCCTTACAAATAACAGAACATGTAAGAGAGGTAAAGTTAGGAGAATATTAGGAAAAAAAATTGGTACCTTTGCTTTGATGAAATTAGAGACTCCGAATTGATGAAAGATTCCATTTCATCTCTGCAGAGAAAGAAATTGAATTTTTTACATCCAAGAGAGACAAATTTAAACACACCCATTACTAAAAATATCTAATAAAATAGTCGCATATCAGAATTTCGAATTCCTTAACCCTAATTTCTGGAACCAAACCCAACTGTCATTGTAAAAGTTTAAAACATATAAGAGATCTAATTTGTGGGAAAAAGTCGGAGAATGAATACTAACCCCGTCGGAGGCATTGTTAATAGGCAGAGTGATTGCGTTGTAAGGTATGACTTTTCACAGTTAAAATCTAAACGTGTTAGAGTGTTTTGAAACTTTTAGATTTCTTATGCCCAAACGATGTAGTCTTTACCGTTTTGCCTCTTTCTCTGTTTCTTTCTCCATTTCTCAAGCCTCATCGCCTCTCTCTCTCTCTCTCTCTCTTTATATATATGTATATATATATATATATATATATATATATATATATATCTGTATGCATAGTATTTTAACCGGATAATTTTTTAATTTATGGAGAGGCTTTTAAACGGTGTTGTAGCATTGCCAAGTAACATAATTTATCGCTTTTTAATTTATACGTGGCTGAATTTTAGATAGATATTTTTCCTATATGGCAGTACCTCCTTAATTGCAGGAAAAGGCTTCTGCTATTTTATATATATATATATATATATTTATTTATTTATAAGAAAAAAATACAAAGATAAAAAAATAAAGAAACAAAATTTTTAATTCAAGAGAAATATGTACAAAAAACCAATATAAGTTTTATTTTTATTGCACGAAAATTATAGGTGGAATTTTAAAAATGAAAAAGAAAAAGTTACATTACAAATTGTTCATTTATAGAAAACATAGCAAATATTTTATTTTTGAAATGGTTAGCAAATATTACATACTTTATATGCTATCTCCTCTACTTGAACCGACATCTTCCCCTCTCCCCAAGAACTACCAACTAGGTGGTGGTAACATAGAAAATAAATACAAAATATATATATATATATATATATATATATATATATTTTTAAAGAAAAGTTAAGAATAAATACAATTACAATACGATATAATGAATGTGTTGTCTTTGTATAGTTTTTTAACATGAAAAATACGAGTATTCACATAAGCAGTAATTTATATATTGTCCATATTGACTTAATTGTGACACATATAATATCTATATGTGTTATGCTTTTAGGGGAAAAATGAGTAATTATCCCTAATTTGAAAACTATGTACTAAAATGCTTATATTTTGAGACTATTTAGCAAAATGCATCTGTTTCTGATAAAATAGAGTGTTATGTGAAACTCGATATCATCAAAATTGAGTTCTATGTATATTTTTAAGTAGAACTCGACATTAGCAATGTTAAGTTCCACTTAAATTTTCATAAAAATTTAAGTGGCAAAATATGCATAGAATTCAACATTAACAATGTCGAGTTACACCTGTAACTTGATTTTGTTAAAATTCAATTCCAAAAATAGAAACATTTTGCTAAATAGTTTCAAAATATGGGCAATTTGCTACATAATTTTCAAATTAGGGGTAAATATCCATTTTTGTATACTAAATTTAGGGCCAAAATGGTTATTTACCCTTAATTTGAAAAATATGTAGCAAATTGCCTTTGTTTTGAAATTATTTAGCAAAATGCCTTAATTTTGGAACTCGATTTTAACAAAATTGAGTTTTGTGTAAAACTCAATATCTCCAAAATGTTCTATGTATATTTTTAAGTAGAAATCAACATTGCTAATGTTAAGTTCCACCTGTAACTCGATTTTGTTAAAATTAAGTTTCAAAAACATGAACATTTTACTAAATAGTTTCATAACAGGAATATTTGCTACATAGTTTTCGAATTAGGGATAAATACCTGTTTTAGCCTGCTTTTAGACAATGCTTAAATATCTGTATGCATGTGTGTATATAATCATATACGTATGTCAGATTTTAGCTTCCTGAAGACAAATTTTGACCTCACCACCATTCCATAATATAATCTCCACTAATAACTCTACATTACTGATACTGATATGGGAAGTAATATTTTGCCTATTGTTAGTGAGAATCTACTGTTCTAAAAGGGTGTAACTTTAGTCAAGTTAGCATACAGCATACAGCATACAGCATACAGCATACAGCCTCTTCTAATGTTCCATTATTAGTTAAAGTTCTAACTAACTATCGTACATACATTAAGTGGTGACTAGCCAACAATATTGTCTTATTCATTTAGTAACTTTACTAACTATCGTACATACATTAATTTATGGTAGATGACAACATTGATTAGGCATAAATATAATATTAGGTTATTTAGCCAATAGTTTGAATTATTAATAATTACGAAGTGTACTTATTTTTACATTTTTACCAAATGCTTTGCTAGGAAATTGCGAACTTTGAATTTTTTTTTTTATTCAATAAGTTTTTGTGATAATTTTTCTATTTTATAATTATTGATGTGATAAATTGTGACTTGTTGTGTATATTGAAAACTATGTCAAGAATGAGTTTATTTGAAGGTTATAATACTTTAAAATACAACTTATTATCTTAATAAATTGTGAAAAAAAAATATGTTTATAAGATTGCTAATTTTTGTTAAGAGTTTTGTAGCTCATCAATTGACACTTCTTAATATTTTCGATAGAAGCATCTAGTTTCAAATACCTTCTCTCCTAACAATTGAATTATATATATATATATATATGTATAAATAAATTAAAACAAGAAAAAAAAAGAAAAAAAGATTGCTGATTTTTATTTCTCCCATTTGTTACACGTAAGTGGTTGAGTTGATTGCGGAGTCTTCTTGGATGTATTCTGCTCTTCAGGTTTTCTAACACTGCGAGTTTGGACAATACTCTTATTGATGATCCTGAGCATCATTACTCTTAACTAAATAACTTAAAACTAGAGATATTTTCATCAATTTGTCTTATGTATTTCATTGTGTATTTCATTGAGTGGTCCGCTATTTTTTATTGTTTTATCAAGTTTGTGATGGGTGTCTCTATGCATTGATCACTATGACAGTGTTAAGTGTACTAAATCGAATTCCACATATAGATTTCATTTTATTTTATTTTAGGTTTTTTTTTTTCATTTAGCAATAATAATTTGTCTTCTTTTAGAATATAATGGGACATACAATGAGATAACAAACATAATTTTTATTTGAGTTTTAGATTATGAGCAAGTTAACTGCAATATTTAACTTTTTTACAAAAAAAAAGCTAATTTTTATTGATTTATTGATTATGATCTTTTAATGAATTGTTTTTAAGTTAATATATTTTTAAAAAATTCCTCTGATATTTGGTATAAAATCAATTATAAATGAATTCTGAGATGTAAAGAAAGTTAAATTTCATTTTAATAGATATTTACATTGCAAGTATCAAGAAACATTTATTTTGTATTTTTTATTTGATAAGATTTTTTTTTAAGTGAAAGATTTTGTTGTATATTAGTATGCAATAATTGCTAAATAATGGGTTATGTAGCAATAATTGCTACTAATATACATGGGTTATGTAGCAATAATTGCTAAATGAACCATTCACACTGGTTCAAAGATCATGTGCAATTCACACCCGTAAACACTATACATTCCTATGGTTAATACTAAAATAGAAAATTTATACGTTGGCCCTCTCCATTAAAATCCCATCCCTTTCCACCCATATTTTGTTGGTTGGTGAAACCGTGAAAAAGACAAACATAGGAAGATTTGAGGGATTGACCAGTGTGAATGGTTCATTTCATTCATCAATTAAGATCTTGATGTCAGGTCTTACTCTTATTTATTACTTGCATCTACTTCTGCATCTCCGCATGCTCTTATGTTTTTTTTTTTCCCTTACCTCATGTTCCGCCTTGTCAAATGCATGCTACTTGAGTCTGTTATCATGATGTAAAACACAGTTTAAAATAAAATTTTCAATCATTTACTCTCACATCAGAGTCTGCGCCAATCCTTCACGTGGCACAAATTGACAAAACAAAAGAGCTTTAAACGGACGGCATTTTTGGTCCTACATCTTGGGTCACAGCTCACAGTTAATTTGGTCATAAAGAGTTTCTTAAAAAAATAAAAAAAAAAGTCACGATCACGTTTAATTTGATTTATATTATTTTCAATTTACAATTCATTTAGTCTTTAATATTAACTTATTAACTCTAAAATAATAAAATTAAAAAAATATATTTACATAATAAGGTGTGCGATTTCTAACACAGTTGACGTAATAATAAAAAATAAAAATAAAAACTTATTGAAAAATATTGCAAAGTGTACTTTTTTTTTTCAATTCTTTACCATTTTTTTTAAGAAGTACCTCACTTAGATTTTTTAATTCAAAAAGTATAAAATTTTTCATAATTATTAATATGATATATGGTGATTAGCCTATAATAAAAATTGTGTCAATAGTAAATCCTTTTAAAAGTAATTTTGCTAAAACTATAATTCTCGGCTTGATAAATTTTGGAAAATATTATATGTCCTTTTTAAGTTTTAACATGCTTGATTTTCATTTCCATCATATATTCCACATTACTATGTTTAGTTAGCTGATTTTACTTTGGAATAAAGGAGATTCTAAAAATAAATAAAAACTTTGGAATAAATGAGACATGTCCTTTTGGGGTCCTACCCCTTGGCCCACCCCTTTTGATGAGGGGGAGCCTCCACCGGAAAGACCTGACAATTTCTCAGAACAAATTGAATTCTTATCGGTTGAAGGCCTAATGATTTCTTAGAGAAAAAAAAAAAAAAAAGAGTTCTTATTGGTTGGTGAAGAATACAATATTCTTAAAGAGAGACTTGACCATTGTCCATGGTTCATACTACACACACTGTTACTAAGTGTTTTTGGGTCTGAAGGACATTGAAGATGGCCAGGTCTCCAAGGTTCTTCTTGTTCCTGTTTTAGTTGTTGCAATTAATCTTCTTTTATTAAAACAAACAAAGAATTGTTATGATCTCACTAATTTAGTCCAATACATCAAAAAAGACAAAAAAGACACACTCTTCTCTCTCTGAAAAATTTTATAAAAATGTGCTTAGGGTTTCTTTTATATACTAGAAGAAGTAGATCTGAAACCCTAATCCTTTTTGGGCTTGAGCTGCTATTAGGTCGAATTTAAAATTCTACAGACACATATTTCAATCGGTCAAGCCAGTTCTTCAATCAATCGAATCAGGCAGATTTTGAAATATTCTTTTTGAAGCTTGTATGTTTTTGAATCTTGACTTGAATCACCCATTGTCTAATAATACCTATAGACTCTAGGATCTATATCTAGACAAGTTTGTGTTCACGATTTGCCAATTGTTCTAAACTTTTAGAACCTAACAATCTTATTCTTTGGCAATTCATGACAAAACTTACATACAAAATGAAATGCTCAAATACAAGAACAACCCAATATAATAAAAATGCCCAAATACATCACAAATCCCAATCTAAGACTCTTAACTTAGAAGTTGCAATAAGAGGTAGAAGGTCTTGATCATAATGTACTTGTCTTTCCTGAAAACACTCCGAAAAACACATCAATGCATGTGTGGAAAGAAAGACATATAAACAATATGAAACACACATATAAAACAAAAGTGTAAACTAACTCTCCCCCTAAGTTAGATACATCAAAAAAATTTATTTTCTCCCTCTTTCAAAAACAATTTCAACTCCCCAAAAAAAAAAATCTCCCCCTTTCAAAAACAATTTCAACTCCCCCCAAACAAAACAAACAAGATTCCCACATTTCATCTATTTCTCCCCCTTTTTGTCACGTATTGACAAAAACAACTCAAACAAAGAGTAAATAGAAAACATACGCAACAAAAGTCAAGAGAAAATAGAGAATCAAGGAAACAAATGAATCTAGCTCTATAGAGAATAGAGGCAACTCCCCCTATGGAGAGTAACAACTCTCTCTAAGAACAACAAAGGTTAAAAAAAACTTTTCTCCCCCTATAAAAATAGGAAATAACAACACAAGTTTTGGGAAACCAGTTTTAGGGAAACTTTAGGAGGTGGGGAAAAACTAAAAGAAACATAAGTTGAGGATACACTTAAAAAATATTATTTCTTTCTATAAATGCAAACTTGACACTATGTGACCCATAAATAGATGGTGTTTGAACTCAAATTAAGTAGAGAAAATATTTGCACATTAGTATCCATCATATTTTAAAACATATTTTCAATTTTTAGCATTTCACACATCAAGAAGAATAGCATATACTAAAATGTACAAAGGACTCAAAAATTAATCAATTAATTTTTAGATCAAGTTGAGTACCCAATTTAGCAAAGTGTATGCATGTTATGTGTGAAAACAATGAGAAATATGACTGCAAAACTGCAAGATGGATACACAATTGATGCATAAAAAACAATTTGGTCAAAAACTTAGAAACTGAATATTTTTCAGTTTCGATCGGTCAAGAATCGATCGAATACCAATCGATTCAAGGCGAGAGCAATGATTAAAAATTAAGGGATTTTTGATCGCTTGAAAAACACACTTAGTCGCTCCAAATTCCAGAAATTTGCATTTTTGAAAAAATGCAGAAGATTATGAAGAAACAACTCAACCCAAGTAATTTCATGAATGAAATGCTAGAGAATGGTTTAAATGTTTTTTAAAAAAAACGTGAGTTTTCAACCCAAAACTTCAAAACAAGGTTTTTAATAATCAAAAACACAATTTTTGCCAACCCTTAAACATATTTTGCATCAAACACCATAGAAAACATAATCTTGGATGGCCAAATTGATTCACACACAATTTTATGTACAAGGCTTAGCAAAGACTAACTTGTGATGTGTGTGTAAACTAGTGAAAGCATGAGATATATGTGAGGTGATATGTAAATAGTAATCAATCACAATTTCTACATTATTCATCACATAAATTTGAAAGTGACTATCACCTAAAGAATTACATCATATAGCTCTCACATCTCCTAGATCAAGAGTATTGTTCTTCAAAAAAATCGAAATCAAAAGTATTGTGGTTCATTAGTATTGTTCGATGAAAATATTTTTACTTCTTCTGTTCTTCCTATGTAAATAATAATAAATAAATAAATAAGGTCTATTGCACTTGAAATAAATAAAAAAATTGTTGTGGTCATTGGTCCCAATAATAAGACCTGAATATTGTAAAGTTAGCATCAAATATGACAGGCAAGCCAAACGATCATATATCTATATGTCACTTTTTTTTTTTCAAGTTTTCAACAATAATTGTGTGAATATTTAGCAAAAAAAGGAAAAAAAAAAAAACAATAATTGTGTGAATTAATCTAAAAACATAAACCGTTCAACCAAGGAGGTCCATGGCTCGGAAGCCCCTAGAATTTTGAAAATATATATAGTATATAAATTTTATGAGATTTTATAATTTAGATTCAAGAAAATTCTTCTAAGAACTCTTAATATAATCCTAGGCCCCTTTAAAAAAAATGGTCCAAACAATAACAACAAAAATTTGCGCAAAAAACAAAATAATAATATTTAGGCCCCCATCCCAAAAAAATTTATTAAAAACCCATTTTATGAGATGTGTCAACAGATCCCAAATATATTAATTTAAAAAAATCACACCACACACTATACATGTCTAATGAAAATAAACACAATTAGTTAATTTTATAACAAAAACTTTCCAAATTTATTAGGACAAAACTTAGATATAGTTTTTTATGTGCTCTACATTAGGTTCTTCAATTAAATTCAAACAGATAATTAGATTAAATTTAATTTTCATTGAAAAAATAATCATATTTATGTGTTTTATTGATCAACGTAGACATATGTTTGAATTTAATTAGAAAACCTAAAATACTACATATAAGGAATTATATCTAAAATTAACTAATTTATTATTAACAATTGTTGGTAGGTGGGTTAGTGATAGGGAACATTTCAATTGGACCTATCCAATAGTGAAACCCGATCCATCAAACACTTAGACCAGTCTAACATACCGCTTAGCAGCTAGCTAAACCACCACAAGGACTATTCATGGAAGTGAGTCATCCAGCCATCTTGACTAGTCGGATACCCACATGGATGGGCGAGTGAGAACAATTACCCAATATGGAAATTATTACATACCACACCAAAAGGTTCTCCTGCAAATCCTTACCCACTAAGTATGAGAACTTAAACCCAAAGATCTCAATGCCACTAACTCCACTCTTGCCATTATGATAGTGCCTACATTCTTGGGAATGTGGTCACCCTAAACTACTGCATAAGCACCAAGACACCTCCATTACAAGATAAGTGTGTATAATTTCCTAATTCTCATACGTTTAGAGTTCATGGAGATTTTTGTGAATTTCTAACTTAATCTTTGAAGGATTTTTTGCCAGCACTATACCAATACACTTCGTAAGTATTCTGCTCTTCAAGTCTTCTAACACTGCGAGTTTACATGATTGTCTTGTTGATGATCCTAAGCATCATTAGTTGGATAATTATTTTTATCTAAATAACTTAATACTTCAGTTATATTCATCTATTTGTCTTATGTATTTCATCAAGTGATCCGCTATTTTTTATTGTTTTATCAAGTTTGTGATGGGTGTCTCCATGCATTGAGCACAATTACATTGTTAAGCTTACTAAATAGACTTCCACATGGATTTTATTTTATTTTGGGTTTTTTCCCCCTTTTTTTATCTAGCAATAATAATTAGTCTTCTTTTAGAATATAATGGGATATACAATGAGATAATAAACATAATTTTTATTTGACTTTTAGATTATGGGTAAGTTTTTATTTATTTATTTGCAGAAACATTAATGCTAATTAAAATATGAAAGTATACTTAGTGTGTAAAACACTAATGACTGTTTAGACCCCCAATTTCAAATATAACCAACACAAGCTTATACTCAAACAATAAATGTGCAAAATAATAAGTACAAGCAAAAATCGAAACAAATAAATAACTCTATACCATAATTAATCACAACACAGCAACAATTAAAAGACAAGAGTAAGGGTCAGAGAGATGCAAACACAAAGATAACACCAGCACGTATTATCGAAGAGAAAACCGAAGAACTCGGCGAAAAACCTCTCTGCCGCCCTCAAGATGTGAAATGATCCACTAAAAAATAAAGTTGGGATACACGAATAGCAATAGACCCCCCAAGCCTAATTTACCCAATGCACCTAAGCCTTCCAAGCTTCTTGCTCTAACAAGGTTAAGTCTAACCGTGTCTTCTTTAACTTTTCGAATCCCGCAATAAGCCCATTGCATCAACCAAGTGAATTGGTCATCTCTGAACTGCTTCCCAAGCACCAAAATACCTCATCACTAATTTAGGTATGGTGAGATAATGATTTGGCTAATGAACCTCTCAAGGTTATGTCAATAGAGAGGGTGAGAGTAGAGGAATTTTGAGAATCAAAAGTCTAAGATTGTGGATGAGTCAATCTTGGTTTTCTTTAAGGTTTTTCTCTCAAAATTCTCTCTAGAAACTCTCTACATTTCGTGAGTATAAGGGTATTTATAGTAGAGTACGTGAGGAATGTGAAAAATCATTTTTCTGCAAAACAGGGCATTCTGGCGACTTAGTCTCGCGAGTGGGATGAGTCGCGAGTTTGAGTCGCAAGATAACTACTAGGCCAGACCATACTATTTGTCCTGTAGTGCTCTAGTTGTCATGACTCTTCAGCTTCTTGCATGCTTCACTCTTCTTCAACCCTGAACCCAAAACCCTTTCTCTTCTCTTCACCTCTCCATCTCTCCCAAACCACGCCGCACCACCTTTCCTCCAAACCCACAACCTCCTCTCCTCCCTTCGCCTCCCTCTTTCCAACTCCCTCCTTCTCTTCTTCCCCACCGGTCCCAACTCCGACCGACTCGGCTTCTTGCTTCTCTCTATCAAAGCTTCCCGTTTCCACACTTGGGGCGCCAAAGACGATGACGTTTTACACGAAACTACCGGCTTCAAGTACCGCATTCTCAGGATTGCAGTTAACCCCAACCCCAACCCCTTTCCAGGTAATAATCATGATCATTCCACTGTTACTGTTGTTGGGTATTTGCTGGCTTCTACATTGTGCTCTGTGCATTGGTTTGTTGTTCAGGAAATTCATAATTCTGCTAAATTTCCCAGAGTTTCTTGTTTGGGTTCTAAGGTTTTTAAGACTAGTTCTGTTGTGTATGCTTGTTGGAGTCCACATATACCCGAGGAGAGTGTAGTTTTGTTAGAAAGTGGTGCTTTGTTCTTGTTTGATTTGGAGTCTTGTTTTAGAACAAGTAGTAGTAGGACTTCCAATTCCAATTCCAATTCCAATGCGCGTTTTAGAATTATAAAATACTTAATTTATATTTTGAATTGTGTTTATAGCACTATATGTGTTATTCTACACTACAAAGTAAGAATATAATTTATTTTTAAAAAACACTTAATCATCAAAATTATACTTCGGCCAGCGTGAGCTAATTCTTGGCTTCACCGCTACTTTAAATATGTTCGACGCACTGGTCGTGGCTCTACATGCAAGCATGGTGGTGAAAGGACCCTGATTTACAAAAATATTATATCCTAAACTAACTTATTATGACTACTCAAATAAAAATTTTGAACACTTTAACTTGAGAATTACAAAAATTTGGGTTCAACAAAAAAAAGAGTAGTGCTACTACATTCACAATATTTTTACAATAATTTTACAACAAATCTAATGTAGTAAGCTGTTACTAATTCTAATTTGGTCCAAATATTAATACTATTTTTTTACCAACCAATAATAGTTTTTGCATAAGATTTATTGTAAAAATGTTGTTGATGTAGCATTACTCCAAAATTAATTTTGCCTCCAAATATAATTCTTAATCCCTGTTTTTTTTTAAAGCTTAAATAACGACAAAAAATATTAGCTCAAATAACAACAAATATAATCCAAAAAAAAAAAAAAGACAAGACCAAACAATAACAAGTGAAAAAATTATTCAACAAAAAGATAAAATTTGTAGTTCATACAACCTATTCAATAAAAATAATTTCTGATTTCATTTTTTATTAAAAAATGGTACCAAGAAAAATATTTTGATAATTTAAATTTCTTAGTAACCACCCTAAAAACAATTCCTAAAACTGCCACAACACACTATGCCAATGTTTCTTACTTCTATTTCTTAATTAATAGTAGTGCCTATAAAATAATGTTATAACATGTGATTTTTATAGGTTTGAGTTAACTCAATTAGTAAAGTTTTTTGTTTTTGAATAAAAGATTAAAGGTTTATTCCTTGTCTATATATACCAATTATTGATTACTATTTTGGCCTAATGATAAAGATCAATTATCTTCGAACTAACACTATAAGTTAAAATTCTATCTATCAAAACACACCCAAAACAAACACCTAATTTTCAATGGACAAAGAATACTTTCATTTTGGATAAGGAACGCTATGTTACTTATTTGACAACAAAAGTTCTTTTTTTTCATAGTCACCAATTTATTTAACTTAATGTTGTCCTACACATTATTAGATTTTATCCATTGACTCTAAACACAAAAGTTCTTATAATCCATTCAGGGGTTAATGACATACATACTTCAGAAATGAGACGCGCGCAATATACGAATTATGTAACAATCTTGAACGCTGTTATTCTTATCCAATATGTGCCAAGAGTTCTTCGAATCTACCGATCCTTGAAGGAACTGGACGAACATAAAAATATTGCCATAACGATCAGAGCTTCATTCAATTTCTTTCTATACATCCTTGGTGGTTATGTAAGTTTTAAAGTTTGCTTACGTAGTAATTTCGTTTTCTATTTTACATATTTGCATATTGAGGATGACTTATTAATATTACTTCTTTTTAAATTCAAAAATTAAAAATATATTTTATGGAAATTAAGTGGACGCTTCATATTTATACAATTCTTTTTCTTTCTTATTGATATACATATTTTTTAATACAAGATAAAAATTCTACTTTAATCTAATTTAAGTATAAAGACTTGTACCTTTGTTCTTGCTCCTCATACCTTAGAACCACTTATACTTGTGATGTGACCATTACACTAAAAATGATGTGTGGTGATCTCTTATTGATAATGTTGATTATTAGCATTTGGTTTTCGTATCTGCAAAATTTACTAATGTTTTAACGGGTTTTTCTGTTCGTTTAGGTGTTTGGAGCCTTTTGGTATTTTTTCTCAACTCAACGACTGACATATTGTTGGCGTAAAGCGTATTTACATCATGGTGAATGCGTCCAAGGTTCTTTTAACTGTGACCACAGTTTTGGAAATCTCTCTGTTTCACACGATTTCTGCTCTATTGATTCAAGTTCAACAAATACAAGAACCTTTGATTTTGGAATATTCCTCCAAGCCCGTCAGTCCGGGATCTTAGAGTCCACAGATTTTCCAAAAAAATTAATTTACACTGCCTGGTGGGGCTTGCGAAATATAAGGTGTGCACACTTACTATTCCATATATATCAGTTGTTACAACAAATAAAGGGACTTGATCCATAGATCTCCTCCTGATAGAAACTCAGCAATATCACTGAGTCACAAGGTTCATGGCATTTTCTATCATTTTTTTTTATAGTTAAAGTAATTATTGGTTCACCTAGTTTTTATTAGTGATCTCATTTAATAAAAATATTCTTTTTTTCTTACGTGGTAAAATTGTAAAGTAGAATCACTCATCCTCACACATTTGTAAACTATGAATCGCCTGATAAACATTGGATCACAATAGAAAGACAATACTTAATCCCTGAATTGTTTATAAATAAATATTGAGTTTTTTACAAATTTTTTCTAGATTTGGATCTAAATTACAAGTTTTTTTTTTAGTTTGCTACTAATAGAACTAATTTGCTTTTATCCTGGAGATGCTCTGGTATGTTTTGTTCTTTAACTATATATATGTGTGTGTGTGTGTGTGTGTGTGTGTGTGTGTGTGAGTTTCAGTTAATTTAACTAGTAAAATTAAATTTTTGTCATTGAATAACAAAATTGGGATTTGAACTCCGTCTATATTAAAAATCGATTGATATTTTGGTTTAATAATAAAAAACATGCATTATGAAGTTGATGTTATAGGTTGAAACTCTTGTGTGTGTGTGTGAGAGAGATGTATTCTTAGACCAAGTAGATGGGTCGGGTCAAGTCTCGTTCAGGTTCGAATTAGGGTAAAAAAGAAGTAGTCTGCCACATATAATAATAATAATAATAATAATAATATTTTAAAACTTAAATAATATATCAATTTTTAAATTGATATAATCAAAAGTTCACTAATGATATCGTTTAAAAGAACAACAAATAAATCGCAAATACCCATACAAATAAGATTTTGTTACTCTTTATGCTTCTACATCTGCATACCTTCTCTTAACTTATGCATTTCCTGTATAATTTTGTAAATTCCCACTTTATGCATTGTAGTTATAAAATTTTTGAGATTAGTGTCTCAAACTCTCATACATTATAGCTGTGCCTGCAGTTCTTTTGGTTCAAACCTCCAAACAAGTACGTACTTTTGGGAAAACGCCTTTGCATTTGGAATTTTTATCTTTGGCCTGTTATTATTTCTTTATTTCTTGGGAAACTTGCAGGTAAGTACCCAATCCTTTTCCCTAAGGACATTAATTAAGATGCATTTAATGTTATATTAAATCATATTTATACATTTTTAAAAATAATTTGTCCGTATAAGCCAATAAATCACAAACATGTGAATTTTATTTTTTAAAAGCTTGCATTAGAGTTCATAATTGAGCATTTGTTAGTCTTTGACTAGTGTCTTTAGAGCACTCCTTAATTGGACACATATATTAACATTATTGGATATTAAATAAGAAAATTCGATGAACTAGTCTTGGATCTCTTTACTTCAAATTTCAAACTTAACCATCTATGAATTCCACACCATTTATTGTTTTTGGTCTTCATCAAAGATTCTATTATTATGCCATGTGCATGACCACCATCGAAGCTCTCCCCTCTTTTTATTCGTAATTTTTTTTAAAGAGAATTATTATTTAGCTATACTTCTCAATTTTAGGGTAATTGAGTTTAAAGAAAAAAAATAAAATAATACCAAGAACACAAACAAAATGTCATAACAATTTCATAACATTTTCAAATTAACACATCAACTTACACATAGGTCCACAATAATCTCCAATTAATTTTTTTTAAATATTAATTTGAAAATGTTGTGAATTTTTCTTGTGTCCATAACATTTCTAAAAAAGAAAAAAACCAGCAAATATGTGTGTGGAGGAATGAGATGTTGTATACTTGTATAAATATACCTTTTTTTTTTTTTTTAATGCCTAAATATATGCTGTAAGATATCCCGAATTGAACTAACTAAGAGAATTTTGACAGGTTTACATGCAGCCTAGTGCTTCAAAGCATGTGAATTCTGAAAATGATAATTAAGAAACTGGATTCGGCTGTTGCTGGTTTTGAAAAATTACTGAAAGAATTGAGACAGCTTTACTTGCAGCGTAGTACTTCAAAATATGAAGAGAAACTGGATTCGGATGATGCTGGTTTTGAAAAATTACTAAAAGAATTGGGACAGCTTTACAAGCAGTGTGGTGCTTCAAAATCACCTGAAAATTCTGAAAGAGTTCAGAATTTGAAATCACCCCAAACTGTATGCTGCTGTTGTTGAACCCAAGACAACTTCTATTTTACAAAGACTCTGATTGCTGATGCTTTAAGAAAACTAGTTCTGAATCCAGAAGGAGTACCTGACATTGTTATTGCAAAGCAATGGTTTGTTTTGATGTCTTTGCTGTTTTCAGATTTGTCTTTCTAGTGATGGAGTTGCTACTTGTTTGGATTCTGAATAATGATGGCAAAACTAGGAAAAGGATAACGTGTGAATTCTGTTTGATGAACGGTATTAAATTCAATGAGGATTGTGTTTGTGTGTAGTTTATTTACACCTTTTGTAATCCTAATCCGTGTGATGTGATTTATAGGATTTGGTTATCTGATCTTATATTTTACAATCATGCTTGAATATTCATTTAAGTAACTAATGCAATGAATGGGCACCCTGGTATATAGGGTAGGTTTTTTTTTTTTTTTTTAATTTTTTATTTACACATTCTAAGTTTCTAACTATAGATAGGGTATACCTTTCAAAAATAGAACTACAATGTGATAATTTTATGACACTGATTAATTCCATTGTGATTCGTTTTATAAGGCATTTACCTCTCTCATGGATTGCCTTATGCAGCATTTTTGCTAATTTTGATGATTTGGCAATTGCCAACATCGCATATAGAAAAAGAATGGAAGAAAAAGACGACATACACTCATATTTCTGATTCTCATTCTAATTTTCTCTTTCAATTCCTGACATTTGGGTTTGTGTATGTTTAAAAGAGAGAACGTTTAAGGTAATTTTTTCTTAATTCTTTCCCAGTGAGTGTTGGTAGCACTTGCCACATTACAAAATTCCTCTGAAGGTAGCAAAAATAGTCAAAATACCTCATAAAGCAAAGTAGCAAACCACAATAGAGGTGAATGCCGTATTAAGCAAACCAAAAGAGAGATATGGTATGGATGATATAAATTGCTTAATAAAGAATTCTTGAATAACTATTAAAGCTAGTACTCACTACATCAAAAATATTTTATTAAAAAAAATGTAAATCCATTAAAAAATATTCGCTTTAGATGAAATTAATGTTTGTGAGATAACATTTAAGACGTTTCACTTAGAGATTTTTGTTGTGAATGCAGTGTTGTAGACAACTAAAAGAGTCACATTAATTCCTTGCATTTTTTCATTCTCATCTTGTTTTTAGTTATTCCTAATATTTTTATATTTTGAAATGTTATCGTAACTATGTCTCGCATTCTTAAATGCTGAAATGCTGAGGTCTAAACATTAGAAATTGGAAATTTTAGTTCAGCGAAAAAAAGAGGCAATTTTTACTTTGTTTTATATAATTTTATCTTAACATTATTTTGTTAGGAAGACACCAAGTGGGGCCCAGCGTTCTAGTGAATTAGACAATTAGACAAAGCTACGTGCCTGCCCAGCGTTCTAGTGAACAATATGGATGTAGAGTTCTCTGTGCCTGCCCAGCGTTCTAGTGAAGAAGAGGATGAACTTCAACATAGTGTTAAAAAGTTTAAAGAAAATAATGGTGCAAGAAGCTTCTTGCAACCTAGGAAGTTAGTGAGCTACAAAGACAGTCTTGTGGGAGACATTCCGGGTGCGTACGAGCAGAAGTTTACTACAAGCCAGCCTTACTGGGAGGAAGACTATGAATCGGAGACCGAGATGGAGCCTTTAACAGAGGGTATGGCTGAAGTTAAACTCTCCAAAGAAACAAAAGCGCGCATTGGAGCGCCTTGGTCGAAAGCTTTGATTTTGAAAGTGTTCGGTAGGTCCGTAGGTTATCACTGTTAGAAATACTGAATTCAATACTATTGTATTTCACACTGAAAGAATATACATGAGTGCCTTTATATAGTAGGCATATAAGTGCAGTACAAGTAAATATGAGTGCTATACAAGTAAACTAGTTTGGGCCTAAAGCCCACAACACTATACATGTTAACAATCACTACTTCATTTTTAAGATCAATGCTTTGTGGAAACCGACGGCGAAGATGGCTTGTGTGACCCTGGTTAAAGGGTTCTTCTTGGTTCGTTTCACCAACAGTGAGGACTATGACAACGTCCTTTGGGGAGGTCCATGATTTTTAGGGGAATATTTCCTTGCAATCAAGCCAATGGAGCCTTAGTTTATTGCTTCGAAGGCAAAACTCACGTCGGTGGCAGTTTGGGTTAGACTACCTGAACTACCAATTGAATTCTATGATACCTCGGTGTTGCGAGAAATTGGGAGTGCTATCGGTCCAGTTTTACGCATCGATTCCTACACAGCTTTAGAGACAATAGGAGGTTACGCGAGACTTTGTGTCCACATAGACTTAGAGAAACCGCTTATCAGTTCTATTCGAGTGGGAAGAGTGGTTCAAAAGGTGCTTTACGAAGGAATATGTGAGAGTTTGTTTAGACCTTTTAAACTAGATTGTTTGACCTAATATATTAATCAAGTGATTACTTAGATTAATTTTCAGGCCTAAGTTAAAACAAATAAATCATATCATGCAAAGTTGCGAAAAAGTAAATAACACCATGATATAATTACCTAGGAAAACCAATTAAATTAACTTGTTTCAAGGTAAAAACCTGGAGAAGATTTGACCTAGTTATCCTCAAGGTAAACCAAATCCACTATAAAAGAATTGAAGTTTTTACAAAAGATTTAACCCTAAATCTAATGCTACCTCATGTAGTAATTTACTAACACGACCACATGCAAGCTCCGAATCCACAGACTCCTCTTCTTGGATTAACAGCAACACAAGCACACCCTTGCTTGTGATTTTGAGACTCCACTCAAAGGTTTCAGATCACCATCAGTAGTTGATCTTGAATGCAGCAACTAGTTCTACCAATCCTTGATTGTAGTTTAAGCTCTGGTAGAATCTTGTGTAGTTAAAAGGTACAGAACCTCTCAAATTTCACAAAGAGTAACACACTAGTTTTTCAAAAGTCTTCAAAACATAGTTAGAGTTTTCTTTTTATATGTGTAGAAGTTTAAGAGAAACCTTAAATGTTTTTGTTGTGATTGGACTTAAATAACCTTCTACAGAAAACCCTATCTGCGATTTTCGATCGGTCGAGAATGATAGAACTTGAATTCTCTTTTCTGCAATCAGCTAGACTTTGTAATCTTCAAACACACTTATTTAAGCACATTCTAAACTCTTAGACTGGACTAATTTTGCTCTCGGTTTTGCTAACACATTACAACCATGATTCTAAACATTTAATCTAAATCTTTAGAAGTAGAACCTAACAAAGAGCAAGCATCATGAAGTTGAAGTCATAAGTTGAAACTCTATCTTGTGTGTGTGTGCGAGCGACCTAGTAAACAGGTTGGATTAGGTCTCATTTGGGTTCGAGTCAAAGTAAAAAACAAGTAGTCTTTCATAATAATAATAATTATTATTATTATTATTTTCTTATTTTAAAAGTTAAATAATATATCAATTTTTAAGTTTACATAATCAAAAGTTCACTAATGATATCATCACTATAAAAGAACAAAAAAATAAAGTGCAAATACCCACACACAAAGACTAGCATATGTTCACAGAGTAAAAATATAAATGGTCATCACCAAATCCACTATAAATATTTTTGTGATATAAACTAACAAACTAGACCTCCGATACTAGTAATAGATATCGTATCCAAGCTCTCTGCTCCTGCTATAACTATTGAACCAACCTTTAGTCTTCATAGTGATTTGGTGCCGCAAGTCGATTGCTAACCGTCAAACTAATCTCTTGGCCACTTCAAGGTCACTTGAAGATTTTGGTGTTTCCTTTGTGGTTTCAACAACACATCCAATAAATTTAGTGATCTTGAAACTCTCAACCTCTCAAAGATGATGAAAGCGAGAGGGTTGGAAAGCAAAGAATATTCTCAAATGAATTGTTTGTGTATTTTTTAGCCACTTAGATTTGATATTGGGGTTTTATATTTGTAGGCTTTGGGCTAGAAGTGGCTACACAAACTAATCTAGAAGCAACTCTCGAAAATTCCATACTAGGGCATTAGTTGACCAAAAGTCTTTTGCATTGTTAAAGATATATTAGCCCACATATTCAATAGGTCCAAGCGCAGTCACCCTTGTTGTACAAGTCAAGACATATTTTTGTATTAGTTAATTAATCATAGTTAATGTGTGGTTATTCTAAGGTTAAGCCTATTATAAATACCCTATATTGGTTTCATTGTAACATAGGATCTGTACTTCGAGCATATATCAAAGATGTAGCCCTTAATAGTTTCTTCCTTGAACATAGGTTGTTAAGACTGAACCACATGATTCATTGTGTTTTCTTGTGTCCCTTTTTTATGCTTCTGATTCTGCATCTATTTTTTATCTTCTCTAATTTATTTAACATGGTATTAGAGCCAACGATCTTGGCCTCTAGAAAAATCTTTGTTCCTATTCCAAGCTTCTTCTTGCAAGCCACCATACTATGGTCTCCATAGCAACTCCATGACTTAGTCTAGATCTATCTCCGTACCTAGGCAACCTCAAACATGCCTCCATCAAAGTCTTTTCTTTGTGTCCGTAAACATAAAATCTCAAGTTTGAAAATCAAAGAATTGACAATGTTTCACAAATATAAATTTGTATTGATGCATTTGTAGTTAAAATTTTCTGTATTTAGATTCTAATGCAATAGAATTATCCTCTGATTCAACTACCTTGGAAAAGTCTTCGATTCAAGTATTGCATCGATGTGGTCTTGATTTGAACACAAATTGTCTTCACTTTGATTGGAAAGTGGATTGAAAGATCTTTGGAATGAAATTGTGATAAATATTTTGCTATGAGCTTGTTAGAGATTTATACGAGTCTTGAGAAGGTGTGATGACACATGATTGGCTATTAGCAGTGACACATGTCATAATTTTAAATGTGGGGTTTTGTATCTTGTTCTCCAATGGACACCTGACATTATTTGATTAGTCAAAATGTTTTAATTTAAAATAACACATGGTAGCTTTTATTCAGATTGCTTATGTCTTTTTTTTTTTATAAAATAAACCAACATGTGTCGACGTGTGATTGAATCTTGGGTGTTCTTTGTAATTTTTATTCTGAAACACTTGGAATATTTCCATTGGTCTTTAGATAATGATAGTAGAATCCACTAAATAGCATGTGGCATCTTGTAATTGGATGCTTTGAATGTACTACGTGGACTTGATGAAATGAAGTGGCAATTTGTGATTGGTAGGAAATTTTCACTTTTGACAATGTCACCACTACATATGTACTCTAGAATCATCAACCATGCAGCCACCATTGTTGCATCGTCCCCGTCATCACATCTTAGTGCCATCAAAGGAACTCCTCAAACCTCCACCACTACAAGCATTGTGGATTTAAAGCTCCCACATAGGCAAAGACTACTCTTTCCTCATAAATCCTTTTTAGCCCTCGAAATATTATCATGCGACCCACATAGGCCTCCTTATCAACCTTAAGTGACTAAATCCTAGATTCCTAGTCACCTCCAAACACCACCGTAGCACAAAATTAAAAACCTAATGAAGTGAACCTTCAATCTTTCAAGCTTACTAGTTGTAGGTTTCTTTTGAAAAAATTGACCACAATGGTAAGTTCCTTGACGTCCCATGGCCAAAACCCTAAAATCTGACAGCCTCCCTCCATTACATGTGTCACGACATGCAACCAAAATCATCCTAGGTGTTGTCGCCTCTGCACCCTCCAGTATGCGCCTCAACGCCTATCTCACGCACCTCACATGCCATCAATATTTGCACGTCACATGCCTTCATGAGTTCCACGCACCATAAACGCGGTCTGCCTATAATGCAGTGGCGGCGCCATGTTATGCTCAGGGTGTTCCTAAGAACACCCTGACTTGAAGTTTTTATATATACATATATATATATATATATAATAATTAATTTTTTTTTTTTTTAATTTTGGTACCCTTACAAAAAAAATAGGAACACCCTCAGTAAAAATTGGGAACACCCTCAAATTAAAAAAAAAAAAAAAAAAAATATTTGTTCTACTTTCAAGCAAAAAAAAAAAAAAAAAAAAGCCCAAAAAAAATTTCAACTTAAATCTGTAAAAAAAAAAAAAAAAAAAATGTAACAGAGCAAAGCAAAAAAAAATTTGTAACAGAGCAAAAACGGACGGCAACTAGCAAGCCCAACATCAAGCCTACGGCAAGCCCAACAAATTACTGAGGAAGCAAACCCACCGTTTCTCAAAAAAAAAAAAAAAAAAAAAAAAAAAAAACCACAATACAGATCAGCAACCTCAAATCAATAGTTCAGTACATCAGACATCAGAAATCAGAAATCACTAAAGCTTTTCTCAAAAAAAAAAAAAAAGAGGAAGAAAATCACTAAAGCTAAAGCAAACCTAAAAAGAAAAAACAGAGCAACGGCGCCTCCCCTTAGAAGTTAGATCGGCCCAGCTCCAGCGCAATCGCTCATCGGACATCGTCGCCCCTCATCTCATCGAAGACGGAGATCGGTCCAGCTCCAGTCCAGTCGCAGTCGCTCAGCCTCATTGGACATCGTCGCCCCTAGCCTCATCGCATCGGAGACGGAGATCGGCCCAGTTCCAGTCGCAGTTGCTCAATCATCGTTGCCGTCGCAGTTCACACTTGCACATCGGAGATGAAGATCGGCCCAAGTATTTCTCTCTCTTTTTCTCTCTGACTCTCTCGAAGTCTCTCACTCTCTCTCCCTCAAATATGAAATGAAATAATGAAATAATCTTATGACTCTCTGTCTCTCTCTCTCTTTATTAACTTTAGTCTTTATCTGAACACTGTGAACTGTGATTGGCTGAATCACCTTTCAAAAAAAAAAAATGATTGGCTGAAGCACTCAGTGTGTTAGTGGAGTTTAACTTTAATAATTTTTTGACTTTTTGAATTGACATTTTGGCTTTATCTTCATTCTTATCCGTTGGTTGGTGTGTGTTGTGTTGAACTGTTTGGTGAGATATTAATTGTCTTTTAGGATAATATTATTGTGATTTGTGAAATTATGATTGTGAAATTTTCTGATTGGCAGGCTTGTCTGTTGAGTAGTGTAATGTGCATATCAGCACATGAAATGTGTAATGTGCACGTGACTTACTTTTTTAGTGTAACGTGTAACTAATAAATAATAATTTAATTAATCAATAATTAATTGGAAAAAATAATTAATAAATAATAATTAATAATTTAATTAACCAATACATTATAAAAGACAAACAAATTAAATTATATTAGGCTAAACAACAAATAATAATTTTATAATTAATAGAACAATAATATAATAAATTATAGTTTATAAAAGACAAACAAATTAATAAAACAACTAAACAACAATAATTAATAATTTTATTAATATTTCAAATAAACTTATAGTTAATTGTTTATTCTTTTACTAGAATTATGAACAAATATTTGATGAGAAAACTATGTACTCAAAAAAAAAATTTCTAGAAAAATTTTTTAGGAACACCCTGGGAAAAATTCCTGGAGCCGCCACTGCTTTAATGACATCATTAATGATGTCATCGTTTGACATGTGTAGCTCTTATGTCTTGCCACACAAGCTTCATCATGTCTGCCTACTAGCTTCTTTGTGTCATCGCCAGCAACCACAGCAACCTTCTCTCTCTCTCTCTCTCTCTCTCTCTCTCTCTCTCTCTCTCTCTCTCTATTATTGTTGATGTCATCAATACCATCAAATCGGGTTGCCCCAAACCAAACAAGTGACCTTAACTATTTCTTGAATTGGTTTCCCTTTGAAATGCTAGACTGGACCAGTCCAAGCTAACCGTTGACTTTGAATCTGCTTACTTAGACAAATGGCTTGGACCGTTGACTTTTTTATGTTAACCACAAGTCAAAATTTTTTGACCAGGCATATCTTACTTAGGTTTCCCCATAAATTCAATTTTGGAGTTTGTTTCCCCATTTAAGACTCATAAATTGCTTAAATTGCCAATTTCTCATTCTTTTTTTGGTCTCCTATATGGGAAAAACTTGCCAATTGTGCTTCATCATTATGTCATTTTTGCTGATTTTGTTCAAGCTGTTAGGGTCATATTTTCATGTGTTGGCGTATCCTTTAACAAAACACACTTTACTTGTAATTAGGTAGTTTTAAGTGGTTTTTAAAATATTATGAAGTATGTTTTACAAACTAGACATGTGGTACTATTGAAGACATGAAGACTACAACAAAAAACTAGTGAAGAAAAGCTAAAAAAGTGAATCTCGACAATAGCTCGATACTAGCATCTATTGATAATAAATAAAGAACCTTGATACCTCTTGATCTATCGAGCTTCGTAGATTCAAAATTTTCAGATATTTTTTCGGCCCATGATGACTTGGACTTCTAGGGTTTAATTCACTAAACTTTTTGGGGATATAAAAGCTTTATTTTAAAGTCATCACAAGATACAAAGACTCAATTAGAAAATCTATACACTTATTTTGAAGCTACTACATTCTTACGTGGCTTAGGGTTTTGTAACCAAGTGTTTCATTCTCTACAAGTGTATTGAATAACTTTGCATCCAACAACAAGCTTCAAGTTGTTGGTAGTTAGTCACGTACTAGGATCCATGCAAAGGGAAGAAGTCTCTACAAAATTAAGACCAATTGGGAATTGGTATAAGGATTCTACTATAGGTAGATACTTTGGGATAGACCAGGTTTGGGGTAAGATTCCTTGTACTTCTTGATTTTGATTAGTGATTCTAAATTATGACCGAAAAAATACTCAGTTGGGTTTTTGCCTTGTAAGAGGCTTTCCTCATTAGTTAACAAATTACCGTATCAATTTATTTTCCATTGCATTCTAGTTTATTTGGTGATCTGTTCAAGCCTTCACGATTTGCATGTAATTTGACCTAATTAATCAACTTTAGTAATTAAATTAATTAACTGAGGTTAATTTATAACCCAACATAAGCCATTAGTGTAGCCATTCTGCAGCCATAGTAGTCTTCCTTGGTCATTTATGCACCCATTCTCAAACCTTTATAGCATTCTTCTGGCATTATTTTGTTGTCCTCTCCATTTTGCATGGTTCTTCTTCTATAGTGCCCAATCAACATCAAATCAATCTCTTCCAAGGTCATTCTCCAGGTATTCTCAAGTTTTCAAGGTATCTTCATGGTCATCTTTAAGGCATTATTTGAGGCATCTTAAAGGGATCTTCTCAAACTTGTTCCAAACTCAAGGCTCCATTTAATTTCCACCTTGAGTTTGAGGGTGGTGGTGGGGGGGGGGGGGGGGGGGGAGTGTTAGAGATATATAAACCCAAATATTTTAGGCCCAAGCTCAATCATGCTTGGTGTGCAAGCCATGGTATAGTCTTGTATTACAAGTCTATTAAAAGAAGTTAATGTAAGGTTAAGCTTATTATAAATATCCCATATTGGGATCATTGTAATACAGAATATGTACTTCACTCATTAGAAGAGATGTGGGCCTTATGGGTTTTTTCCATGGCCATAGGTCATCAAGACTGAACCATGTAATTCTTTGTATGATATTGTGTTACTCTTATATGCTTCCACTTCCGCATATTTTTTCTTAACTTATGCATTTCCTGTATAATTTTGTATATTCTCACTTTATTTAAAGTTATAAACTTTTAAGATTAGTGTCTCAGACTCTCATACATTATAGTTGTGCCATTTTTGCAGTTCTTTTGGTTCAAGCCTCCAAACAAGTACGTACATATGGGAAAATGCCTTTGCATTTGGAATTTCTATCTTTGGCCTGTTATTATTTCTTTATTTCTTGGGAAACTTGCAGGTAAGTATCCAATCCTTTTCCTTTCACTTCTTTTCTTTTAAAAATTGTTTAAGTGTCCTAGTTGTACAATTGAGAGAGAGAGAGAGAGAGAGAGAGAGAGAGAGAGAGAGAGAGAGAGAGAATCACTTTTTTTAAATGTAATTCAATAGCTACAACAATAGGGAATGATGGATTTAAATCCTGGACATCTTATGTATGCCAAAAGACAAAGAATAAGAAATACCAAAAAATTAGAAAGAGTAAAAATTAAATGAAAGATACAGATTCTACTTACCATGATACCCCAAATTTCCTCTACATAATAACATCTAAACATTAATGTTCCAAAAATTAAAGTCGTTCACAATATGGAACCATCTCAACGACAAAATTTTATACCCATATCACTCAAATTGATTGAATCCATCAATCCCTAGTATACCCAATCCAACCATTGCTTTAGATAAATAGAGTTAGGTTTCATAATCACATTTTATAGATAGCAATGTAATTCTAAAGCTTGGAAAATCAGAAGTAACAGACAGTGCACCAAGCCACCAGCCTACTCATATTTCTACTATGTAATAATGGCAGCCACATCTGGCTGACTTAAAAGCAGATCAGGCAAAACTTGATACAACCAAATCCCATTAGATCCACCATCACGCACTTTTGGTACAATGGTCACTCTTCAAGTATAAGTGCTTGTGGGATATGGGAGGGTAAGGGTCGAGGTTCAAGTTTCTAGATGGGAGCATCACACACAAATACATTTAGATTAGGCTAGAGTAGAATTTCTATCTTGTATCCACACAAAAAAAAAAAAAAATCCCATTAGGTCCATTAACCCCATCATGCACTTTTGGCACAATGATCACTCCTCAAGTATAAGTGCTTGTGAGCTATGGGAGGGCAAGGGTCGGGGTTCAAGTTTCCAGTTAGGAGCATCACATGCAAATACATTTAGATTAGGCTAGAGTAAAATTTCTATCTCTTATCCAAAAAAAAAAAAAATCCCATTAGGTCCATTAACCCCATAACACACTTTTGGCACAATGGTCACTCCTCAAGTATAAATGCTTGTGGGGTATGGGAGGCCAAGGGTCGGGGTTCAAGTTTCCAAATGGGAGCATCACACACAAATGTTTAGTTACAGATTATTGTAGACAAAGAAGCGGTATCTAGCAAAGAAGATATGATCGGCAACATTGGCCACGCTTTGAATTCTTTCGTCCCCTCACTATGCAGATTGTAAACTTAGTTACAGAACAGCCCCAAAATGAATTCAATTCCTAATATCCAAAACAAAAACAAATACTCAATAACAAATTCTAATTTTCTAACTCAAATACCTGAATCAAAACCAAATCTAACCCAAATGCCTAAATCCAACCAAATACTCAAACATAAATCATACTATCTCTGAGAAGATTATCTTTTTTTGCTAAGTAAATCTTTGAGAAAATTATTCTCTACCATAACATACAAAGTAATCAATTTCGTACAAAGAACATCAGTCTTTCAAGTTTAAGAATTTAAAACATGCAAAACCTAGAAAAACCCAACATCAAAAATAACAAAATCATGACTTAAAAGTATTTTTTTATTAAATATTGTCTAAAATCTACAATGTATAAACAAAATAACAAAATATTTTCAGATTTCAAAATCCCACAATTTCAATCCCCCTTACAAATAACAGAACATGTAAGAGAGGTAAAGTTAGGAGAATATTAGGAAAAAAAATTGGTACATTTGCTTTGATGAAATTAGAGACTCCGAATTGATGAAAGATTCCATTTCATCTCTGCAGAGAAAGAAATTGAATTTTTTACATCCAAGAGAGACGAATTTAAACACACCCATTACTAAAAATATCTAATAAAATAGTCGCATATCAGAATTTCGAATTCCTTAACCCTAATTTCTGGAACCAAACCCAACTATCATTGTAAAAGTTTAAAACATATAAGAGATCTAATTTGTGGGAAAAAGTCAGAGAATGAATACTAACCCCGTCGGAGGCATTGTTAATAGGCAGAGTGATTGCGTTGTAAGGTATGACTTTTCACAGTTAAAATCTAAACGTGTTAAAGTGTTTTGAAACTTTTAGATTTCTTATGCCCAAACGATGTAGTCTTTACCGTTTTGCCTCTTTCTCTGTTTCTTTCTCCATTTCTCAAGCTTCATCGCCTCTCTCTCTCCCTCTCTCTCTCCCTCCCTCTCTCTCTCTCTCTCTCTCTCTCTCTCTCTCTCTCTCTCTTTATATATATATATATATATATATATATATATATATATATATATATATATATATATATATCTGTATGCATAGTATTTTAACCGGATAATTTTTTAATTTATGGAGAGGCTTTTAAACGGTGTTGTAGCATTGCCAAGTAACATAATTTATCGCTTTTTAATTTATACGTGGCTGAATTTTAGATAGACATTTTTCCTATATGGCAATACCTCCTTAATTGCAGGAAAAGGCTTCTGCTATTATATATATATATATATATATATATATATATATATATATATATATATATATATATATATATATTTATAAGAAAAAAATACAAAGATAAAAAAATAAAGAAACAAAATTTTTAATTCAAGAGAAAAATGTACAAAAAACCAATATAAGTTTTATTTTTATTGCACGAAAATTATAGGTGGAATTTTAAAAATGAAAAAAAAAAGTTACATTACAAATTGTTCATTTATAGAAAACATAGCAAATATTTTATTTTTGAAATGGTTAGCAAATATTACATACTTTATATGCTATCTCCTCTACTTGAACCGACATCCTCCCCTCTCCCCAAGAACTACCAACTAGGTGGTGGTAACATAGAAAATAAATACAAAAAATATATATATATATATATATATATTTTTTTTTTGTTGAGAAAAGTTAAGAATAAATACAATTACAATACGATATAATGAATGTGTTGTCTTTGTATAGTTTTTTAACATGAAAAATACGAGTATTCACATAAGCAGTATTTTATATATTGTCCATATTGACTTAATTGTGACACATATAATATCTATATGTGTTATGCTTTTAGGGGAAAAATGAGTAATTATCCCTAATTTGAAAACTATGTACTAAAATGCTTATATTTTGAGACTATTTAGCAAAATGCATCTGTTTCTGATAAAATAGAGTGTTATGTGAAACTCGATATCATCAAAATTGAGTTCTATGTATATTTTTAAGTAGAACTCGACACTAGCAATGTTAAGTTCCACTTAAATTTTCATAAAAATTTAAGTGGCAAAATATGCATAGAATTCAACATTAACAATGTCGAGTTACACCTGTAACTTGATTTTGTTAAAATTCAATTCCAAAAATAGAAACATTTTGCTAAATAGTTTCAAAATATGGGCAATTTGCTACATAATTTTCAAATTAGGGGTAAATATCCATTTTTGTATACTAAATTTAGGGCCAAAATGGTTATTTACCCCTAATTTGAAAAATATGTAGCAAATTGCCTTTGTTTTGAAATTATTTAGCAAAATGCCCCAGTTTTGGAACTCGATTTTAACAAAATTGAGTTTTGTGTAAAACTCGATATCTCCAAAATGTTCTATGTATATTTTTAAGTAGAAATCAACATTGCTAATGTTAGTTCCACCTGTAACTCAATTTTGTTAAAATTAAGTTTCAAAAACATGAACATTTTACTAAATAGTTTCATAACAGGAATATTTGCTACATAGTTTTCGAATTAGGGATAAATACCTGTTTTAGCCTGCTTTTAGACAATGTTTAAATATCTGTATGCATGTGTGTGTATAATCATATACGTATGTCAGATTTTATCTTTCTGAAGACAAATTTTGACCTCACCACCATTCCATAATATAATCTCCACTAATAACTCTACATTACTGATACTGATATGGGAAGTAATATTTTGCCTATTGTTAGTGAGAATCTACTGTTCTAAAAGGGTGTAACTTTAGTCAAGTTAGCATACAGCATACAGCATACAGCCTCTTCTAATGTTCCATTATTAGTTAAAGTTCTAACTAACTATCGTACATACATTAAGTGGTGACTAGCCAACAATATTGTCTTATTCATTTAGTAACTTTACTTACTATCGTACATACATTAATTTATGGTAGATGACAACATTGATTAGGCATAAATATAATATTAAGTTATTTAGCCAATAGTTTGAATTATTAATAATTACGAAGTGTACTTATTTTTACATTTTTACCAAATGCTTTGCTAGGAAATTGCGAACTTTGAATTTTTTTTTTATTCAATAAGTTTTTGTGATAATTTTTCTATTTTATAATTATTGATGTGATAAATTGTGAGTTTTAGATTATGAGCAAGTTAACTGCAATATTTAACTTTTTTACAAAAAAAAAAAAGCTAATTTTTATTGATTTATTGATTATGATCTTTTAATGAATTGTTTTTAAGTTAATATATTTTTAAAAAATTCCTCTGATATTTGGTATAAAATCAATTATAAATGAATTCTGAGATGTAAAGAAAGTTAAATTTCATTTTAATAGATATTTACATTGCAAGTATCAAGAAACATTTATTTTGTATTTTTTATTTGATAAGATTTTTTTTAAGTGAAAGATTTTGTTGTATATTAGTATGCAATAATTGCTAAATAATGGGTTATGTAGCAATAATTGCTACTAATATACATGGGTTATGTAGCAATAATTGCTAAATGAACCATTCACACTGGTTCAAAGATGAACCATTCACACTGGTTCAAAGATCATGTGAATTGGGTTATGTAGCAATAATTGCTAAATGAACCATTCACACTGGTTCAAAGATGAACCATTCACACTGGTTCAAAGATCATGTGCAATTCACATGATCAAATAGACCCGTAAACACTATACATTCCTATGGTTAATACTAAAATAGAAAATTTATACGTTGGCCCTCTCCATTAAAATCCCATCCCTTTCCACCCATATTTTGTTGGTTGGTGAAACCGTGAAAAAGACAAACATAGGAAGATTTGAGGGATTGACCAGTGTGAACGGTTCATTTCATTCATCAATTAAGATCTTGATGTCAGGTCTTACTCTTATTTATTACTTGCATCTACTTCTGCACCTCCGCATGCTCTTTTTTTTTTTTTTTTCCCTTCCCTCATGTTCCGCCCTGTCAAATGCATGCTACTTGAGTCTGTTATCACGATGTAAAACACAGTTTAAAATAAAATTTTCAATCATTTACTCTCACATCAGAGTCTGCGCCAATCTTTCACGTGGCATAAATGGACAAAACAAAACAGCTTTAAACGGACGGCATTTTTGGTCCTACATCTTGGGTCACAGGTAACAGTTAATTTGGTCATAAAGAGTTTCTTAAAAAAAAAAAAAGTCACGATCACATTTAATTTGATACATATTATTTTCAATTTACAGTTCATTTGGTCTTTAATATTAACTTATTAACTCTAAAATAATAAAATTAAAAATATATATTTACATAATAAGGTGTGCAATTGCTAACACAGTTGACGTAATAATAAAAAATAAAAACTCATTGAAAAATATTGCAAAGTATACTTTTTTTTTCCAATTTTTTACCATTTTTTTTAAGAAGTACCTCACTTAGATTTTTTAATTCAAAAAGTATAAAAATTTTCATAATTATTAATATGATATATGGTGATTAGCCTATAATAAAAATTGTGTCAATAGTAAATCCTTTTAAAAGTAATTTTGCTAAAACCATAATTCTCGGCTTGATAAATTTTGGAAAATATTATATGTCCTTTTTAAGTTTTAACATGCTTGATTTTCATTTCCATCATATATTCCACATTACTATGTTTAGTTAGCTGATTTTACTTTGGAATAAAGGAGATTCTAAAAATAAATAAAAACTTTGGAATAAATGAGACATGTCCTTTTGGGGTCCTACCCCTTGGCCCATCCCTTATGATGAGGGGGAGCCTCCACCGGAAAGACCTGACAATTTCTCAGAACAAATTGAATTCTTATCGGTTGAAGGCCTAATGATTTCTTAGAGGAAAAAAAAAAGAGTTCTTATTGGTTGGTGAAGAATACAATATTCTTAAAGAGAGACTTGACCATTGTCCATGGTTCATACTACACACACTGTTACTAAGTGTTTTTAGGTCTGAAGGACATTGAAGATGGCCAGGTCTCCAAGGTTCTTCTTGTTCCTGTTTTAGTTGTTGCAATTAATCTTCTTTTATTAAAACAAACAAAGAATTGTTATGATCTCACTAATTTAGTCCAATACATCAAAAAAGACACACTCTTCTCTCTCTGAAAAACTTTATAAAAATGTGCTTAGGGTTTCCTTTATATACTAGAAGAAGTAGATCTGAAACCCTAATCCTTTTTGGGCTTGAGCTACTATTAGGTCGAATTTAAAATTCTACAGACACATATTTCAATCGGTCAAGCCAGTTCTTCAATCAATCGAACCAGGCAGATTTTGAAATATTCTTTTTGAAGCTTGTATGTTTTTGAATCTTGACTTGAATCACCCATTGTTTAATAATACCTATAGACTCTAGGATCTATATCTAGACAAGTTTGTGTTCACGATTTGCCAATTGTTCTAAACTTTTAGAACCTAACAATCTTATTCTTTGGCAATTCATGACAAAACTTACATACAAAATGAAATACTCAAATACAAGAACAACCCAATATAATAAAAATGCCCAAATACATCACAAATCCCAATCTAAGACTCTTAACTTAGAAGTTGCAATAAGAGGTAGAAGGTCTTGATCATAATGTACTTGTCTTTCCTGAAAACACTCCGAAAAACACATCAATGCATGTGTGGAAAGAAAGACATATAAACAATATGAAACACACATATAAAACAAAAGTGTAAACTAACTCTCCCCCTAAGTTAGATACATCAAAAAAATTTATTTTCTCCCTCTTTCAAAAACAATTTCAACTCCCCAAAAAAAAAAAAAATCTCCCCCTTTCAAAAACAATTTCAACTCCCCCCAAACAAAACAAACACGATTCCCACATTTCATCTATTTCTCCCCCTTTTTGTCACGTATTGACAAAAACAACTCAAACAAAGAGTAAACAGAAAACATACGCAACAAAAGTCAAGAGAAAATAGAGAATCAAGGAAACAAATGAATCTAGCTCTATAGAGAATAGAGGCAACTCCCCCTATGGAGAGTAACAACTCTCTCTAAGAACAACAAAGGTTAAAAAAAAACTTTTCTCCCCCTATAAAAATAGGAAATAACAACACAAGTTTTGGGAAACCAGTTTTAGGGAAACTTTAGGAGGTGGGGAAAAACTAAAAGAAACATAAGTTGAGGATACACTTAAAAAATATTATCTCTTTCTATAAATGCAAACTTGACACATTGTGACCCATAAATAGATGGTGTTTGAACTCAAATTAAGTAGAGAAAATATTTGCACATTAGTATCCATCATATTTTAAAACATATTTTCAATTTTTAGCATTTCACACATCAAGAAGAATAGCATATACTAAAATGTACAAAGGACTCAAAAATTAATCAATCAATTTTTAGATCAAGTTGAGTACCCAATTTAGCAAAGTGTATGCATGTTATGTGTGAAAACAATGAGAAATATGACTGCAAAACTGCAAGATGGATACACAATTGATGCATAAAAAACAATTTGGTCAAAAACTTAGAAACTGAATATTTTTCAGTTTCGATCGGTCAAGAATCGATCGAATACCAATCGATTCAAGGCGAGAGCAATGATTAAAAATTAAGGGATTTTTGATCGCTTGAAAAACACACCTAGTCGCTCCAAATTCTAGAAATTTGCATTTTTGAAAAAATGCAGAAGATTATGAAGAAACAACTCAACCCAAGTAATTTCATGAATGAAATGCTAGAGAATGGTTTAAATGTTTTTTTTAAAAAAAAACATGAGTTTTCAACCCAAAACTTCAAAACAAGGTTTTTAATAATCAAAAACACAATTTTTGCCAACCCTTAAACATATTTTGCATCAAACACCATAGAAAACATAATCTTGGATGGCCAAATTGATTCACACACAATTTTATGTACAAGGCTTAGCAAAGACTAACTTGTGATGTGTGTGTAAACTAGTGAAAGCATGAGATATATGTGAGGTGATATGTAAATAGTAATCAATCACAATTTCTACATTATTCATCACATAAATTTGAAAGTGACTATCACCTAAAGAATTACATCATATAACTCTCACATCTCCTAGATCAAGAGTATTGTTCTTCAAAAAAATCAAAATCAAAAGTATTGTGGTTCATTAGTATTGTTCGATGAAAATATTTTTACTTCTTCTGTTCTTCCTATGTAAATAATAATAAATAAATAAATAAGGTCTATTGCACTTGAAATAAATAAAAAAATTGTTGTGGTCACTAGTCCCAATAATAAGACCTGAATATTGTAAAGTTAGCATCAAATATGACAGGCAAGCCAAACGATCATATATCTATATGTCACATTTTTTTTTTCAAGTTTTCAACAATAATTGTGTGAATATTTAGCAAAAAAAGGAAAAAAAAAAAAACAATAATTGTGTGAATTAATCTAAAAACATAAACAGTTCAACCAAGGAGGTCCATGGCTCGGAAGCCCCTAGAATTTTGAAAATATATATAGTATATAAATTTTATGAGATTTTATAATTTAGATTCAAGAAAATTCTTCTCAGAACTCTTAATATAATCCTAGGCCCCTTTAAAAAAAATGGTCCAAACAATAACAACAAAAATTTGCGCAAAAAAAAAAAAATAATATTTAGGCCCCCATCCCAAAAAAATTTATTAAAAACCCATTTTATGAGATGTGTCAACAGATCCCAAATATATTAATTTAAAAAAATCACACCACACACTATACATGTCTAATGAAAATAAACACAATTAGTTAATTTTATAACAAAAACTTTCCAAATTTATTAGGACAAAACTTAGATATAGTTTTTTATGTGCTCTACATTAGGTTCTTCAATTAAATTCAAACAGATAATTAGATTAAATTTAATTTTCATTGAAAAAATAATCATATTTATGTGTTTTATTGATCAACATAGACATATGTTTGAATTTAATTAGAAAACCTAATATACTACATATAAGGAATTATATCTAAAATTAACTAATTTATTATTAACGATTGTTGGTAGGTGGGTTAGTGATAGGGAATATTTCAATTGGACCTATCCAATAGTGAAACCCAATCCATCAAACACTTAGACCAGTCTAACATACCGCTTAGCAGCTAGCTAATCCACCACAAGGACTATTCATGGAAGTGAGTCATCCAGCCATCTTGACTAGTCGGATACCCACATGGATGGGCGAGTGAGAACAATTACCCAATATGGAAATTATTACATACCACACCAAAAGGTTCTCCTGCAAATCCGTACCCACTAAGTATGAGAAGTTAAACCCAAAGATCTCAATGCCACTAACTCCACTCTTGCCATTATAATAATGCCTACATTCTTGGGAATTTGGTCACCCTAAACTACTGCATAAGCACCAAGACACCTCCATTACAAGATAAGTGTGTATAATTTCCTAATTCTCATACGTTTAGAGTTCATGGAGATTTTTGTGAATTTCTAACTTAATCTTTGAAGGGTTTTTGGCCAACACTATACCAATACACTTCGTAGGTATTCTGCTCTTCAAGTCTTCTAACACTGCGAGTTTACATGATTGTCTTGTTGATGATCCTAAGCATCATTAGTTGGATAATTATTTTTATCTAAATAACTTAATACTTCAGTTATATTCATCTATTTGTCTTATGTATTTCATCAAGTGATCCGCTATTTTTTATTGTTTTATCAAGTTTGTGATGGGTGTCTCCATGCATCGAGCACAATTACATTGTTAAGCTTACTAAATAGACTTCCACATGGATTTTATTTTATTTTGGGTTTTTTCCCCCTTTTTTTATCTAGCAATAATAATTAGTCTTCTTTTAGAATATAATGGGATATACAATGAGATAATAAACATAATTTTTATTTGACTTTTAGATTATGGGTAAGTTTTTATTTATTTATTTGCAGAAACATTAATGCTAATTAAAATATGAAAGTATACTTAGTGTGTAAAACACTAATGAATGTTTAGACCCCCCAATTTCAAATATAACCAACATAAGCTTATACTCAAACAATAAATGTGCAGAATAATAAGTACAAGCAAAAATCGAAACAAATAAATAACTCTATACCATAATTAATCACAACACAGCAGCAATTAAAAGACAAGAGTAAGGGTTAGAGAGATGCAAACACAAAGATAACACTAGCACGTGTTATCGAAGAGAAAACCGAAGAACTCGGCGAAAAACCTCTCCGCCGCCCTCAAGATGTGAAATGATCCACTAAAAAATAAAGTTGGGATACACGAATAGCAATAGACCCCCCAAGCCTAATTTATCCAATACACCTAAGCCCTCCAAGCTTCTTGCTCTAACAAGGTTAAGTCTAGCCGTGTCTTCTTTAGCTTTCCGAATCCCACAATAAGCCCATTGCATCAACCAAGTGAATTGGTCATCTCTGAACTGCTTCCCAAGCACCAAAATACCTCATCACTAATTTAGGTATGGTGAGATAATGATTTGGCTAATGAACCTCTCAAGGTTATGTCAATAGAGAGGGTGAGAATAGAGGAATTTTGAGAATTAAAAGTCTAAGATTGTGGATGAGTCAATCTTGGTTTTCTTTAGGGTTTTTCTCTCAAAATTCTCTCTAGAAACTCTCTACATTTCGTGAGTATAAGGGTATTTATAGTAGAGTACGTGAGGAATGTGAAAAATCATTTTTCTGCAAAACAGGGCATTCTGGCGACTTAGTCTCGCAAGTGGGATGAGTTGCGAGTTTGAGTCGCAAGATAACTACTAGGCCAGACCATACTATTTGTCCTGTAGTGCTCTAGTTGTCATGACTCTTCAGCTTCTTGCATGCTTCACATGTGTGACATTTTGGCGACTTACCAGTCGCGAGTCACTCGTGAGATCTAGTCACGAGAAACCTCTTGAATGCTCACACACTTGAATTTCTTCACACTCTCTCACACACAACCCTTACATAATTCCCACCTAAATACAGGGTATCTAATTGCTGAAGTACAAGCAAATTTGACATGGAATAAAGCCAACACATGATTGAATAAATTCAACCTTACAAAATACACAAACACAAAAGTATTATATAGAATTTTTTAAACAGACTTATAATACATTACATAACCAGAGTACTGCTTCAATATTTAACTTTTTCACACAAAAAGCTTAAATTATTTGGAAGATTATTTTTTATTTTGGGTAACTTTTATTGATTTATAGATAATGATCTTTTAAAAAAAAATTTAAGTTAATATATTAAAAAATTCCTCTATTATTTAATATGGAATCAATTATAGATGATTTTTGAGATGTAAAGAAAGTCAAATTTCATTTTAATAGATAATTACATTGCAAGTATCAACAAACATTTGTATTTTTTCATTTGATAATATTTTGTTAATACTAAATGAGTACTAACTTGGATTTTCATTATATATAAAAAAATAAAAAAATAAATAAAAAAAAGCTTGGATTTTCATTAAAAAATAGAAAATTCATACGTTGGTCCCCTCAATTGAAATCCTAGGTCCAGCCCTTTGCACCCATAGATTCCGAACTTATCTCATAACTAGCGGTCACTACTGATAATGAGCATGACAGGAGTTGCACTCGTTTATTGCTTGTGTCTGTGTGGGTCTGTTGATTATTTATTGCTTTAAATATATTTGCCCATGTAAAACTTGTGATAAATAATTATCTGCTTTAAGTCTTGAATAATTCATTAATTCATTAGAGTTTTTTTTTTTTGAGAAGAATTAATTCATTAAAGTTGGTTTTTTTTTTCAGAGATATAAGTATATATTGTTGCAAATCTGATATCTAATAGTAACTAAATATTTTGTATATATATATAAAAAAAAATTTATTTTGTATCTTTCCATTTTATGATATTTTGTTAATATTAAATAAATACTAATTTGAATTTTCCTTAAAATAGAAATTTATACGTTGGCTCTCTCCATTGAAATCCAGCTCCATCCCTTTCCACCCATATTTTATTGGTTGGTGAAAAAGACAACATCGGAAGACTTGAGGGATTAAACTGTGTGAATGGCTCATATTACTCACTAATTAAGATCACGATGATCCTATCAAAAAAAAAAAAAAAAGATCACGATGACAGGTGTTACTCTTATTTATTACTTGCAGATGTCTCCATGCATGCTCTTAAAATTATATTTATAAGATTGATAATTTTTGTTAAGAGTTTTGTAATTCAACAATTGATATTTCTTGATATTTTTTTGAGAAGTCACTACAAAAAAATCGTCCTATCCCAGCGTTTTTTTCCCGGCGTTTTTAAAAACCGCCACAATAGAGAAGCCTATACCAGCGCTTTTTGAAAACGCTGGTATAGGAAATCCTATTACGGCAGCTCAAAACCGGCGCTTTACAAATCGCTGCAATAGGAGACCTATAGCGGCGGTTTCCAAAAACGCTGGTATAGGATGCCCTATTGCAGCGTTTTGTAACCGCCGCTATAGGTTAGGGTAATCTTTTTTTTTAATTAATTTAATTTTTGAAATTATCCTATCCCAGCGCTTGTAAAGCGCTGGAATAGGGTCACCTTATTCCAGCGCTTTAAAAAGCGCTGGGATAGGGTCAATTCGTAAGGGAATGGAGAGAGGCCTATCCCAGCGCTTTTTGAAGCGCTGGAATGGGTCACCCTATTCCAGCGCTTCAAAAAGCGCTGGGATAGGGTCACTCCATAAGGGGGACTGGAGAGATGCCTATCCCAGCGCTTTTTGAAACGCTGGAATAAGGTCACCCTATTCCAGCGCTTCAAAAAGCGCTGGGATAGGGTCACTCCATAAGGGGGACTGGAGAGATGCCTATCCCAGCGCTTTTTGAAACGCTGGAATAAGGTCACCCTAGTCCAGCGCTTCAAAAAGCGCTGGGATAGGGTCATTTCATAAGGGAATGCAGAGAGGCTTATCCCAGCGCTTTTAGAAGCGCTGGGATAGGTCACCTATAGTGTATATTTTGTTATTTAATTATATAGGTCTTAATGGATAAACTCACTAATACCCACTAAAACCTATCTAAAATTTAAATAAACAACATAAAATCTAAATTTCTAAAAATAACCAAAATACCCTTAAACCTAAGAAAATGACCAAAATACCCCTAAACCTAAGAAATGACCAAAATACCCACAAAACCATAAAATGACCAAAATACCTCTCGAAACCTAAAAAATGACCAAAATAACCTCGAAACCTAAAAAATGGCCAAAATAACCTCAAAGCCTAAAAATTAATCAAAATAACCTTGAAACCTAAAAATGACCAAAATACCCCCTGGAACTTAAAAAATGACCAAAATAACCCCGAAGCCTAAAAATTGATGAAAATAATTCCGAAACCTAAAAATAACCAAAATACCCCCCCTAAAACTATAAAATTACCAAAGTACCTCCCGGAACCTAAAAAATGACCAAAATACCACTGAAATCTAAAAAATAAGGAAAATAATCTCGTTTATAACCTAAAAATGACCAAAATACCCCCCTAAAACTATAAAATGACCAGAAGACCCCCCTAAACCTAAAAAATGACCAGAATACTCCTAAAACCTAAAAAATGATCAAAATACCCTTAATCTTATAAAGTGACGAAAAAACCCCTAAACCTTTGAAATGACCCAAATAAACCCAAAACCTCAAAAATGGCCACAACACAACCTGAAACCTCTAAAATTACCAAAGATACCCTGAAACCCCTAAAACGACCAAAATACCTCTAAACCTATAAAACGACCAAAATACCCCTCAAAATATCTAAAATGACCAACATACCACTAATCCTATAACATGAACAAAATACACCCAAAGCTTCTAAAATTACCAAAATAGGGGTTTAGGGGGTATTTTGGTCATTTGTTATGTTTAGGGAGTATTTTAGTCATTTGTTATGTTTAGGGAGTATTTTGGTCATTTCTTAGTTTTAGGGGGGATTTTGGTAATTTTTTAGGTTTATGGTGTATTTTTATCAACTTATAGGTTTAAGGGGCATTTTTGTCATTTGATAGGTTTTGGGGTATTTTGGTCATTTTTTAGGTTTCGATGATATTTTGGTCATTTTAAGGTTTAGGGGTTATTTTGGTCATATGTAGGTTTTAAGGGTACTTTGGTCATTTTTAGGTTTTATGAGGTATTTTAGTTAATTTTTAGGTTTTGAGGGTATTTCGAACATTTTTTAGGTTTCGAAGGTATTTCAATCATTTATGAAGTTAATGGGTTATTTTGGTCAATTTTCAAGCTTCGGAGTTATTTTGGCCATTTTTAAGGTTTCGGGGTTATTTAAGGTTTCGATCATTTAGACTTTTTGTTCATATAAAATTCTTCAATGTGGATATAACAGGAACGTAGTTTTTAATTTGTTCTTTTCTTTAGTTTATTTTGTCTAAGGTTGCAACATAGTGTTTAGAATTTTAGTTCATATAAAATTCTTCAACATGGAGTGTGTGTGTGTGTGTGAGTTTATATATATATATATATATATATATATATATATATATATATATATATATATATATATATATAACTTTTCTTCTCTTATAATTTATAAGTTGATAAAAATCTTAATTTGATTACAATCCAAATTCTTCATCTAATCCTTATTTTTTAGTGTAGTGTGTTATAATCCAAATTATTCATCAAATGCATTTAATCCTTCTTCTTCTTTTTAATTTTTTTTTTAAAATTTTTTATATGTATAGTGTATTATAAAAAAAAATAGCAACTTTCAAATTTTTTTATCTACTGCATTGCACGTAAAAAGAAAACATTTAAATAAAATAAAAATAAAAAATGACTTTCATTGGGAGGATATACACACGAGGAGGAATTGCTAATAAATTTGTTATCATTTTTTTTTCAAATATATTTTGTTTTAATTATTTTTTTCAATTATCAAATTTTTGGATTAAAAAAAAAACTAATAGCAACATGATTTTCACAGTAATACTCTTGGTATTGAGTTTTTCTCAAATTTTTTTTTTTTGAAGTTTATATTTACACATTTTGTTTTGATAGGGTGAAATTCGGTGCCTTCTACCTCACTTTCAAGGACAAAAATTCAGTTATTATGTAAGTTAATCTACTTTATTTTTTAATGTTTAGCAATTTGGATTGTTCATAATTCTTAACTATTACATTGAGATTACCACTTAAATATGCTTTCAATTATTTTTTTAAAATTATTGAATTCAAGGTTTTTCATTTAAATATGCACTTGAGCTTTAATTATGCAAACTCCCTTTATATTTTTTTAGGCATCTCCTTTTATATTAGTTGCGTAGTTATCTACCCTATTCCATTCAATTAATTTTGGACTTATATATGATTTTATTTATTTATAAAAACTTTTTTTTAGGTGAATTTATTTATAAAAACTTAATCTTACATAATATGCATTCATTATATAACTTAAAGTAAAATGTTACTTTGTTTAAAAAAAAAAAAAAAAAAAGTATAAGATTACTTTATTTTTATTATCAATTTTATTTTATTTAAAATAATTTTTTTTTATTTTCATTAATTAAAAAAAAACCCTAATCTTTACATTAGATATTAAATATTAATTTGTACAAATTACATCAAGAAGTTCCAGGTATCCCAGCGACAAGGACACGCGCGTTCCCACCAATTAGCCAAGGTTCGACCCATACTAAGAGCTTTTTTATTTTTTCTATCCTTATTACCAAAACTACGTCGTTTTGGGTTTGCTTTATAACCCTACTAACCCTACTTCTTATCATTTGTCTCACTTCAGCATCAGCCGTTCTCCCCTTTCCCTCTTTCTCTTCCTGCCCATCATGATCAGACGCTGTACATTACGATGGTGGAAACGATGGGTTGTCGAATGGACATTTGCGAGGTGCGGCCACCGCACCTTTGTTTCCAGAAGTTGATAAGCTCTTAGCTTTGTTCAATGATTCTTAGAAGGAGTTGGTTGATCTTCGAAAGCAGGTGCGGTTTTTTTTAGAACCCTAGGTTGTGAAATGTTGACTTTGATGAAAAAAGAAAAAGAAAAAAGAAAAGTAAATTAGTTTTTTGCCAAGGTTTCATTATTTATTTATTTATTTTTGTTTCAAATTGCTTGAAGATTGATGGAAGACTGTACAATCTCAAGAAGGAGGTGTCTATTCAAGATTCTAAGCACCGCAAGACACTCGCTGAGGTAAGGAGTTGATTTTTAATATTTTGTGAAACATTATGAATGCTAGATATGGAAAAAAAAAAAAAAAAAAAAAAAAAACCAAATAACTGGTTTTTGTGAAACCTCCAAATTAGTGAAAATTTGTGTACATTTTGGATATTTGGGAACCTTGCTTTATTTCTTGGGTCGTGGGGGGGGCGGGGGTGTGGATTGAATTTTATTCGCTTTTTTTGTAGTTTTCATAATACTGGTTCAGGACCATGAGTGGGGGATTGGGATTGATGCTTCTTGAGTTGGGTGAAAATTTTGGTTTTTGAAGGGTTTATGAATTATGATTTTGGGATATAGTTTATTTAAATTTTGCCTTTTTTTTAAGCTTATAAATGGGGATTTATGTGTGGCTGTTTCTTGGTGGGTGTTTGTGTTAGAAGAAGAATTTTAATCAAGGGAAACGGAGAATGAATGCCAGGACAAGTTTGGCTCAGCAAGAAGAGTCAATTACGAGAATTGTGTATGTGTCTGACATTGATCAACAGGTATATAAAATCAAAACGTTCTTGGTTGCTATTTTTCATTCTCTTCCCATTGAGTGTGTTAGATTGCTTTGTTAAGTGGGTCCCCCATCCTATTGGATGGTTACAGTAGAATGCAATTGGCCATTGATTACAAACAGTGAAAGAATAGAAGCCAATTTGAGTTTCATGAACAGAATTAATATATTAATTAATATTATATAATATATAATGTAAAGACCTACCAGTTGTATATAACCTTCTATGGCTTATAGTCTTCAGGTATTAAAAATATATATATAAATGATGGTGGAGGCAGCATATGGTCCGCACTTTTGAACCTTAGTTACAGTCACGTGTGAGACAAAGATTATAAAGCAAATAAAGTATGCTGAATAATATATTTTACTTGCTTGGTAATTGGAGAACTATAATTTATATATACACACACACACAAGAGGAAAAGGATAATTGTCCACATTTGAAAATAAATAAAACAAGTTTATGTTTCAATCAGGGAAAAAAAACAGAATTGAAAATACACATGAAAAAGACACTTCTACCAAGTTGCCTAGTTTTCTGTTCCATAGCTTTTTAATTGTGCATGCAAGTAGCTGTAAGTTTCATGATCTGCTTTAAAAAATGACACATATAACAGCCATCAATGACATTAACAACTAATACCAAGATTTACAAATTTAATGGTGGTTGTTGTCCTTGGTTTCATTGTAAAGTCATCTTTGATATTGTCAACAGGTAGTAATTGAAACTAATATTATTCAACAGGAGTCCTTTTTAGTTTTTTTTTTTCTAAGGCAATTGTACAAGGTTCACTGTTCTTTTAAAAAAAGCATTCTAGCTAATTATTGCAGCTTCGACCAATAATAATAACAACAATAATGTATATGTAATCAATAGCTGATGAATTGAATTGCTGAACTTGGTAGTCAAAGTGAGATTACAGTGGAGCTGGGACCTCCCTAGTCATTGAGATCACGGATTGGTTTATATGAAAACTGTAACCTACTTTATATATTCATAACTCATGAAATTATAACCTCATAGGACCGTTTGATGTCCTTGTCTAAGTTGAACTTGTAGTGACAATTACTTTATGCATTCACATGTTATTAGAGGTATGTTGTATATGTTTGATACAGGAGATATTTTTCTCAAATTGAAGGTGAAAATAAAAAGTTATGAGTATGAGAAACTCTTCAGGAGAATGAACCTACCTAGGTATGTAAATTTTCTACACTTCTTGTATGTCACTGAAAAAAATCTTAAAATTTGACCCATTCCATGTAAATTTACACGTTTATGCTTTTGTCCAATTTTTTCAGGGTTGTAATTGATAATGAGTCCTGCAAGAATGCAACAATGATAAGGTTATAGCTTTCAATTTTTTTCTCTTTGTTGTACTTTATTGGCCTTTTTATTTTTTTTATTTTTAGAATCTGTTGGTACTTATTCCATTGTATGATGCGGAGTTGACAGTGAAAACAAACATGGAATACTTCTCGAAGTTGTACAAGTCCTTACTGACCTTAACTTTATCATAACTAAAGCTTACATATCCTCTGATGGTGGATGGTTCATGGATGGTAAGATTCTTTCTTTTTAGAATCTTTAAAATTGCTTCTATGACTAGGAATACATGTCCTTTTTTTTCCCTTTCTTTTCTTTATGGGGACCTGACCAAATATGGGATAAGAGGACCTATAGAGGGTCCTTTCTATATGAAAAGAATGTATGGCAAGTATCCTCTTATTAATTTGGGTACCTGTAAAAAGATCAAGTCCGGAGAAATTCAGGTAAAGAGTTTTGAGTGAGAGAATGGTTGGTGCTTAAAAAAGATGTGTAAATCATATGTAGTTCATCTTCATGTGTAAATCATGTAGTATAATATAATTTAATCTTCTATATGTCAATTATAATGATTTTGACCCTACACTTTCTCTTCCCTTATTCTGTCCTAAGTCCCTTACTTGTTTGGACCCTTCTCTTCTTGCCTTACCTTATTACCCATGATTAAGTTCAGATTTTTCAACATTTGAAGAATTTTCATCATCAATAAGTATTGTATTTGCTATTGTAAATAATTATAAGTAAATATATTTAGTTTGTTGGTTTGATGTGGTATTGTATTGCTATTGGAAAATATGAATTGTGGTTCATTACAGGTGTTATAAAATATGCATTGGAAAATATGTATTGTAGGTATATTTCAAGAGCTATAAAATTTTAAAATTTTTTTTTAAAAAAAAGGCCCTATTGTAGTGCTTTTAAAAGCGCTGCAATAGGGCCTTTTTAATTATATTTATTCAAGACCTATACCAGCGCTTTTGAATATAATTTAAAAGACCTATACCAGCGCTTTTGAAAGCGCTGGCATAGGCAGCACCTATTGCAGCGTTCTCAAAAACGCTGGTATAGGTCTTGAATGAATATAATTTAAAATGCCTATACCAGCGCTTTAAAAAGCGCTGGTATAGGGCTTTCCCTTTCCCGGCGCTTTTGAAAAGCGCTGGTAAAGGTCCGACGACCCTATACCGACTATCACTGCGCGGCGGATAGAAGCGCCGGGAAAAAAAGCGCTGGGATAGGAATTTTGACCCTATCCCAGCGTTTTCTGGGGCTGTCCCAGCGGTTTTGAAAACGCTGGGATAGCCCCATTTTTTTGTAGTGAGTGTTCGGTTTCAAATCCCTTCTCTCCTAACAATTAAATTATATAAAACAAAAAGTTAAAAAAAAAAAAAAAACAAGAAAAAATAATAATAAAACAAAAAAAAAAATTTGCTGATTTTTATTTCTCCCATTTGTTACACGTAAATGGTTAAGTTGATTGCGGAGTCTTCTTGGAGGAGTCTTCCTTCCCAGCCAACCCCTATGAGAGGTGGAAATGAATTCTTATCCGTTGAGGGCCTAATAATTTCTTAGGAAAAAAAAAAGAAAAACAAATTCTTGTTGGTTGGTAAAGAAGACGATATTGATAGTGAGAAAGACTACACAATTATCAATGTTTAACACTTCCCCACTAGAACTGCTTATTTACTTCTATTACAATTTCTGAACAATTAGATCAAGAGTACTGTGGTTCATTAGTATTATTCGATGAAAATCATTTTACTTCTTCCTATGAAAATCAAAAAAGGTCTATTGCACTTTAAATAAATAAAAAATTGTTGTGGTCACTAGTCCCAATAATAAAGCCTGAATATTGTAAATTTAGAATCAAATATGACAAGCAAGCCAAACGATTATATATATATATATATATATATATATATATATTTCACATTTGTATTTCAAGTTTTTAACAATAATGTTAGGACATATGTGCAACATGTTATGAACATATGTCATTTAGAATTGACTAATCTTTTAACAAAACACACTTTACTTGTAATTGGGTAGATCTAGGATATGTTTAATACTTCAAGAAATAAGAGTTCAAAGTCTAGTATTAAAGCCATGAAGATTGGACCAAGAAATAAGTGAAGAAAAGCTGTTCATTAAAGCTGGACAGATTCTCAACAGTTGCTCGACAGATGTATCTATCAAGGTCTCGGCAGATAGCTCAACAGTTGTATCTATCAAGAATTACGAAATTCAAATTTTCAAATCTGATTTTTAGCCTATGTTGACATGTATGTGTAGGGTTTCTTTTCTCACAACCCTAGACATATATAAGGTTTATTTTAGAGGCCGTCACATGAGAGAATAAAAGGAGAACACATGCAAAAGGTGACCAAGTGCCTTATTCTCTCTAAAAGAAGCTGTTGTGTCTTTGCGCCTTAGGGTTTTGTATCCAAGTGCTTGATTTTCATTGTTGATGAAGTGAAGAACTTTGCAGCAAACATCTTCTTCAAGTTGGTGTGATAGACATATACTGGGAGTCGTGCATCATTGGTTAGTCACGTACTGGGATCTATGCAAAAAGAGTAGCGTTCATATATTGAAGAGTTCAGAGGTTCTAAAGTGATAGAAGGTTTCTGCTATAAGTTCATCTACGGGGATTATAGAGTCTAGGGACAAAGGTTTGTATTATATCTGAAACTTCTCTTTATTATAGTGAATTATTTTTCGGAAGATTTCCCCCCAGGTTTTTACTGTGAAACTAGTTTGTTTCATTGGTTTTGCTGGATCATCATATCTTGTCTTATTACTAATATTCCGTTGTGTATGATATTGACATAATATTGATGTTTGTTTATTTTAACAAGATTTATTCATAATAAATCTAATTAAAAACTTGAGTTTAAAACTTGTTAATTTTATCATCTGGGGTCTAAATTTCCCAACAAATAATTGTGTGCATTAATCTAAAAACATGGACGGTTCAACCATGGAGGTCCATGACTCCATGGCCCGGCACCCTTAGAATTTTTTTATTTATTTATAAATATAGCATATAAATTTTATGAGATTTTATAATTTAGATTCAAGAAAATTATTCTTAGCCCTCTTAATATAATCCCAAGCCCCCTTTAAAATAATAATAATAATAATAATAATTTAGGCCCAAACAATAACAACAAAAATTTGCGCAAACAATAACAACAATACTTAGCCCCCCCCCTACTATTTTTATGTGATGTGTTGACAGATCCGAAATATATTAATTTTAAAAAAGATTTAAAAAGGAGGGTGTGAGAATCCTTTTTTGGACAGTACCTAGGCCCAAGTAGAAACAAGGATCCTGGTTCCTTTACTTGTTGTTTGGTGGACTGAGTTTGGTTCACTGCAGCTAAATGAGGGCTGATTACGAACCAAGTTGTGCGCAAGTCACATAAATCTCCTCAAGGCAAAAATGAGATTCCTCCTAAGCAATAAACTACCATTATAAGTGTTTTAGTGTCATAAAATGACCATTTACTCTTACGAAATAAGTAAAATAAGTATTCATACTATTCACAATGAGAAGGAGATTGAAATAGTGTATTTGAGGCTTATCTTTTATTGTGTGAACATTGAAAATAATTCCTTCACTTGGTACCCCGAGCATAATATCGTGGTATCCTCGGCGTGATGTCATGGTTCCTAGGGGTTCTAGACCTATAAGAACTTAGAATACTGATTCTCTGAACTATACGATCTTTCTCCGTGCTAATTATGCAATAGAGTTTTGTCATTTCCCTTTACCTTTATAGGTCCTGTATAAGAATACACTATACAATACACATATCTTCAAATAATTGTTAGTTTCATAGATTAGGATATACATTTTAATACATATACATATATGTAAATGAATTTCATGAGAATGATTCAACCACGAGAATCTTGGCCCCAATTCTCATAGACTTAGTGCTTTTGCACAAGACTTGTGGGATTTAGAACTCAAGTCCAAGTGACTTTGCTTGGGAATTGCCTTCCAAGATAGTTAGGTAAGGAGGATTTTTGTGGGAGAGAATGATATCTAATGTGTGCATGTTTTTGAAAAATGTTTCTTTGGAGGCTAAGTGATATTTTAAATGATCTCAAGGATAAGCGACTAATTCCTCCACCTTGGTGTTAGGATGTGTGCCCTTAAATCCTATTGTATGATCTTATGTATGACTTAATGTTATGATAAATAAAGTTGTTTTATTATTATCTAAAATAATAGTAACATGAATATTTTGACATTATCATATAGTCCATGAGATACATAGTATGTGATTTATATGAAAAGTCATAGAAGATATAAATCACAAATTCTTTGTAAACTCCGAATTATAGTTCGTAGTCGGTGATGAAATTGAGCATTTCATCTGCGAACACTATAACGTATCAACTAAGATGATTTGTCTTAATCATAGAAGTAGAGACTTCTAGTTGATATGTTGATATGTTTTAAGAGTTAAGACATATTGAACTGAACCGCTGTGAGATTTATTATTCTCTAACGACTATCAAATGAATAATAAATCTCACGATTTCTATTTGAATGAACTCTTAATCTTGAGAGAATAATGGACCTGATCATAAAGAGTAGGTTGCTTTGATATATCAGGAGTGAGATCTAAAATCATAATCAAAACCTCAGTATGTTAGACAACCACATTTAGTGTTGATGGAACATATATTCTCAAGATAGAATTCATAATTTCTTAACGGAAATATAAAATATTCCCTTGAGATAAGTTTAATAGTTTTGGTTAGTTAGAGTGTTAGGCCTAACCACTTTAGTAAGGAGATACTAAAGTATATATTTATGAAATTGGATTTCATAAATATATGATGAATAACTTAAAGGATTAAACCGGGTACTTAAGAATTAAGATGTAGTAATCTTCAAAGTGGCAGTCTGCATTCATGACTTTGTATTACTATAAATATTTTATGAAGGGATTGCATGTATAATAAAGTCTTGGGATATAATTTATTAATAAGGCCTAGAGTACAATTATATTTATATAGTGGTATTAAATATAATTAATGGTAACTTTAGACTTGTCAAGAGTTGACAGAAAAGCTCAAGGCCCATTGAAGCTAGTGTCTTATTGGTCTCTTTTGGTTCAACTCCAAGCCACACACTAAAGCGCAATTAGAAAGGCCTAATAGGTCAACTCAATTAGATAATCAAGTGGTCATAAAGGGAGAAACAAACAGAATATTTTATAAGAAAAATAGAGACATCATTGTGAAATGGTGTGTATGTGTGAGTGAAACCACTCAATTATTCTCCCTTGAAAATTGATTGAGAGACCACATTTCTTGGGCATAAAGTGGAATTGGAGTGAAGATTAAAAGTGTTCCCAAGTACTTTTAATCTTTTATTTTGAATTTCACAACACCAAGGTACGCTATCTTGTTCTTAAATTCTGAAATGTACATAGTGCATGTTATCAATTATAAAAGAAATAGATCAATCTTTGTTGCTTCCGCTGTGTGTTTTGTATGAAATACAAAACCAAATTTTCTAACACTTGGCTTTCTTATTTTGTTTCTTTCTTTCTCTTCCTTGCTGGGCTATTAAAGCTCTAAGAATGTATCTTTTGAACCTCTAAACTATCCCTCTGAATCCACATTTTTCTCCCCCCTTCCTCCCTGCTATGCCTTAGTGTTCCTTTTATAGTGGACCTAGTCTGGTACCCCAGGCGAGGACGTCCCTAGTCTGCTAGGTAAAACCAAGTCCTCTAGAACATGAAAAGGTACATTGAGCAGAGGTTTAGCTTATTTAGGCAATTATAACTCAAAAGGGGCATTTGAATTTAGCTATGAATGAAAGATTCCTTCTTAGAAAGTCAAATGAGTGGGTGGGCTCCTCAATGTACTTGATAACAGCTTTAGTTGAAAATGACAATTGAGAGGAAATTGTGGGGAGGTGTCATGCACATGGGGGAATCGAGTTTTCCATTGGTTCATGCATTCCAAGAAAATATATGAACCAAGGGAAAGCTTCGGGATCATCCTTTCACCATAAATCACTTCCCTACCGACCAAACCACTTCTCCCTTACTATTCACTCAGGATCCCATGGGCTTGGACCATGGGTTACAAAGAAAATACCTATTTTGTTGGATTTTTAATGGCTTTTTTACTAGAAATCTAAACATACATCTTCATTTTCCCATGTGCTAGCCAAGGTCCTCCTCTCAAGGTTCAAAAGGACACATCAAGGTCCTAAGGCCTTGATCCTCTTTTTGCTGCATATCCTCTGACCGAAATCCTTACTACATGTACTCTGACCAAGATCCTCTTCTTCTTTCTTTATTATTATTATTATTATTATTATTATTATTTCTTTCTTTTTTCTTCTTTTTGGGATTTTGGGCCTTCATGGTCCTTCTTAGCTTCATGAATTAGGCTTTCTTTTGTTAAGGCCCATTGTTTTTCCTTACTTTTCATATAATGGGTTTTTTTGTGAAATTTTGGTCCTTGACAGAGGGATATTTAAATAAATTTGTTTATGGAGTCAATTTTATAATTAATATTACTAAGGGGGTTTTTAGAAAATAAGGTTGAAACCCTAGTTATATATAATTAATTTAAGTTAGCGTATAATGATAGATATTTTGAGAGAGGAGACTACCTAAAATACTCAAGTAGAGAAGGTTTGACTGCACAATTGAGGTAAGAGCCTAAAAATCTCTTTTTTGTCAAATCTAAGCTTTAGAGTATTTTTTTTTTATGTGGTTATTTTGGCCAGTAGTGAAACTATTTAAATATTCAAGAGTTTTAGGATGTGTTTGGTGAAGGATTTTAAATAATGTTTTTCAGTGTTTAAACAACATTACACATATTTTCATATATTTTTTACCCATACGTATTTTATAAAAATACAAACAACATTATTAGAACAACATTACCAAACGCCCCATAATTATGCAAACGAAGAAAAGCTTCGATTTATTTTTTGGTAAATGACGATGTACTTGCAGATTTTTCTAGGTCCAATGATTTAATCTTTTTATATACACTTGTTGCGATAAGCATAGATTAAAGCTGTAGATTTATGGTCTGTTTGGGATCCACTTATTTTGCTGAAATTGAAAATTTTTTGCTGAAAGTACTGTAGATAAAGGTAAAAATTAGCTAAAATAGTACAGTATGACCTATGAATAATACCAAAAAGTACAGTGGAACCCATGAATAGTAAAAAAAATAAGTTGAATAAGCAAAATAAGTTGGCAAAAAGTTTTTTTGCCAAACATACACTTAGTGTGCATTTGTGAAGCGTTGGGATGAAAATTTTGTGCATTTTGCTAAAAAATTGTGGGTCCCACAACACTGTTCATGGGACCACGAAACTCAACAAAACGCAAATTTTTAGGTAAATTTGGGCCCCACAGTACTATTCACATTTTTAAATATTATTTTGTTACAGTGTTTTCAGCAATAAGTTTTCAATTTTCAACAAATAAGCGATATTCAAACACACCCATAAGCGAGTCAAGTTTTGAATAGCTTTTGTGTTAGGAAACTGTACCCAAATTTATAGATTTGGGGAAAAACAAAAAGTCTAGTAAGTATAGGCTTAGGTTGAGGTTTGACAAGTTAAAATAAAAAATAGTGACTATTTTTCCGTAAGGTACATGGCCTAGCTTGTACTTGGAGTTGTCATTATCTCAAAAGATGATAATGGTATAGCAGGCGAAGGAAAAAAAGAAAACGTGTATCTAAAGAGGAGTCCACGTGTTGCTCTTCTTTTACAAGTGACTTTTACCTTTATGCATTCTATAGGTCTTATCCAAGGGTATATTTAGGGTCCGTTTGGATACAGCTTATTTTGATAAAAACTGAAAACTAAAAATACTATATCAAAATAATTTTTAAATGTGTGAATAGTGCCATGGAATCCATTTTTAATGAAAAATTTGTTGAAAAAAGAGGTTTGTGGGTCTTGTGAACAGTGCATGAGACCCATTGGAAAACCACCACAGCCACATAAACGCCTTCTCTAAAATTTAAAAAAAAAAAAAAAAAAAAAAACGCAAACACTAGACACTTATAAGCTGAATCCAAATGGGTATTTAGTGGCAGAAAGTAAAGAAAATATATACGGTGAATATGTGGATTTTTACATTGAGATAATAGTGGAAAATTATGGGATATTTTTAATATTCTTTTTGTTAGGACATATGTGATTTGATGTTGGGAACATATGTCAACATTTTATGTAATTGGCTAATCCTTTGACAAAACGCACTTTGCTTATAATTGGGTAGATCTAGGATATATTTAATACTTCAAGAAACCTTGTTTCAAGTCCAAGTGTTGAAGCCATGCAAGTCTGTCCAAGATTCAAGTGTGAAAAGTATTGTTCATTAAACCTCGATAGTTAGCATCTATCGAGACTTGAAGAGTTGTTCTAACCCATGGCTCAACAGCAGCTCGACAGATAGGGTATCTGTCGAGGTTTATGATACTCAAATTTTTGAGTTTGTTTTTCATCCAATCCTTGATTGTATGTTTGAGCTTTCTTTTCTCACAACTTTAAACATATTTAAGGATTATTTTAAGGGTCGTATCAAGTTACACATAGCCAAGAGCACAATTGCACAAGAGCAAATTGTAACTGGAGACCTAGTTTGCCCTAGTTCATCTTTCTTGTGAAAAAGTTGCTGTGTTTGTACACCGTAGGATTTTGTAACCAAGGAACTTCTCGATCTTCATCGTGTGATAAACTAAAGAATTTTGCAACCAACAATCTTTCTCTAGTTGGTGATTGAAGTTGCGTACTAGGATCTGCACAATTGGTTAGTCAGGTACTAGGAGCCGTGCAATACAAGGAGAGATTGTCACTACAGAACAAGTCCAATTGGGTATTAGGATAAGGGTTCAACTGTAGATTGGTATAAGGTATTGGGATTCTTTTACTTGTAACCGCTTGTTTTGATAATAGTGGATTCTCGGGAGTGGTGACCTTAAAATCACCTGGTGGAGTTTTTACCATGTTAGTTTTCCCCATTCGTAAACAAATCGCCGTGTCAATTTATTTTTCATTGCACTTTAGTTTATTGGTGATTTGTTTGTGCTACCACGTGTTTGCATGTTAATTTGATTAATTAATAAACTTGGCTAATTAATCAATTAATTTATCACAATGGGTCAATACGTTTTTGGCCTATCAAGTGGTATTAGAGCAGGCACACTCTGATTAGGGTTTAATCTTTGCTGTGAAGATCCATTGACCCCGGTTTGTCATGGATAGAGGACAGTCTCTTATTGTACCTCCTTTATTTGATAGAACTAACTATGCATACTGAAAAATACGCATGAGAGCTTTCTTGCAGTCCTTAAATGAGAAGGTGTGGCAAACTATGGAGATAGACTAGACCAAGCCTAAGGAAGCGCCGGCTGATTGGGATGACGCTAAGATCAAGGCGGCAAACTTCAACAGCAGGGCATTGAATGCGTTATTCAGTGCAGTTACTAATGAGGAATTCAAGAAGATATCCTCCACTGAAACTGCTAAGGAAGCATGGATCATTCTCCAGAAAACCTATGAAGGAACCAAGGTTGTAAAGGATTCAAAATTTTAGAGGCTCACTACAAGCTTCAAAGAGGTTAAGATGGGGGAGGATGGGTCATTTGATGAGTTCTATGCCAGGCTGAAAGATATAGTGAACTCAGCATTTAATCTTAAGGAAACCATTCCAGAACCCAAGATTGTGAGAAAAGTGCTCAGATATCTACCAGAGAGGTTTCATGCAAAGATCACTATCATTGAGGAATCCAAGGATATTGATAAGATTCCTCTAATAGAGCTTGTTGGAAATATGCAGACCTATGGGTTGGGTTTGACAAGGCTCGAGAAGTCAAGCAAGAGCATGGCACTGAAGGCCAAGAGCAGTGACATTGATGAATCTTCTGATGATGAAGATTCTAAAATGAAGTCCTACATCACCCGACAATTCAAGAAGTTCATGAAGAATGCCAATGCAAAGGGCTTCGACAAGGACTGTAAGCAATCCAGTTCTTCTCAATTCAAGAACCAAGACAAAGGGAAGAAGGATGCAAGGGATGGCGGTCAGTACATTGTTCCCTCAGGACCCAAATGCTTTGGGTGTGAAGGCTTCGGACACATGAAATAGGAATGCCCCACTTACCTCAAGTCTATTAGGAAAAGCATGGCATTTGCTGCCACATTAAGCGACACTGAACTTGAGGATGATTCCGAAAATGAGGATGATGGAATCCTGAATGCCTGTACAACCATTGTCAATCCTACTGAAGGGATTGTAGAAGATATGGAAGAAGAAGAAAGCTTGGTGGAGTCAAAATTTGAGAAGATGGATGAGTAAGATGACATTCATACAACCTATGCAAAGTTGTACAAGGTTTCAGAAAAGCATGAGAAATTGTATACATTGACCACCAAGAAGTTAAGTGATGTGGAGCTTGAGCGTGAAGAGCTTTCCACAAAGTTTGATGAAGCCAATTAGACTATTGGAGTACTGAGGTTTGAGAACAACTTCCTAGCTAAGAAGACCAAGAAGCTTGAGGCAGAACTGTTCCAAGTTAGAGCTCAACTAGAAAGGACTTCAAGCGCAAAGCTCGATGAGATGCTTAGTCTTCAAAATTCTGCTTCTGATCGAACCGGTTTAGGGTATGATTTCTCTACTTCTAATATTGCTTCTACTAGTACTACTGTTTTTTTTTCTCCTAGTAATAATGTTGAAATTGAGAACACTAATGTCAAAACTGATTTAGTTAGTGAGAACATAGACAAGGGTAAATCCCTCTTAGGAGCACCCCCTACGTAGAATAAGAAAGAAGCTAAAAATCCTAAGGCTTAGAAGGTTAACTCTCAAAAGCCTAAACAGAAGAAGCAACATCTCTGTCATCATAGTAAAGCAGCTGGTCATACTCAACATAATTACTATAAGTGGTTAGTCACTCAACAGAGCAACGACATGATTGCATCGGGAAACCAGAATCAGTTTCCATCCTCTCTTACACCTCTTAGAGATCTTCTCAAAGCCCTCATGTTCCTTTCGAACTTGAACGAGTTCAATTCTTCCCCCTCACTGCCGGTTCAAGGATTTGCTCAAAAATAAGGTTCTTCCAAGGTGTGGAAGGAAAATGGCTCCAAGTGATTTAACCACTTCTTCTCTCTCCCTATCTATTTTTTATTGCATTACTTGTGTGTTTTTGCTCTCTTATTTTTTAGTCGGTCTAGTTTTATGCATTGCTTTGTTTTGATTATTATGCTTTTGTTGGTTATTTTTAGTTTGTTTTATTTTTTTAAAATAAAAAAAATTGAAAATTTTGAAAAATACAAAAATAGGGTGTGTTTGTGTACATTGGTGCTTGTGCACCTTAGATGACCATTGAAACAAAGTTTTCTAAATTTTGTATCTCTTGTACCTTAGACGAGCATATCTATGCACAACTAAGCAAGTGATCTTTGTGGCTCTTTGTTTGTGATGAGTAAGGTTAAGTAATTTCTTGTACTTAACACTCATATCACTCTTTTTGACAAGAAGGACTAGAAAATTCTAAGAGAAAGGCATAAATAATCATCTTACCACTGTTGCCCGCCAATCATGAAATGACATTTATATGCTTCGGCATAGCAAAAGTATAATTTCAATTACATCCGTATGCTTTGGCATAGCAAAAGTGCAATGTCAAAAAGCTTAACATAATTGAGTATTTCTTTTCTATCTCTTGCATTCTCATGCATGGTTTTCTTAAAAAGAAAAATATGCAAAGAAAAATAAAAAGCAAAAAGATTAAAATGTTTTATATATGATTGCAAGCATGTATTCTAGAAGATGTGGGAGTTATAGGATGTACTTTGAAGGTGATAGTCCTCATCAAGCAGTTATGATCGTGTATGAGTTAAATTGATTTACTCATATATCAAATCGTCATAACATAGATATACTTATGCAATCTTGCGATATTTTTCACACACAACACGCAATATTCTTTGCTACTTTTGATACATGTGCAGGTACAATGTGATTTGGTCATCACAAAATTTACATGTGTTAATGTATGCTCACTAAACTGGCTTAACTTGTTTTTAAAATATAAAATTGGTTAGACTTATTTAGTGTGTGAGTGTGTGTGTTTTGGGATCTATGTGCTTAATATTTTTGTTGAGAGATGATTTTGAGAGCTTAATATGTTGATTGGATCATTGGTTGAGTTGCTTGTTTGATTGCATTCATGTATGTGTTTTTCCCCTCTTTGAAAAACTGTTTTTAAGCAATCTTGACAGCTCCTCAACACCTCTCGACACCTGGCTTATCTATCGAGCTCTTCAGTTGCTTTTTATTGCAATCTCGACACCTCTCAGATACTATGTGGATAGATCGAAATTTCTTCTATCTCCTTGATAGCTCCTCGACATATCCTCAATCCATCGAGCTTTTCTTTGCCTTGAACATCTCCTCGATAGATGCATCTATCGAACCCTTTAAAGCTCGACACCTCTCGATCTATCAAGATTTACTAAGGTGTTATATAAAGGGCCTTCGCGATTTCGGTCTCACTTCTCGATCTCTCTCGATTGCTCTTAGACTTTTCACCTCCTAAACACTCTTTTCTCCCTCTAAACCTCTTCCTCAAGGATTCTTCAACCTTAATCAAGTTTTCTACACTTGGTAAGTGTCTAAATCCTTCATTTTCATGCATTTCATCTTTTATGACCTAACTTTTGGGTTTTGATGAAAAATTTGGGGTTTTTCAAATCAAAGAGGTTTTTGCTAAATTTTTAGGATGGGTTTTGTAGTTTTGATTTTGAAAACTTCATACATTGCATCTCATGTGCATTATAACTATATTTTCATGCATTTAGATGTGTGTTATATATGTTATCTAATTGTGTGCTGGTAGGATTGGATTGGGCTGAGCCCATGATGCAATTACCTTTGCATGTCACATGTTCATGCATTCCCATGCATACTTCCTTTCTTTTCAATATATTTTTGATAGAATTGAACTGCTTGGGACTTTTCTAATTGTCTCTTTCATCCTCTCTCTCATTATAACTCTATCACAGAGCCCTATTCTTTTGCTTTCCCTTCTTGAGCATCTTAATATAGATTTTTCCTCTCATTTCATTCTTTCTATCATAGATGTGTATAGGGATTCGACGACTTATGATAACTCATCTTCCCTTTTGCTATCACGAGGATCTTACGTCATTTTTCTGTTCTCTTTCCCATGTCCGACCACTTCTCTTTCGTGGGTGCTATAGATAACACTACTGTTAAATGGAGCGAGGCATAGTTTCGATCGAGGCGATTCGCTATGATCCACATCTGCTCCCTCTCCTTCTACGAGCAGTGTGACTCTCGAGGACATCATGGCGCAGATTCAGCGCACGAATGCTCACCTTGACACTCTTAGTGATGAGTTGTATCAGGTGACCATCCATGTTGGTCGTATTGCATGACGATAGGCGGTCATGGGTGGCTTCGTTGCTTCTCCTCCACCTTCTCCAAAGGCTTCTGAGGATGATGATGATGATGCTACTACTTCTGATGATGATGATGATGCTACTACTTCTGATGATGAGGATGATGGTAATGCTTGCTCTTCCAGTACTGACGAGATGTCTACTTGACACTCTTACCCTTTGTCACTCGTGACAAAAAGGGGGAGTAGTTTTGGTTATGAGAGTAGTCATAGTTAGGGGGAGAGTTAGTATAAGAGATTTTTGTTAGGGGGAGTGTTGATATTGAGGAATGTAGTGATGATTTTTGTATCTTTTCTTTTCTTTCTACTTTCGATACATTATCTCTTGTACATGGGTCTTGTGACCATTTTTGACATACACTGTACTTACATTCTTTATATGTTAATGTATGTTTTTCACCTACCCTTACATGCGTTGTTTATTTCATTTCTTTATACACATGTTTCTTATATATTGTATGCAATCTTTTATTTCTATTTCACACAAAGATGCTTTGATGAGTTTTGTTTAAGTATTTCAGAAATACAGGTTGTCAAAGTCTACTTGCCATGAACTCTCTTCTTGCAAAGTTTTTCAAGAGTTTGTGTTAGGATAGATTTTACTGTACCTAACAAGTGAGTATGAGTTGAGTGATTTATAACTCCTCTCATATGGTCATATGTTTGTTGTGGTTTTGTCACGGATTGCCAAAGGGAGAGATTGTTAGGACATATATGATTTGATGTTAGGAACATATGTCAACATTTTATGTAATTGGCTAATCCTTTGACAAAATGCACTTTACTTGTAATTGGGTAGATCTAGGATATGTTTAATACTTCAAGGAACCTTATTTCAATTCCAAGTATTGAAGCTATGCAAGTTTGTCCAAGATTCAAGTGTGAAAAGTGTTGTTCATTAAATCTTGACAGCTAGCATCTATTGAGACTTGAAGAGTTGTTCTAGCCCGTGGCTCGACAACAGCTCGACAGATAGGGTATTTGTCGAGATTTATGAAACTCATATTTTTGAGTCAGGAGCACAATAAGGATTATTTTAAGGGTCGTATCAGGTTATACACAGCCAAGAGCACAATTGCACAAGAGCAAATTGTAACTGGAGACATAGTTTGCCCTAGTCATATTTCTTGTGAAGAAGCTGCTGTGTTTGTCCACCGTAGGGTTTTGTAACCAAGGAGTTTCTCTATCTTCATCATGTGATGAACTGAAGAACTATGCAGTCAACAATCTTTCTCTAGTTGGTGATTGAAGTTGTGTACTAGAATCTGCGCAATTGGTTAGTCACGTACTGGGAGCTGTGCAATACAAGGAGAGATTGTCACTACAGAACAAGTCCAATTAGGTATTAGGGTAAGGGTTCAACTGTAGGTTGGTATAAGGTACTGGAATTCCTTTACTTGTAACCGCTTGGTTTGATAATAGTGGATTCTCAGGAATGGTGACCTTAAAATCACCCGGTGGGATTTTTGCCGTGTTGGTTTTCCCCATTTGTAAACAAATCACCGTGTCAATTTATTTTTCACTGCACTTTAGTTTATTGGTGATTTGTTTGTGCTGCCACGTGTTTGCATGTAAATTTGATTAATTAATAAACTTCGCTAATTAATCAATTAATTTATCACAAGGGGTCAATATGTTTTTGACCTATCACTCTCTTTTGGTTGAGTACCATTATAAGTTTTTCTTGAATTATTTGATTATTGAATATAGTGCATGAAAATTGTTTAGGTGATATCTAAGGATTTTAGAAAAAGTGTTAGGGAGAAGTTCTTTGTGGTGAGTTAGTTGAGGTAAGTAACCTTATCCTAATTTGTTTTATTTTATGTATTTTAACTACTGAAAATTGTTTATAGTTGTTACAATTTTATTTTAGTTTTTTTAGTTACATTGATTTAAAGTGAAGAATAAAGAATTATGACAAATATAATTGATTTACTAAATATATGATTTTATATATGTATTTTAATGAAATATATTTTTGTTTGAACTATGATTTGATATATATGATTTTAGGCAATCTAACTATGTTTTGACTCTAATACCCAGCCAATGACAGTTATTCATTGGTACTCTGATGCCTAGGCAATGGGGTTATTCATTAGTACTTAAACTAGTTCTATCTGAGGCATCACGAGCCTACCGTGTTTCTGGACCCAACTAATAGAGGATATACATTAAGAATATGAATTATGTTGAATATTTGAATTGTTTTATATCCTTGAAATTGCTTATTTGTTTTTGCAACCTATTGTAAATTATAGCTTTGATATATATGGAAAACATATTAATTTCTCATTCATCTATGATATATTTGTAAGATTTAAAATATTTGATCTATATACAACTTATTACAGATCTATTTGCTTGATAGAACTTATTAAGACTTTGGTTAGTTATTGAGTTGTCAACTCACCCCCCCCCCCCCCCCCCGGTCTTTCTCCTTTTAGATTTTGATCAGGAAGAGTAGCATGTGTTTGGGCTTCCGTTGGGATGTGTGTATGAGTGAAGTTTATGAATCATTGGAATAAGATTTGGACTTTTAGGTTTAATATTGTCTTTTGTTCAGACTTTAGTCTTAAAGATTTAGTTTATTTTCTTTATGATGTTAAAAAGATTATTATTTTGGAGATCCTTTGAGAATTGCATTATTGAAGATATTTTTAGATTTATTAATGAAATTTTTCTTTAAGAATAAATTTTTTAGTTTTTAAGAAGGCCTTTCACACTTGTAAGGTGTAAACTTTATAAGTGTGTGTGGCTATTGTCACATGCCTAACTTTTACTTGGGTTCGGGGTGTGACAGGAATAATATGAGAAATTGGCATGGTTGGCGCTTCAGCCCGCGAGCTCGAAATAATAACAAGAAAGGGTGAATGCAGTGGCGTGGTAGGAGCACCAGCTAGCTCATGGACAATGAATAAAAAGGGGACATGGGCCGAATTAAAGAAGAGAAAGCCCACACCCAAGCAATGCCCAACTCGAAGAAGAAATAGGATGTAGAGAATGAAGACCCAAAAACTCATTCACGCTGCAAGAGTTAAACAAACACCAGAGCGTGCAGCAAAATAAGACAAACTTGGAGGCAACAGCAAATGCGTGAGAGCCAAAAAAGCAATGGACTCATATGGAAGTGGAGCATGCACACAAGGCTTAGGCACCACCTCCTTGTACACAACCAATACAGGGGAGGTGGGCCATGGGTCAGAGGTAAGAGAGTGTGTGGTCGGGTGGTGGGGAGAAAGGGAGAGCCTATTTTGGAGTTCCCGTTCTAGCTTTTTTGAGGAAAATGTCCTACTATGATAACATCTCATCCAAAAGAGGTAAATATGAGCTGGAATCACTAGGTGCATGCTATAGAGGTTGGTAAGGGAGAAATTTAACCCTTAACTAGATGGGAGTATCAAGGGGAAATAAAAAACAAAACAAAACCACTTTTTTCTAGGAATGAGGCATGGCACAGCCACACCACTATACTATGTTGGCTAAGCAGCTGGTAGACCAGTGGGTAGTCTTGGAAGGACACCCACGACAAGCCAAAAGCTGTTAAGGGATAAAAATGGCAAATCCTGTCACGGAAGGTAGTATAAAAAGGCCATAGCCATGCACAGTAAAAGGGGGGGGGGGGGAGAAAAGGGAGAAGAAAAGGAAAAAAAAAAAAAAGGAAGAAGAAAAAGGAAGAAAACAGAGAAAACGAGTGAGAGAAAGAAAGAATACAGAAAACCAAGAGTAATATGAGTGATAGGAGTAAAAGTATGCATCAATAGGCTACCCACTTCTCTCCCTCTCAATGGCCACTCTCTAATGAGTCAAGAATCTGAGATTAAGCCATCTATGTCCATTTTCCAAAGTGAGTAACTTCTATAGCAGGAATCCTCTCTAAGGTTACCCACATTGGAGATTTGTTTCCCTTTTTGGACTTGAATATGTTAAAGAGCCAAGCCCATTCCCTTAGCAGACTAATCTTCTTTCCTTTGCCATCGTTGATTAATGACTAACCGAACATCTCGCCATCAATCTATTTCTATAGTAATCACATTGTGATATTACTTTGTCTCTTTCGTGGAACTATTCATGTTTATTGTTGTTAGCAGAAAATATTTTTGTTAAAGTGTTTTAGATATCTTGTTGTATTATGTTTTCCTACTATAACACTTGTAACAAATTTCCTGCCTAGAGCACGTGAATACGCTCGAGATTGCTGCCAGGACATGTCAACACAAAAAGGGCCTAACTTGCGCACAAGCTGGCTTAAGGCATGTCTTAGTTAGGCCAATTCTGACTCTCCTACCCTAGAATCACAAGGTTGTGGTATAGCAAGAGTAATCCAGCCCAAGACATAGAAAGGCCCATCACATAGGTCTTCTAACACTATGAGTTTGGACGATTCTTTTGTTGATGATCCTGAGCATCATTAGTTGGGATCATTACATTTAACTAAATAACTTACAACTTCAGTTATTTTCATCTATTTTTCTTATGTATTTCATTGAGTGGCCCGCTAATTTTTATTGTTTTATCAAGTTTGTGATGGGTGTCTCTATACATTGAGCACTATGACATTATTAAGCCTACTTAATAGACTTCCACATATAAATTTTATTTTATTTTGGGTTTTTTTTTTCCCTTTCTTTATTTAGGAATAATAATTAGTCTTCTTTTAGAATATAATGGGATATAGACAATGTGATAATAAACACAACTTTTATTTGAGTTTTAGATTATGGGGAAGTTAATTGCAATATTTAACTTTTATATATAAAAAAAAAAAAGCTTAAATTATCCAGAAGATTTTTTTTTAATTGGTAACTTTTATTGATTATGATCTTTTAATGAATTGTTTTTAAGTTAATATATTTTAAAAAAATTCCTCAAATATTTAGTATAGTATCAATTATAGATGGTTTCCGAGATGTAAAGAAAGTTAAATTTCATTTTAATTGATATTTACCATTGTTATGAATATCGTTTTGGAACCCGTTTTGGTTTATTCATTGGAATGGAATATTTCGGTACCGGTCAATTTCGAGTACCATTTCAAAATTACTGCTAAAATATATATTTATATATTATTATTACTATTATATAAAATAATAAATTTAATATAGTTTTCTATTAAAAGAAGTGGGATTATTATTTTAAAAAAAATTTATTTATGATTTTTTTAAAAATAAAATAAAACTCACATTTTGTGTAATTGTACGAAAGTGAGCTTTCAAGAAGCTTCCAATTGACTACTTTTTTAATTTTTCTCATTTCCCGACCCACCCACGTGACTAGTGACAACACTATTAGCTGCTCAAATGCTACTTCTTTCATTATTGCTACTTTTTCTTCATCATTTCACCTTCTGAGTTATTTTCTCCTCTTCTCATCTTCTTCTTCTTCTTCTCCCTTTTTGTTTTGCAAGTCACACTTTTTTTTCTTCATCTTGCTCTTCAATTTTCTTTTTAACTTCTCTGTCACGGTTAAGAGGGTCAGATAGTGAGAGATGACAGAGAGACAAGGAGCTACAATTGTGAGAGAATGAGAAGGATTTTTGGTGATCTAGGAAAAAAGATGCCGATCAAGTTCAGAATGGGAAAATAAGAAGACAAAATTCATACCGGCCGGAAAATGAATTTCGGCTGAAATTGGCCGGAATTGACTGGAACAAGCCAAAATGGGGAGAAATTTAATCCGAAGTGGAATGGAGGATATTACCATTCCGTTTTACACATCAGTACAAGATATTCTGGTTGTTTCGGCCAAAATGGAACAGAATCCACAACATTGATATTTACAATGCAAGTATCAAGAAACATTTATTTTATATTTTTTCATTTCAAATTTTTTTTTTAAGTGAAAGGTTTTGCTATTTACTAGCATGTAGCAATTGTTACATAATGGGTTATGTGACAGTAAAAAAAGAGAAACATGTGTCTAAAATTCATGTACAATGCATATGATCAGGTAGAAGTTTAGACACTTTTCATTTTCTATTGTTAACGCAAAATGAGTACTAACTTGGATTTTCATTAAAATAGAAAATTCATACGTTGGTCCCCTCCATTCAATTGAAATCCTCCATTCTGATTATGAGCATGACAGGAGTTGCATTTATTTATTGCCTGTGTCTGTGTGGGTGTGTTGATTATTTATTGCCATAAATATGTTTATCCATGCAAAACTTGTGATAAATAATTATCTGCTTTAAGTCTTGAACAAGAGAGATGCTACATTTACAATATTTTTATAATAAATCACTAATAGTTAGTTGTTATTGATTCAAATTTAAATCTAACACTAAGATGACTTTTTTAATTTGCCTCAACAATAACAACCAGTAATAACTTGCCACTTAAAATTTGTTATAAAAATATTGTAGATATATCATCTTTCCTCGAATAATTCATTAATTCATTAAGTTGGTTGTAACAGTTTAAACATGTTTTTCAGAGATATACGTATATACAGTAGCAAATCGGATATCTAATAGTAACTAAATATTTCGTATATAAAAAAAAACAATTATTTTGTATCTTTTCATTTTATGATATTTTGTTAATATTAAATAAATACTAATTTGAATTTTCATTAAAACAGAAAATTCATACGTTGGCCCCCTCCATTATTGGTTGGTGAAAAAGACAAACATAGGAAGACTTGAGGAATTGACTAGTGTGAATGGTTCATATAACTCACCAGTTGAGATCATGATGACAGGTCTTACTCACCAGTTAAGATCATGATACAGGTCTGACTCTTATTTATTACTTTCAGCCGCTTCTGCACCTCTAAATACTCATTTGAATTTTCATTAAAACAGAAAATTCATACGTTGGCCCCCTCCATTATTGGTTGGTGAAAAAGACAAACATAGGAAGACTTGAGGGATTGACTAGTGTGAATGGTTCATATAACTCACCAGTTGAGATCATGATGACAGGTCTTACTCACCAGTTAAGATCATGATACGGGTCTGACTCTTATTTATTGCTTTCAGCCGCTTCTGCACCTCTGCATGTTCTTAAAATTTTATAAGAAAACCAGTTTCTGCCACCCTTTGTATTGTCCAAATTCCCTTTCCCCTTGTTCCGCCTTGTAAAATGCATGCTACTTGAGTTTTTGATCAGGTTCAATTACACAATCTCTTTCTCAATAAGGGGTTACCATTTTTTTTTTTTTCTTGAACAAGTATTCGTTCCATTAACCCAAGAAAGAACGAGGGGGTATGCTAAGATCAATACCAGACCAATAAACCATGCAGTCTCAACTAAGCCAACTTCACTATATTTTCAACCACCCATTAAGGAGATATATTATTTTGTGATGTTATTTATAACTCCAAAATAAATGAAAAATTTGTTAGTATTGTCTAATTTCTGTTTTCCATTTCTCCAGGGATCAAAATTCAAACTTTTTTGGTAAAGCTCGTTGGGTTGTGTGAACATAGTTCAGAGGATAGATCATCAACAAGCTTTAGGTATGACTACTCCTCGCCAAAGTAACCAAACACAAGGGAACGATGCAAGGTAGTTTCTTTCTCTCTACTTATATGCTAAAAATGACTTTTTCTTTTTCCTTTTGGCCGGTAGTCTAACAAATTTAGTTCTAAATTGTTGCGGTTTTCTTTTAATAAATAAATTGGTTATTTTTAGGCTATCAGCTCAAACTTTTTTCAAGAAGCTTTCGCATGGCTGTTTTATTCTACTGTCGACTAGTATTTACTAACTTGTAACTCCATGTATAAGCATTAATACATTTAAAAATATACAATAAGATATATAATATAATTTATATATATATATAAAATTTAATACCATTAATAGTCATTTTTATATTTTATTAACTCTTTAAAAAATTTTGTAAGGATATTATTAGATATAAAATATAAATTGTCATTTTTTTTTTATTGTGAATCACTTTTATTTTTTATTTTTTATGATTCATTTATTCTAGATTCTTTGGTTTTAGTACTTAATAACTCACTAATGAATATTTATAATGTGGTCTCACATTGGATTCTAAAATTAAGAAATAAAACTCTTTAAGAATAAATAATTTATGACACATGACGCAAAATTGGAACTCTATTTTAGAATTTTAATTTGAGTTTCTCCCCGTTTCATCTATTATTATATATACAGATTTTCTTTTGGCCAGTAGTCTAACAAATTTAGTTCTAAATTGTTGTGGTTTTCTTTTAATAAATAATTAGTTCTAAATTGTTGCGATTTTCTTTTAATAAATAAATTGGTTATTATTAGGCTATCAGCTCAAACATTTTTCAAGAAGATTTCGTAAGACTGTTCTATTCTATTGTCTACTAGTATTTACTAACTTGTAACTCCATGCATATGCATTGATACACTTAAAGATATATAATAGGATATATAATATAATTCCTATATATATATATATAATTTAAATACTATTGATAGTCATTTTTATATTTTATTAACTCTTTAAAAAAATTTGTAAGGATATTATTAGGTATAAAATGAAAATTTTCCTTTTTTTTTTTATTGTGAAGCACTTTTTTTCTAAAATTCATTTATTCTAGACTCTTTGGTTTTTGTACTTAATAACTCACTTGAGTGAATATTTATAATGTGGTCTCACATTTGATTCTAAAATTAAGAAATAAAACTCTTTAAGAATAAATAATTTATGACACATGGCTCAAAATTGGAACTCTATTTTGGAAATCTAATTTGAGTTTCTCTTAGCTTCACCTATAATTATATATACAGATTTTCTTTTGGCCAGTAGTCTAACAAATTTAGTTCTAAATTGTTGCGGTTTTCTTTTAATAAATAAATTGGTTATTATTAGGCTATCAGCTTAAACATTTTTCAAGAAGATTTCGCATGGCTGTTCTATTCTATTGTCTACTAGTATTTACTAGCTTGTAACTCCATGTATATGCATGAATACGCTCAAAGATATATAATAAGATGCATAATATAATTTCTATATATATAATTTCTATATATATAATTTAAATATTATTGCTAGTCATTTTTATATTTTATTAACTCTTTAAAAAATTTGGTAAGGATATTATTAGGTATAAAATGTATATTTTCTATTTTTTTTAATTGTGAAGCACTTTTTTTTTTTTTAACGATTCATTTATTCTAGACTCTTTGGTTTTTGTATTTAATAACTCACTTGAATGAATATTTATGATTGGTCCCACATTTGATTCTAAAATTAAAAAATAAAACTCTTTCCATTTTATAAATAAATTGGTTATTATTAATTAGGCTATCAGCTCAAACATTTTTCAAGAAGATTTTGTGTGGCTGCTCTATTCTATTGTCCACTAGTATTTACTAGCTCGTAACTCCATGCATATGCATAATACACTTAAAGATATACAATAAGATGCATAATATAATTCTTATATATATATATATATATAATTTAAATACTATTGCTAGTAATTTTTATTTTTATTAACTCTTTAAAAAATTTTGTAAGGATATTATTAGGTATAAAATGTAAATTATCCATTTTTTTTAATTGTGAAACACTTTTTTTTTACGATTCATTTATTCTAGACTCTTTGATTTTTGTACTTAATAACTCACTTGAATGAATATTTATGATGTGGTCCCACATTTGATTTTAAAATTAAAAAATAAAACTCTTTAAAAATAAATAATTTATGACACATGACACAAAATTGGAACTCTATTTTAGAGTTCTAATTTGGGTTGGGTTGAAGGGTTTTTTCAACCCGGCCAACCCACTATGGGTTAAGAAAAATCCAATCTAACTTAACCTATCACAGGGGTCCAACCCAACCTAACCCATGTGGATCGGGTTGGACAAATTATTTTAATTTCTATTATTGATATTAAATTGAGAATTAGAACACCACCACCACAAATAAGAACATATTTATAACCAAATAATGTAATACTGAGTATAACACAAAATGAATACAAATTATATGAGGAGAACTTAAGGTTTGAGTATTATTTAGGAAGAGGGGTAAAAAAGTAAATAAAAATATTTATAAAATATTTTTTAAATATTAAATATAGGTGTGTCGGGTCAGGTTAAGTGGATTTGTGAATCTTATGACTCAAACCCAACCCGACTCATTGTAAAACAAATTGACACAGTATATATTAGGGAACAAAATGGTAATTTACTATAAATGAAAAAAACTAATTAGTGCTGCCAAATAAATTTTTTTTAAAATCCAAAAAAAATTTAGGTTGAACAAAATAATACAATAATACTCAAATCCCACAATGATAAAATTTTAACTCTGAACCTTGTATTCAAATAATTGAAGTGTCATGCCAATAATCACAATATGAGTTAGATGGTCAAGTGATTATATATATATATATATATATATATATATATATATATAATTTTATAAGAATTCCAAAGGATTCCCCATTTCTCATTTATATATATTTGAATAAGAAATTCTTCTTTTACATTGCGCGGTAGAATGAAAATTTATATTGTAGACACACAAAAAGTGACTAATGTTTTACATATTTACAACTTTTTGCAAATATGTACAACACTTGTCACTTTTTGTGTGTCTACAATATAAATTTATATTGCAAGTACAATGTAAATGTATAAAAGTCCTATTTGGATTTTCTTCAACCTACTAATTAATACTTTGATGAAGTGGTTAGTATTAGCATGAGGCGTTCAAAAAATATGCTATTTTGACACATTAAAAAATTACTCTATCTATTATAACACATCACTTTACAATATACCCTAAATTATATATATTTTTTTTTTACAATTTTAGTTAAATATTATTTTCTTTATTCTTTTAATTCTTTTTTTTTTTATTCCATCCTTTTTGTTGTTCCTAACAGCATTGAAGACATATAAGAGAAAGAAAGTTAAAATAACTATTAATTAATTCCAACAATCATGAAGAGAGAGAAAGTTTGAATAAAAAAATAACCAAATATTTTTACCATTTCTATCCCTACTGTGCTAGTATTAGAATTGCACTGTAGCATGTGCCAAATTATTTTTGGCATTCGGCACATCTCATGTCGGTGGTTTTTTTTAGTGTTTAACTTTAGCATTTATCACACATGATGCTAATGTTAAGATGAGGTTGTCATGGGATTGTAAATGGCGTTGGAATTTGGAGCGCTTTGTGTTTCATGGGATTGCACTAAAAGTTAAAAAATGCTTGTGAAAATTTCTAAAAACAAGCATATGCATCAAACACAGATCATGAATAAAAGATGTGAATCCGATAAAACTTGGAACGGGTGCGACTCCCTTGCTTCTGCATTGGAGCGTTCTTCACCTTACCAAGTTTGTATGTTTCAAACTTTGATTTCAGCATTTTGAATAATTAGTACGAGTAGAAAGTTTGACTATTAATTTGGCGGTAGAAAATGGTTATAATTTTACTTAATATTTTTTTATTGTATGTGATTTTTGACAAATTTACTATTAGCTTACATTTCCTTCTTATATCTTTCATCATTGCAAAATTTTTAAAAGATCAAAAATTAATAACTGTGTCATCAATTATATGTTTAAACTTCACGTTTTTGTACACTAAAATTATACATAAAAAATAAGTTTATAGATTGACAAGTAAATAACATCCTATTGCCATAAAATTTGATGTGTGTTAAAAACATAATTAACATGCAATCCAACCATTAAATTTTCAAAATATGTAGCCATGTTAATTTTTTTTAGTAGGAATTGTAGCTATTGATTACAACCAAGTTTGTAACCAAATTTTATCCTTAGTATGAATCATTGTTGGGGGATTTGATGGTTTTAGGATGATGAGATTGGTAATATACCTAAATTTTAAAGAAAATTGGTAATTTGGTGTAATCATCTCTTAATTTGTTGAAATTTTGGTCTAATTTTGTAATGATTAGAAATTAGAAAAATTAAAATTATGTTGTTTAGTGGTTTTAGCGGCAAAATATAAAAATCAGTTGACAAATAGACTACATCAACAATGATATAGGGAGTAATGCTAGATATACAAATTTTTTTACAAACTGCTGATGTGATAAGTAGTTATTGGTAAATAAAAAAGCAATGTTAATGGTGAGCCTAGATGAAAACTAATAAGAAATTTTACAAACTACTGATGTTGTAAAATAGTTTGTAACCGTAGCATTACTCATGATGTAAATAGCATTACTCATGATGTAAGATGAAATTTACAAAAAAAAAATTATCATCAATGAACCAAAAGTTAAAGGGTGTTAGGTAAAATTTAGATTAAAATTTTTAAAAACTTCATTTTTATCTAACCAGGTATTATGAAATTTGTGGAACAAAAAAAATTTCCTCCAATTGTAATACATTCTTATCTCCAATAGGGGTACACGGGTGGTGCACTTATTGGTCTAGGATGTGATGTAACATTAGAGGTTCTAAATTCAATTATCGGTCTATGAGGTTTCCAAAGTATCTTATGGACAAAGGTAGAGGGAGAGGGGGCTACAGCAGCCATGACCCCCTTGACTTTTCAAAAATCCCTCATTCCTCCTATACTTTTTGGGAAAAGAAATTAGATATAATCTTTTTTTTTTTTTTTGAGAAAAAAATATAAATTTAAATAATGGTCTCCATATTTTTACTAAAAACATGTAACTTGATTGGTGTATTTTTAGTGCTCTACTTGCATTGCACACAGGATAAGAGCTAAGAAATATGTAATTAAAACATGCGTCTGTGTTGGACGTATTGGGGATAGTTTTACATGCGTGCATGTCCTCATTATTAGGAAAAAAAAATATTATTACCAAAGAATTCCTTTAATTTTATTTATGTTTTTTTTAAAGACTTTGTTAGTTGTTATCTACTTTAAAAGCTTATAAATAAACATAAAATGTGCATATAAATAAATAGATATATATTTTTTTAATGATAAGCATAATTATATATATGTTTGCCATGTTTTTGTTCAGGAAAGCCATAGAGAGCTGGTATAATATCTTACTTGTATCGTCGCGTGCAATCGCACTATCACTGGATCCCTTGTTCTTTTTTGTTCCTGTGATCCATGAAGACAAGAAGTGCATTAGTGAAGACAAAAAAATGTGGATCAATGCTATTTTTTGGCGATCGGTCCTAGATTTCATTTACCTGGTGCATGTTGTTGTGAAATTTTATAATAATAAGAAAGGTGCGTCAAACACTGCAAGCACAAAACATCAAAGGCACCCGCGGATGTGTTTCATGTTCGACATTATAGTTATTCTTCCCATTCCACAGGTAAGAGAGACTACAGCAAAATTGTAGTTTGGAAAATGTTATTTTCAAGTTTTCTTGTGAATTGGAACATAACTAACAAAAGCACGTTCAGAAAATTGTTGGGTCCAGGGTACTCCAAGAGTACAAATGAGATGGTTTTCCAAAGCCAATTGAAAAAAAATCAATATAATACAAAAATTAACTTGCATTCGTCAACAAATAATCCTTGTATTAATTCGGAGTATATTAGTTTAGATGTACTCCGAGCACATTCACATAGAAATTAATTGCACAAAATCTAACATAATTTAACCAATTTCATGTTTCATCTACATGCATTAACAATCAAAATTTATCATCAATAGCTTCTCATAAAACAAAAAACTATTATCAATAATATACATTAGTAAATTTGATCAATACTCATTAATTAAACCTACAAATTAACTCTCACAACTATAAATGCACTCTCTTAAAGACACAAACTAAACTAAATCTTACATACTCATAAAAAACTCTTAAATATGAGGCTACAAAGTAACACTTTTGATAACCTGAAGGCCAATATACTCAACAGTACTTTCATATTGTCGGAATAAACAAACTCTTAAATCACACTAATGTGACAAGTTTTATTTAATTAGTTCAATTAATAAAATCTTATTGATTAAGAAATTTGAGATTTTATTCATGCCTACACCAAAACCAATCAATGTCTTGACTTAATGATAAAAAAAAAAAAAAATTATCATGAAACGAACATCATAACTTAAAATTCTATCATATTTATAAAAAGAATTGCACACCTATGTATCTTTTAACCCCAAAAGTAGTATAATATATCTTGCAACCATTAAGTCAACTATGGCCGGAGCCACCCTCCCCATTATTATTATTTTTAAATAAAAAATTCTAAATAGATATTGATTTTATATATGGGTAGTCCATTTAAAAAAGAAAAAAAGAAAAAAGATATTTATACTTATGGCCTCCATATATGCCAATGACAAATTTAATATAAATAAAATTTAGATAAATTGTATTTTTGGTTACTAAAATTTGGTAGGTTTGATCTTAGAGCATTATTTGTCTCTCAAAAACCTGAACCATCCGGTCTTGCAAAATCTTGCAAGTGTAAACCTAAATAATCTTTTTTTATTCCCTACTGAACAAATATTTGCCTCTTTCACTCTTCAGTGTCTCATCTCCTCTCCACTTCAGACTCTCTCTTCCCTCTGTCTCCCTCTTCGTCTTCCTCGCTCCTATCTGGTCTCTCTTCCCTTTCTTTCTCTCTCACCTATTTTATCTTTTTTCTTTTTTTTTTCCTCTCTATCTTCCCTTGAATCAAGCCTCCATGGTGGAGATGTGGCGTGGGACTCAAGGATCGGTGGCTGGGTTTCATCTTCCGTGGTGTGGGTTTCATTTTTGGTGGTGTGGGTGGCTGGGTTTCATCATTCCTTGTTTCGGTGGTTGTGGTTTTTGTGGGTTGGTGGCGGTTGAGGTGGATCGGCGATCGGCATGGGTTCCGATTTGTGGTGATATTGCTGTTCCGATTTGTTGGTCATTTGTGGGTTTTGTTTTGTGCTGATTTCAATGATATTGTTGGATTGGTGTGGGTTCGATTTTGCTGGGTTTTGTTGTTCATTTGCGGGTTTTATTTGGTTCTGACTGTGGTGATATTATTGGATTGGTGTGGGTTTGATTTTTCTGGGTTTTGTGGGTTATTTGTGGGTTTTGTTTAGGCGGTGGTGGCTGGCAGGGTTGGTTTGTTTGAGTTTTGGTAGCCTTTTTGGGTTTGTTCATGGTGGAGATGGTGGCAGTAGGTGGTGGCAGCAGGTGGTGGCAGCAGGTAGTAGGTGGTTTTAGTGGAAGAGACAAAAAAAAATTAGAGAGAAGAGATAGATGGGTGAGAATAGATATGGATTTGAGATATATTTTTTTAACGTGTTGTATGATAAAATAAAAATTCAAATGTGGGGATTATTAAAAATGGTATGGTATCTTTACTACTATTTAAAGACTATCCTTGTTTGGATCGGAATTTTTTTTTGTTCTAAAATTTTCCTACACTATTAGGTTTAAGTAAAAACAAAATTAAAAGATAGGACCATTCTTCCACTAAAACATTGTTTACAAAATAGAAATATTTTTCTACTAACTTATTTCTTTAAAGTAATTATATGTTTTTTTTTTTTTTTTAAAAGAAAAATAAGTTATACAACTCATGTTTGCTGTTTTTTTTTTTCTTTAAAAAGAACACAATTTTTTTTTTTTGCTATGACCACTAAAAAAAAGGGAAAGCCTTATTGCGTGCGCGTATGATGAGGCTAATAATTGATAAAGTAAATAGTAAAATAGAATAGGATAAGGGAATGCACTTATCCACTAAAACTTAAAAATTTCAAATTTGGTACTTTATTTATTTATTTATTTTTATACAAGATAGAATTTCTCATTTAACATAATCTAAGTGTATATGTGTGTGAAGTTCCCTTCAGGAAACTTGAATTCCGGCTCTTACTCTCATACTCCACAAACATTTATACATGTGAAGTGACCATCACACTAAGGGGTGCGGTGGTGTTCCTTCAATTTTTTAAAAAGGCACAATTTGGTATCTTCATCACGCATGCTATGAGGCTAGTAATTGATATAGTAGATGATAAAATAGAATAGGATAAAGGAATACACTTAGCCACTCAAATTTAAAAATTTCAAAATTGGTCCTTCAATTTTTTAAAAAGGCACAATTTGGTATCTTCATTTTCTTTACACAACTAACGGTACATCAACTTTCTCTCCCCCCCCCCCCCCCCAAAAAAAAGGGTACATCAAGGCACCCCATTTATTATGGAATAAATTGAACCGACCTCCCTGTCAAAAAAAAAAATTGAACCAACCTCATATATAGGGAGCCAAAATTGAACTTACCCTAAATTTTAGGTAGGAAAATGTTTTCTTTGTGAAATTTTAGGGACCAAATCCATTTTTTTTAAATTGAACAGGCCAAAATCAAGATTACACTAAATTTTACAGATAGAAAGTATAACTTATTCATGAAGTATTTGTTAAACTATATACATTTATACGAAAGTCTGAGGCTTCTAATATTCATTTGAATAAAGTCACAATCTTATTAATGATGAGTTGTGTATAATAAGTACTTAAATTAATTGGGTATTTATAAATTATTATGAATATATAGTTACCTTAACCGTTATCTCAAAAGTTAAAGGGATAATCTCATGAAAAAAATAATTTTGATTAAAGATATTGAATCTTTTTGTCAATCTTGACTCAACTTTGCTAAAGTTTAATGGGTGTATTTTATGTATTACACATTGAATTATAAAATACTTGATTTACATGTTGAATTGTGTCTATAACACTATATATTTATCCTACTATAAATATTAAGTGTATAATATATTAAAAAACACTTAATCATCAAAATTATATTTCGGCCCGGATGAGCTAATTTTTGGCTTTACCACTATTTTTGGTACACAGAATAGAGATTACGACATGAATTGAAATCTTTATTACTAGGCATAAAATGTGTTGTAATGTAATAACTAAACATATTCATAAGTTTGGTTGTGAGTTATAATATTTAAATAAAACTTAAGATTTATTTTAGGAAATATCTTACGCATACAATTATATCTCCTTAAAAGTTGCTATTTTTAAAAAAAAAAAATTAAGAGAGACATATGTTATTTTTTATGATTTTATATTTTTAAAATTGTTGAATGTATATGGAAAGTTTGTTTATTTAGAAATATAATAAGTTTTGAAATTATTGCACTTACTAAGGAATAACTAATACAACCATTTTAAAGAGAAATAGTTATTCCTCATTTTGAAGAATATCTATTTATAACTAATGGCTATTCTTTGTAATAAAAACATAACCAAACGAAAGAATAGCTAAATCATATAAATAACTATTACATTACAGTGTTTATTATAGCCTACCAAACATGCCCTAAATGTGTTTGACACACTATGCCAATGTTTATTATTTCTATTTTTTAATAGTAGTGGCTATAGAATAAAGCTCTAATATGTGATTTATGTGGGTTTTAGTTAACTCAATTAGTAAAGTTTTTTTATCGAATAAAAGATTTGAGGTTTGAACCTCGTCTATACCAAAAATCAATTAGTGTTTTGGTCTAATAATAAAGATCAATTATCTTGGAGTTGATACCATAAGTTGAAATTCTATTATGTAAAAAAAAAACCAAAATAAAAAAAAAAAAATCTAATTTTCAAAGGACAAAGAATTTTTCTTCTTGGATAAGGAACGTTATGTTACTTATTTGACAACAAAATTATTTTCCAACAACAAAACTTCAAATATAATATTAGTAATAAAAATAAAAATTTGAAACAAATTTTGTTAGGTTCTAAGACTTTAGGAATTAAATGTATTAGAACTTTAATTTGTAATGTATTGACAAACCATGATCAAAACTTAGAGTCTAGATTTAGGCTATTCAAAGTGCGTTTATTTGTAAAATTGGAATCGAGTGATTGCAGAATTTATTAGACTAAATCTGCAAGGCTCGATCGATCAAAAATTAGACTCGATCAATCGAACCTCGTGCAGATTGTTTTTCTACAATGTAGGGTTTTGTGTTTTACTCCAAGTATAAAAAGAGAAACCCTTCCTACGTTTTAGAAGTCTTTCTGATGTGCTGTGTGTTGAATCTCTTGTAAGATCTAGAGGTATTTACCTTCATACACACTTAAGGTTACCAAGATCAAGATTCATGTAAAAAACTTAGTGATCGCTTCAATTGCTGCATAAAGAACTTAAAGAAGATTTGAAACTTCTAAGTGGAGTCTCAAAATCACAAGTAGGAGAACTTGTGGTTGTAGTGGATCAAAGAAAGAAGTAGTCCGTGAACTCAGAGCTATCATGTAGTTGTGGTAGTAAGTTTTCTATTCGATGTAGCAATAGGATGTTAGTGGTCTAAGTCTTATTGTACAAACTTTAATTCTTTCATAGTGAATCTATTTTACCTTAAGGATAGCTAGGTTAAATCCTTCTCAAGTTTTTTACCGGTTTGGTTTTCCTAAGTTATCATATCGCGTGTTCTTTATATTTCTACATTATTTGCATAATATGATTTTCTTGTATTAACCTAGATCTGAATAATTTATCTAAGTAATCACTTGGCTAAATAACTAGATTAAACGACTTTTGTTTTAAGGGGTCTAAAAACGTACAAATTCTAATACATTCATAGTTATTAATTTATATATCCATTGACTCTAAACACGAATGTTCTTGCAATCCATTCAGGTGTTAATGACAAACGCACTCTTAGAAATGAGACGCGCTAAATATACAAATAATGTAACAATCTTGAACATTGTTCTTCTCATCCAATATGTGCCAAGAGTTCTTCAAATCTACCAATCCTTGAAGGAACTGGAGGAATTTAAAAATATTCCCATACTGATCAGAGCTTCATTCAATTTCTTTTTATTCCTCCTTGGTGGTCATGTAAGTTTAAAGTTTTCTTACATAGCGATTTCTTTTTCCTATTTTACATTGGCATATAGAGGATGACTTATTTATATTACTTCTTTTTAAATTAAAAAATAAAAAATATTTTAAAGAAATTAAGTGGACGCTTCATATTTATTCAATTCTTTTTCTCTTTTATTGATATTGTTGTAATAGTTATTAGCATTTTGTTTTGATATCTGCAAAATAAGTAGTTTTAGGATCACAAATTATTCCACAATTTTTTTTTACTATTCTCACACGGTAGATTGTGGGTAGTTAACCATCATTTACACATGGACTCAACATTTTTTGTTCACCAATCACACTCTGATATGTTATAGTTGTAGCAAGAAGTTGTAAAACAATTCATGATCCTAGTCTTTTCCCTCGAAATTTACTAAAGGCACATTTGCTATGTTGTAATAGCTCTTGTAATATAGTAGCTATTAATGTGTAATGTAATTTGGTCATTTGATTGCATCTTTATTTCTCGGATTAGTTATTACATTGGAATAACTATTTTTTAAATTGAAAAATAGTTTTTCTTCTTTAAAATGAATATAATAGATATTCCTTAGTGCATATAATAAGTTTTAACAGTAATATATTTCCAAAAATATAAAATTTTCTTATACATCATCTTTTACAAGCTTTCCATATGTAACAACCAAATTTATGTATAGTAATAGTTATTTCATTACAACGTCTTCTATTAATAGATGGTAATAGTGCATACCCTTATCTCATTCCTCTTCCCCTATATATGTGTGTGTGTGTGTGTTTCTCAAATTAAAAAAAAAAAAAAATTATAATTGCTAATGTAATCTACATTCAGTGTACCAAACATACCTTAATGTTTAATGGGTTTTATGATCGTTTAGGTAGCAGGAGCCTTTTGGTATTTTTTCTCAACTCAACGACTGATATCTTGTTGGCGTAAAGTGTGTTTGCATCAAGGTGGATGCATCCAAGGTTCTTTTAACTGTTACCACCGTTTTGGAAATCTCTCTGCTTTACATGATTTCTGCTCAATTGGTTCAACAAATACAAGTACCTTTGATTTTGGAATATTTCTCGAAGCCCGTAAGTCCGGGATCTTAGAGTCCACAGATTTTCCAAAAAAATTAATTTACTCTGCCTGGTGGGGCGTGCGAAATTTAAGGTTTGCACCCTTTACTATTCCAAATATATATATCAGTTGTTACAACAAGTAAAGGGACTTGATTCATTGATCTCCTCGATCGTAATAGAAACTAAGCAATATCACTAAGTCACTAGGTTCATGCTTCTCAAAAAAAAAAAAAAAAAAATCACTAGGCTCATGGCAATTACTATATCTATTCTTATTTTTCTAATAGTTAAAATAGTTATTAGTTCTCCTAGATTTTATTAGTGACCTCATTTAATAAAAAAATTTATTTTATTCTCTATTTCTTACGTGGTAAAATCGTTAAGTAGAATCACTCGTCCTCACAGTCACACATATTTAAACCATGAATTTCCTAATAAACATTGAATCACAATAGAAAGAAAATAGTTAATCCTTGAATTGTTTATCTATACTATTAATAACAGGATTCTCTATTTGGGTTTCATCATTTTGTGTACTAAAATATCCTTACACAAATTTTTAAACACTCTAAAATACTCATATCTTTTAGTTAAATAATTTTAACAAAATACACAAACTGGTTAAAAGAATAATTTATTGTTCCTAAGTTTTGGACTTTTTTCATTTCCCTTCTCCATTCTCCCCAAAAATTAGGACACTATCTCTATCTCACTTTTAAATATTATTCCACATTACCTTATCTATTTTTTTCAAAAAAATATGCACGGTTATTTATATATATGTTTTAGAAAGATTACTTCTCTTATTTGAATTCCAATGCCTCTACGTGAGAGTTAAAAAAAAAAAAGTTTTAATTTCAAATAGTTTATTCCATTCACATCAGCCACTAACTCATGGAGAAAGATCCTAAGCATTAGGACACTATCTTTATCTCACTTTTAAATTGTATGACACTAAACCTAAAATAAATAAACAAAAAGAGCATCATCGCACGTGCAAAACACGTGTGATGAGACTAGTATATAAATATCCGTATTGAATTTTTTACAAATTTTTTATACATTTGGATCTAAATTACAAGTTTTTTTTTTATTTTTTAATTTTTTAATTTTTTTTTAGTTTGCTACTAATAGAACTAATATGCTTTTATCCTAGAGATGCTCTGGTATGTTTTGTTCTTTAACTATATACATAGTACTATAAACATTACTCTAAACAAAACTCAACATATATATATATATATATATATGGTATGTGGGTTTCAGTTAGCTCAATTAGTAAAGTTTCATATCATTGAATAATAAATCTGGGTTGAACTTTGCCTACACCAAAAATAAATTGGTATCTTGATTTGATAATAAAGAACAAGTATCATGGAGTTGATGTTATAGGTTGAAACTCTATCGTGTGTGTATGATGTGTTCTTAGACTTGGTAAACAGACCAGGTTAGGTCTAATTTAGGCTTAAAAGATGTGGGCCTTAAGGGTTTTCTTTGTGGACGTAGGTCATCAAGACCGAACTATGTAATTCTTTGTGTTATTGTGTTACTCTTACATGCTTCCACTACTGCATATCTTATCTTAACTTATGCATTTCCTGTATAATTTTGTAAATTCTCATTTTATGATTGTAGTTATAAATTTTTAAGATTAGTGTTTCAGACTCTCATACATTATAGTTGTGCCTGCAGTTCTTATGGTTCAAACCTCCAAACAAGTACGTACATATGGGAAAACATCTTTGCACTTGGAATTTCTACCTTTGGCCTATTATTATTTCTTTATCTCTTGGGAAACTTGCAGGTAAGTATCCAATCCTTTTCCTTTCACTTCTTTTCTTTTAAAAATTGTTTAAGTGTCCTAGTTGTACAATTGAGAGAGAGAGAGAGAGAGAGAGAGAGAGAGAGAGAGAATGATATCTCATTAATTCGCTAAGTAATATGCTAATTACTTTTATTTTTATATAATTCAATAGCTACAAAAATATAGGAAATGATAGATTTAAACCGTTGGTATCTTTTGTATGGCAAAGGGCAAAAAACAAGAAATAGCAAAAAATTGGAAAGAGTAAAAATTAAATGAAAGATAGAGATTCTACTTTTACGATGATATCCAGATTTCGTCTACATAATAACATCTAAACGTTAATGTTCCAAAAATGAATGTTGTTCACAATATGGAACCAATCTCAACGACAATATTTTATACCCATATCACTCAAATTGATCGAATCCATCAATCCCTAGTATACCCAATCCAACTATTTCATCAGATAAATAGAGAATTAGGTTTCACAAAAACATTTTATAGATAGCAAAGTGATTCTAAAGCTGGGAAAATCAGAAGTAACAGACAGTGCACCAAGCCACCAGCCTGCTCATATTTCTACAATGTACAAATGTCTAATGGCAACCATATCTGACTGACTTAAAAGCAGATCAGGCAAAACCTGATACAATTAAATCCCATTAGCTCCATTAACCCAGAGATATACATATTATTATTATTTTGATAAATAACAGCACTTAAAAACAAAAACAAGAAGAAGATACCCCAAATGTACAGGCTGTATACTATGAGACCATAACAATCACAACCAAATATTGTTAGTACTTTTTTTGTCCTACCAGTGATATTATTGTTACTTTATTATTGTTTTATTGTCATTTACCGTTGTTAATTAGTATTAAATTGCTTTCAGTCAAATTTTTGGGATGGTTTCATTTTGGTCCTTATAAATTTTTGTTTTATTTTTATTTTTCATTTTATTTTATTTTATTTGTGTCCTAACTCTTTTGAAGCGTGTTTCTTTGTATCCTTTTCTTCATTTGCTTAAATTAATAATAAAAAAAACATTTCAACAACTTAGCTAACACAAAGAAGGCGCATTACCTAAAAATTTACTATCAAAATAAGGAAATTTAAATAAAATTACTTTAGCCAACAACTTAGCTAACCAAAAGCATATTTATGCTTTTTATTGATAAATAAATAAATAAATAAATATTTATTTATTTATTGAGAAAAAGAATAATATTTTATTCTCCAAGGGGCACATGAAATCATTTGATTAGTCAAAAGTGTCTTAATTGAATTTAAAATAAAATACGATAACATTTAATTAAACTGCTTGTATTTTAAATTAAATCTCAACGTGTGTCAACGTGTAATTGGCTCTTGAGCATTCTTTGGAATGTTTATTTAGTGACACTTGGCAAATTTCCAATAATCTATGAATTAAGATAGCGCATCCTAGTAAGTAGTATGAAGCAACTTCCTCTCAAAAGAGAGAGAGAGTAGTATATAGCACCCTATAATCAGCCATTTTGAACGTACTACTTTAATTTAGTGATATTACGTGTCAAATCATAATTGGCTGAAATTATTACTCTCTATAGTAAAGAAATAGGATAGACTCAAGGAATCAATAGTGCTCCATATCCCCTTGAGGAGAGACTCCCTCAACCTCTCTAATAGTGTACTTAGGGACTCACTCACTTAAGGATTAATTTTGACTCACTCAGAGGGCCACTCACTCTCTCTAGGGAAAGCTAGAAAGGCTTGCACTAGAAAATGATTTAAATTCATTTCACTACACTGATTCCCTTACAAGGATTAATATAGCAATATAGGTAAACTTATAGAAAATATAAATTAATGATTTTGTTAATGATTGCCCTAAGGGTAGTGATTAAGATGCATTTAGGGTCCATTTGGTTGGAAGGGTGGAAAAGTGGGAGGATAGAAAATTGGAGAAGGATGGAAAAGTAGGAGGATAGAAAATATTTGGTTTTCCCTCTTGTGTGTTTGGTTGGAGGGGTGGAGAAGTGGGAAGGTGGAAAACTCTTTTATTTGGTTGGGGAGAAAAAGTGAAAGATGGAAAATGTAATTTATATAAATTGACTATTATACCCTTGTTACATAATATGTAAGAAATAAAGTGAGGGGTAGGTGAGAGGGTATTTGTGTAAAATGCATTTCTTAACATTTTTCCCTCCTCATTTTCCTCCCAATTTGGGAGGATAAAAAAAGTGAGCCTAGGAGGGAAAACTTTCTCCCCTATTTTCTATCTCTCATATTTTCCTTCCTCAACCAACAGTAGAAAACATCATTTTCCATCATATTTTCCTCTCCTTATTTTCCATCCTCCTTATTTTCACCCCAACCAAACACACTCTTGATGTTATATTAAATAAGATTTATACTACATTTAAAAAATAATAATTTGTTTGTGTAAGCCAATGAATCATTAACATGTGTATTTTTATTTTTTGAAAAGTTTGTATTAGAGCTCATAATTGAGCATTTATTAGTCTTTGAATAGTGTCTTTAGATGAACTAGTCTTGAAACTCTTTACTTCAAATTTTAAACTTAACCATCTATGAAATCCATGCCATTTATTGTTTTTGGTCTTCATCAAATATTCTATAAAACTTTTTTCCCTATAAAAATCAATCATATTTTATTATGCCGTGTGCATGACCACCATAAAAGCTCTCCCCCCCCCCCCCCCCCCTTTTTTTTTTTAAAGAGAATTATTATTTAGCTATACTTCTCAATTTTAGGGTAATGGAGTTTTTAAAAAAAATAAAAAATATAGTAATACCAAGAACACAAACAAAATATCATAACAATTTCATAACATTCTCAAATTAACATGCCAACTTTCACATAGGCCGACAATAATCTCCAATTAATTTTTTTTTAAATGTTAATTTGGAAATGTTGTGAATTTTTCTTGTGTCCATAACATTTCTTAAAAAAAAACCAGCAAATTTGTGTGAAGAGGAATGAGATGTTGTATACTTGTAAGATATCCCGAATTGAACTTACTAACAGAATTGGGACAGGTTTACATGCAGCGTAGAGCTTCAAAATATGTAGAAAAATCTGGTGAAGGTAAGAATCAGGCATTAGATGAAGCTGTTGTTGAAAACATACTAAATGAATTGGAACAGCTTTACATGCAGCGAATTGCTTCAAAATCAAATGAAAAATCACCCAAAAAAAGAAGGTGTTGTTGTTGAACCCAAGACAGCTTCTATTTTACAACGAGTCTGGTGCTGCAATCACCCAAAGTGCGTTGGTGCGTAGTGTTGATGTCTTTGCTGTTTTGAGATTTGTTCTTCCAGTGATGGAGTTTCTACTTGTTTGGATTCTGAATAATAATGGTATAATTAGGAAAAGGACAACGTGTGAAATAATAATATGTTTGATGCACCGTATTAAATTCAATAAGGGTTAATGTGTAGAGAACCTTATATTTACATCTTTTGTAATCCGTGTGATGTGGTGTGGGATTTAATTATCTAATCCTTTTTCATATGACGGGATCCAATCATCCTGGATTATTCATTTATTTAACTTACTAATGCAATGAATGGGCATCCTGATATATAGGATGAATTTATTTTTTATTTTTTAAATTACACATACTACCCCCATATATGGGTTGTTATTGCAAACTCTGGGAATATGCTCCTTCCGTCTCATAGAGAAATAAGCCCCATGGTGGGTGAGACCCACCCCTCTGTGGGAGGGAGGAAGTATATATACTCCTAGAGTATACAATAATTTTCTCTCATATGTAGGGTATACCATTCTGAAAGCTCAATTAGTGTGAAAACCCTAATGCTTGTTTAGACCTTCAATTTTAAGTTACAACTTACTTGCTTTTACTCTGTAAATTCACTTGGTGTATAAAACACTAGTGAATGTTTAGACCCCCAATTTCAAAATAACCAATACAAGCTTATACTTAAAAAATTTATATGCAGAATAAGAGTAAATGAGCGCAAACAACCAATAACACTACCCTAATATTGGAAAAATACATGTTTGTATCACATACAAAACAGACGTAGCGAAAAATTAACGAATTCACTTCATTTGCAATTGATAACATATACTATTGTCACAGGGTCAATTTTTCTTTCAAATTTTCTGTCTGTGATGGCACTAGGTTCCTCCCTTAGTCTCAATCAATACACCACACACACACTGTAGAAACACTCAGAACAGAATTATTAAGGGAATTCACACATACACACACACAGAGTACACACAGTATTTACAGGGCACCAACCCCAACCTTTATTACTTAATATTCAAGTACAAAGGAAGCCTGGAGAACACACACGAAATTCTCTAAGGCAAATACACTCTCTGCTGTTGACAGCCCCAACAGCCTAGGCTATATGCACAGAAATAATTGTCACGACAGTTACCGCCAAGTAACTGCCCCCTGTCGAGGACTTGCTGCCACATGTGGTCTGACTTAGGACATTTGCAACTGATGTTGTCTTGGCCTGCTCTCTACATTTCCAACCCCTACATAGCAGGTCTAAACATCCAGCAAGCTAGGAACTGTTTGGTAACTGCTGGTAACTACTGTTGCACACTCTACACATGCTAGCCCATCACTCAGCACATCATGAGGCCTCTGCCCATGCTTTAGCAGCCCACACATGATTATCCCATGCCTTGCATAGCCTAATATCATCACAATAGCCCAGCACTACCTTGCACATAAGCCACCAAGCCCACATACAAAGCAACCCAACCAAGCCACCATGCCATCAACCATCACCTAGGGTCAGCACCACCTACTACTGCCCATCATCACCGAACCATCTCTGCCCACCATGGCTCACCACTGCCATGGTCTTGGGGCATCATGTGGAGCAAGGTGCCTCCACATGCTGCCCCTCATCATGCTTATTAATCTAAATCTAGCAGGGATACCGGGCTTGTTCCCCTCAAAGAGCACTTAAGAGCTTCACTAGATAGGCATGAGGAGCCATTGGTGTCTTAAGAAAACATTGAGCCAAGTGGCTGGCCTGATGTTGTCCAAGCACTATAATTCCTCATGCCATCATCAACAACTTGCAAAGCTCCTAACAACTATGTAAGTTTTAGAATTTAAAGACAAGAGAGTATACCCTGGTGTGGTGAAATTCAAAAATAAAGATTAGAAGTACTTGGGAACACTTTTAATCTTCAATTCAATTCCACTTGTGCCCAAGAATTGTAGTCTCTCAATCAGTTCTATGAATGTGTTCAAATGAGAATAAGAGAGTGTCCTACACTCACATACAAACCATTCCATGTACTTTCAAAATTCTGTATGTTTCTTTCCTTAAAACGGATTATCTAATTGGGCTAGCCTTTGGGCCTTTCAATTGGGTTTTAGTATGTGACTTGAAATGGGACCAAAAGATAGCAAATAAGACACTAGCTCCAATAGGCCTTGGGCTTTTCAGTCAACTCTTGACAAGTCTAAAGTTACCATTAATTTTATTTAATACCACTATATAAATATAATTGTATTCTAGGCCTTATTAATAAATTATATCCCAAAACGTTATTGTATATGCAACCCCTTCATAAAATATTCGTAGTAATACAAAGTCATGAATATAGACTGCCACTTTGAAGATTACTACATCTTAATCATTGAGTATCCGGTTTAATCCTTTAAGTTATTCATCATATATTTATGAAATCTAATTTCATAAATATATACTTTAGTAACTCCTTACTAAAGGGGTTAGGCCTAACACTTTGAATAACCAAACCTATTAAACTTATCTCAAGGGAATATTTTATATCTCCGTTAAGAGATTATGAATTTGATCTTGAGAATAGATGTTCCATCAACACTAAATGTGGCTGCCCAACATACTGAGATTTTGACCGTGACTTTAGATCTCACTCCTAACATATCAAAGCAACATATACTTCATGATCTGGTCCATTATTCTCTCAAGATTAAGAGTTCATGTAAATAGAAGTCGTGAGATTTATTATTCATTTGACAGTTGTTAGAAAAATAATAAATCTCACAGCAGTCCATTTCAATATGTCTTAATTCTTAAAACATATCAACTAGAAGTCTCCACTTCCATGATCAAGACAAATTATCTTAGTTGATATGTTATAATCTTCGCAGATGAAATGCCCAATTTCGTCACCGATTACGAACTAAAATTCTGAGTTTACAAAGAACTTGTGACTTATACATTCTGTGACTAACTCACATACTATGCATCTCGTGGACTATATGATAATGTTCGAATATTCATGTTACTATTATTCTAGATAAAAATAAAACAACTTTATCAATCACAATATTAAGTCATACATAATGTCATACATAATATCATACATAGCATCAGACAATAGGATTTAAGGGCACTAATCCTAACACCTAAGCCATATTCATCCATTATCAACGATATAAAGTAAAGCTTAAGAGTATGGAAGAGAGATGCAAACACAAGATAACACCGAGACGTGTTATCGAAGAGGAAATCGAAGAACTCGACAAAAAACCTCTCCGCCACCCACTAAGCGGTAATCGATCCACTAGAGAAACAAGTTGGAGTACACAAATAATAAAAAACCCTCTAAGCCTAATCTATCAATGTACTTGAGCCCTCCAAGCTCCTGCAACTAACTGGCTTCTCAGAACCTTGTCTTCTCTAGCTTTCCTAGATCTCGCAATATGCCCAATTGCATCTGCTAATGATTGACTCCTTCCAATGCTTCACAGTAGCACCAAAATCTCACTTAACACTCAGATTGGGTGTGGTAAGTGTTTGGGCTATTAACCTTTCAAGGATTTAGAGATGGAGAGGTAAGAGTAGAGGAAAACCAGAAGAAAATGTGTAGATTGTTGGGTTCTAAGACTTTAGGTTTAAATGTATTAGAACTTCAATTTGTAATGTTGGCAAACCATGATCAAAACTTTTAGTTGTTTTAGACTTGCTCAAAGAATGTTTAAGTTGTAAAGTTGGGATCGAGTGTTCTGCAGGATTTACTGTGTAAATCTACCTGGATCGATCGATCAAAAATTAAACTCGATCGATTGAAGTTCGTGCAGATTATTTTTTTGCAGAATTTTCTAATTCAGCCTAAGCTCGGTTTGACGTATAGGGTTTTATGTTTTGTCTTAAGTATAAAAGGGAAAACCCTAGCCATGTTTTAAGGATGCTCTTTATGCTGTGTGTGTGAATCTTTTGTCAGATATAGAGGTGTTTGCCTTCACATACACTTAGGGTTATCAAGATCTAGATTGATGTCAAGTGTTTGATGATCAATTCAATTACAGATTCAAGAACTTAAAGATATACAAGCAAGAGTGCTTGTGCTTGCTGGAAATTCAAGAAAAAAGTAGTCCGCAGATTCAGAGCTATCACGTGGTCGTGGTAGTAAGTTTCCTATTCGAGGTAGCAATAGAATGTTAGTGGTCTAAGTCGCTATTGTGTAAACTTCAATTCTTTTATAGTAGATTCAATTTACCTTGAGGATAGCTAGGTTAAATCATCTCCAGGTTTTTTACCAGTTTGATTTTTCTGGGTTATCATATTGTTGTGTTCTTTATTTTTCACACTTTACAATGATGTGATTTATATGTGTTAACCTAAATCTGCATAATTTACCTAAGTTAATCACTTGGCTAAATAACTAGGTTAATCTGGTTGTGTTTAAGGGGTCTAAAAACGTACATAGATGATTGTGGGTATAACAATATCTAACTCTTAAGTGTGTATTCTAGGGTTTTCTTTCGAAAAAGCACTCCTTACAATATGTGGGTAATGAGGGTATATATAGTGTGGGTAAAGACTTGGTAAAACAGACATGACAAATTAGCCAAATAGAATGTTTCGCGAGTATTTCATGGGAAGGCTTTACTCGCGAGACACTTGTGAAAACTCTAGGTTGTCATGACTCTTCGCATTCCAGTCATGTGCTCTACACGTGGCTATTTCGTGGGTTAGTTTCTCGCGAAATCCACTTTTTCTTCTTTTTAAGCTTAAGTCTTCACATTCTCTCACACTCATCCCTTACAATTAAAAACCCCACATAAATACAGGGAAAAATAATTGAATAAAATTACAATAAAATTTGGAACGGAATTAAAGCCAACACAAAATAGTTGTAAATAACAACTTTACAATCTCCCCTTTTGGCTATTCCATGACAAAACCCCTAAACAGACTCTAGACTTAAACTTGAGTTTGGGAACATAGGAAAAACTCACTTACACCTAATTCTAGAAGCTGTGAAACATTTGCGTCGTATACACCTGTATCCTAAAACACTTGCACATAAACAAAACTTTCATTAAGCTCATGATAAGTTGAACACAAGGTACGTAAAGGAACATGTAAAATGCGATCAAGATATTAAACAAGATATAATCTTTGAAATGTAACTTGATCAAACATGAGTGGTCATTAAGGAATGACTACGATGAACATTTATCTAGTAAATGACCATCTGGACACGCAACGTAATTAAGAGCAATACTAAAATTAATTGCATGTCCAACAAGCATGATGCATTAAAGAAACTAAAGCTAAAAGCAATAGAAATCAATAAGCAACAAGCAGGCTATAAAAACCAAAATACACAAATAGTATTAAAGATAAACTGAAATTTAAACTAAAGTACTTTAAAGCTTTAAAAGAAAGCAATGTAAATATCCATAAGTTATAAAAACTTTAAAAAATAAACTACTAAACCACCAAAATGAACCAATGCTCTATGATATGCTACTCTATGTTCCCCCTCAAGCTATGCTACTCCCCCTTTTTGACCAGAATGGCCAAAGACGACGACATTTGTTATCATTCTTAGTAGAATTTTTTTTGTGAGTAGATATATACTGTCTTTAGTAAATAGATTCTACGATATGAAAAAGTATTTTATTTCAAAATTAAATAAATGAGAGATATGTGTACAAAAATAACTACCCAATAACACATGTCTTTCAATTGTTAGTGGGTTAATTATTTTTTGCTAGCATATTTCACACTTATTGGATTTTGATACTGCTGATATGGTATCATTTGATACCAAATAGCTTCTCCTAAGAAAATAGGTAGTCATATGTTAAATAATTATTCTAAAAGTCTGTGATTGTCTTTCACGTGGTATAAGCGGACAAAACAAAATAGGTTTAAACAGACGGCATGGGTCACATACAGTTAATTTGGTCACGAAAATGGTTAATTTAAGGGTGGTTTGGATACCGCTTATTATTGAAAATTAAAAATTAAAAATATTGCAGTAAAATAATTTTTAAATGTGTAAGTAGTATTGTGGAACCCATTTTTTAATTTTTTTTTTCTAAATAAAGTACCTTTGGGTCTTGTAAACAGTGTATGAGATCCACTGGAAAAGCAAAAAAAGCTCTTCTCTTCTTGCATGGGATCCACAGTGCACGTTCTCAAAAAAAAAAAAAAAAACCAAAACACAGACGCTGGAATTATTTAGCTGTATCCAAATAGGTACTTAGTTCGTATTATTTTCAATTTATAGTTAATTTGGTTTTAACTATTAACTCATTAATTAATAAAACATATATGCTGAAAATTTTTGCAAAGTGTACTTACTTTTAAAATATTACAAGTGTGCAATTGCTAACAAAGTTGAAGTAATAAGAAAAAAAAAAAAAAGGAAAAAAGGCAAAAATGTAAAACTGGCCCTCTAACTTTCACATTTTTTCATTTCAGTCCTTTAACTTTCAGTTTTGTCAATTCAGTCTTCTAACTTTCAATATTTGTCAATGTAGGGCTCCATTACATTTTTGTTAATGGCTGCTATTAGACCCATTAAAACGACGTCGTTTTGCCTTTTACTTTTTAATTTTTTTTAATTCAGAATTAAAAAAAATCTGGAAAAAAAAATTAAGGAAACAAAACAAAACAAAGAAGAACCAAATCCCTAACCCATCACCGATTCAGAAATCATAGCCTTGCAATAGTTGGTATGTGAACTCGGTGATGCGGCAGAGAGAGTCGAGGTCAAGGTTGGGATGCTTGAGGGACTTGCAGGAAGGGTCGCTGGCGCGAGCGGTGGCCCCGCTGATGAGGACGACGCTCTGGTGGCTGAAGTGGTGGAACCAGGAGAGGACAATGAGGTTGCCGAGGTGAGAGGTGGGGTCGAAATCGTAGTAAACTTTGAGAGCTGAGGAGGAGGAGGAGGAAACGGCGGCAGTGTCATGGAGGTCAAGGCTGGTTAGGGATTCAATGGGGCCGCGTTGCTGGAGGATTTCGCTGACGTTGTTGTTGAGGCGAGGAGGAGAGGATTGGGATTGTGTGGATTTTGAATCGGTGATGGGTTAGGGATTTGGGTCTTCCCCTTATTATTTTTTTTTCCAGATCTTTCGTAATTTTGTTTCATTCTGAATGTAAAAATAAAATAAAATGCAAAACAACGTTGTTTTAGTGGGTCTAAAGGCAGCCACTAACAGAAATGTAACGAAACCCTACATTGACAAAAATTGAAAGTTAGAAGACTGAATTGACATAATTAAAAGTTAGAGGACTGAAATGAAAAAATGTAAAAGTTAAAAGGTCAGTTTTGTATTTGTACCAAAAAAAAAAAAACTTACTGAAAAATATTGCAAAGTGTACATATTTTTTTAAAAAATTTACCATTGTTTTTTTTTTTTTTAAAGAAGTAGCGAACTTAGATTTTTTTAATTCAAAAAATATAAAATATTTCATAATTATTAATATGATATATGGTGATTAGCCTATAAAAAAAAATTCTGTCAATAGCAAATTCTTTTAAAAGTAATTTAGCTTAAATCATAATTCTCGGCATATTAAATTTTGGAAAATATTATAAGTCCTTTTAAGCTTTAACATGTTCATTTTCATTTCCGCCATATATTCCACATTACTATGTTTAGTTAGCAGATTTTACTTTGAAATAAAGGAGATTCTCAAAAAACATAAATAAATAAAGACTTTGGAATAAATAACACATGTCCTTTTGGAAGGACCTGACAATTTCTCAGAACAAATTGAATTCTTATCCGATGAGGGCCTAATAATGACTAATGCTGTTGCTATAAATTGTGCCACAATTTGGATATGTAACGACCTGTGATTAGTAGAAGGGTGTTCTCTTATAGACTCATCACCATTCTTTTACCAATCACAACTCACCGCAAGTTGTGGCATCAACGTAGCTCCCTAATAATTTCTTAGAAAAAATTGAGTTCTTATTGGTTGGTGAAGAAGACAATCTTAAAAGAGAGACTAAGGGCTATTTGGTAAGCGACTTCTAATATCATTATTTAAGTATTATGGAAATATGTAGATTAAAAAGTGTTGTGAAAAAATATTTTGTGGTGTTTAAATACTGAAAACTGTTGTTTAAATATTAATACCAAACACCCCTAAATCATTGGCCATGGTTCACACTAAACACGCTGCTACTAAGTACCCGTTTGAATATTGAGTCTACGTTTCATGTCCAGCATTTCACTTTTTTTTTTTTTTTTTAAATTGCTTGAGAAGAGCAGATTATACTTTTCCAGTGGATCTCGTGCATTGTTCTCTGGACCCGCAAGTACTTTATTTAGTAACTTTTTCATTAAAAATGGGTCTTACTGCACTATTCACAAATTTTAAAATTATTTTACTACAGTATTTTCAGTTTTTAGTTTTCAGCAGTATCCACGCGAAACCTAAGTGTTTTTGGGTCTGAAGCAGATTGAAGATGGCCAGGTCTCCAAGATACTTTTTGTCCCTGTTTTAGTTGTTGCAATTAATCTTCTTTTATTAAAACAAAAAAAGAATTGTTATGACCTCACTAATTTAGTCCGATACATCAAATATTTGGGTCTCAATTATTAAAAAATATTATGTTTCACTACAAATTTTAAATAAAAACGTACGTGTCAGTCTGTCAGTGAAACGTAGCTTTCTCATATTCCACATTACTATGTTTAGTTAGCTCATTTTACTTTGAAATAAAGGAGATTCTCAAAATAAAAAATAAATAAAGACTTTGGAATAAATGAAACATGTCCTTTTGGAAGGACCTGTCAATTTCTTACAACAAATTGAATTCTTATCCGTTGAGGGCCTAATAAAGACTAATATTAGTGGCATAACTTGTGGGCCACAATTCACCATGCTGTGAGTTGGAATTGGTTGAGGGGTGTATTCACATAGACCCATCATCATTCTTTCACCAATTATAACTTATTATGTAGACAAATTGTGATATAAGTTGTGCAACAATTTGTGACACCAACATAGTTCTCTAATAATTTTTTCATTTCTTCCAAGAAAAAAATAAATAATGAAAAAGCCTTGTGGTGCACACCTGTAAGGTCATGGGAAGTTGCATTTGAGATAAATGAAAATTGGCAGTATGTCACTATTTTTCTAAGCACAAATATGTTTTCCAATTTTCCAGGGATCAAAATCCAGACTTTTCTGGTAAAGTTCGCAGGGTCCAGACACAGTTTAAAGTTTGATTCTTCATTTTGGACAGTGTCAAGTAACATTGTCATACTACTTTTTTTTTCTTTTTCTTTTTCTTTTTTTCTTTTTCTTTTTCTTTCTTCTTTTGCAGAATTCTACTGGCTTTTTTTAATTTTGCTTTTTCTCTACTCCTTCCTTCTTTTTTCTTCGTACCCACTCCACCACCAACGGCCTTTTTTACTTCTTCTTCTTCATTCTTTCTTCTTTTTTTTTCTTTCTTTCTTTCTTCGTTAGACCCACTCCACCACCAACGGTTTTTTTTACTCCTCTTCTTCCTGGTTTTGTCTTTCTTTCTTTTCTTCTTTTTCTTTCTTTCTTTCTTCTTCAGACTCACTCACCATGTTCATCCATGCATAAATATATATCCAGAAACAGAAACTCACTCCTCATTTTCGTGATTTTGGTCCTCGATCGAAGGATTCCAGGGTTTGGGTTGGCAAGTTTGGATCACCAATCTGAAGATTTTGTGTTGGTGTGTTTGGGTTTTCTAGTGTTTGTAATTGTGGTTTTCTATCATGTTCATGTCCATACTTCTTGTTTCTTCAAAAACCCTCAAAACCCACACGAAAGTGGAAGCCTTCGCTCTAATGGCCCACGACTTCAAACAAATATTGGAGTCTAAGTTCTCAACTAAGCCAACTTCACTATATTTTCAACCACCCATTAAGGAGATATATTATTTTGTGATGTTATCTATAACTCCAAAATAAATGAAAAATTTGTTAGTATTGTCTAATTTCTGTTTTCCATTTCTCCAGGGATCAAAATTCAAACTTTTTTGGTAAGCTCGTTGGGTTGTGTAAACATAGTTCAGAGGATAGATCATCAACAAGCTTTAGGTATGACTACTCCTCGCCAAAGTAACCAAACGCAAGGGAACGATGCAAGGTAGTTTCTTTCTCTCTACTTATATGCTAAAACTGACTTTTTCTTTTTCCTTTTGGCCGGTAGTCTAACAAATTTAGTTCTAAATTGTTGCGGTTTTCTTTTAATAAATAAATTGGTTATTATTAGGCTATCAGCTCAAACTTTTTTCAAGAAGATTTCGCATGGCTGTTCTATTCTACTATCGACTAGTATTTACTAGTTTGTAACTCCATGCATATGCATAGATACACTTAAAAATATATAATAAGATACATAATATAATTCATATATATATAATTTAAATACCATTAATAGTCATTTTTATATTTTATTAACTCTTTAAAAAATTTTGTAAGGATATTATTAGATATAAAATGTAAATTGTCATTTTTTTTATTGTGAATCACTTTTTTTTTTTTTATGATTCATTTATTCTAGATTATTTGGTTTTAGAACTTAATAACTCACTAATAAATATTTATAATGTGGTCCCACATTGGATTCTAAAATTAAGAAATAAAACTCTTTAAGAATAAATAATTTATGACACATGGCGCAAAATTGGAACTCTATTTTAGAATTTTAATTTGAGTTTCTCTTCGTTTCATCTATTATTATATATACAGATTTTCTTTTGGCCAGTAGTTTAACAAATTTAGTTCTAAATTGTTGTGGTTTTCTTTTAATAAATAATTAGTTCTAAATTGTTGCGGTTTCTTTTAATAAATAAATTGGTTATTATTAGGCTATTAGCTCAAACATTTTTCAAGAAGATTTCGTATGACTGTTCTATTCTATTGTCTACTAGTATTTACTAACTTGTAACTCCATGCATATGCATGGATGCACTTAAAGATATACAATAGGATATATAATATAATTTCTATATATATATATATAATTTAAATACTATTGATAGTCATTTTTATATTTTATTAACTCTTTAAAAAAATTTGTAAGGATATTATTAGGTATAAAATGTAAATTTTTCATTTTTTTTTAATTGTGAAGCACTTTTTTTCTAAAATTCATTTATTGTAAACTCTTTGGTTTTTGTACTTAATAACTCACTTGAATGAATATTTATGATGTGGTCTCACATTTGATTCTAAAATTAAGAAATAAAACTCTTTAAGAATAAATAATTTATGACACTTAGCGCAAAATTGGAACTCTATTTTGGAAATCTAATTTGAGTTTCTCTTAGCTTCACCTATAATTATATATACAGATTTTCTTTTGGCTAGTAGTTTAACAAATTTAGTTCTAAATTGTTGCGGTTTTCTTTTAATAAATAAATTGGTTCTTATTAGGCTATCAGCTCAAACATATTTCAAGAAGATTTCACATGGTTGTTCTATTCTATTGCCTACTAGTATTTACTAGTTTGTAACTCCATGTATATGCATGGATACACTTAAAGATATATAATAAGATGCATAATATAATTCTTATATATATAATTTAAATACTATTGCTAGTCATTTTTGTATTTTATTAACTCTTTAAAAAATTTGGTAAGGATATTATTAGGTATAAAATGTAAATTTTCCTTCTTTTTTTTATTTTTATTGTGAAGCACTTTTTTTTTTAACGATTCATTTATTTTAGACTCTTTAGTTTTTGTACTTAATAACTCACTTGAATGAATATTTATGATGTGGTCCCACATTTGATTCTAAAAGTAAAAAATAAAACTCTTTCTTTTAATAAATAAATTGGTTATTATTAATTAGGCTATCAGCTCAAACATTTTTCAAGAAGATTTTGCGTGGCTGTTCTATTCTATTGTCCACTAGTATTTACTAGCTCGTAACTCCATGCATATGCATGAATACACTTAAAGATATACAATAAGATACATAATATAATTCTTATATATATATAATTTAAATACTATTGCTAGTAATTTTTATATTTTATTAACTCTTTAAAAATTTTGTAAGGATATTATTAGGTATAAAATGTAAATTGTCCATTTTTTTTAATTGTGAAACACTTTTTTTTTTTTTACGATTCATTTACTCTAGACTCTTTGATTTTTGTACTTAATAACTCACTTGAATGAATATTTATGATGTGGTCTCACATTTGATTTTAAAATTAAGAAATAAAATTCTTTAAGAATAAATAATTTATGACACATGGCATAAAATTGGAACTCTATTTTAGAGTTCTAATTTGGGTCGGGTTGAAGGGTTTTTTCAACCCAGCCAACCCACTATGGGTTAAAAAAAATCCAATCTAACTTAACCTATCACAAGGGTCCAACCCAACCTAACCCATGTGGATCGAGTTGGACAAAGTTTTTTAATTTCTTTTATTGATATTAAATTGAGAATTAGAACACCACCACCACAAATAAGAACATATTTATAACCAAATAATGTAATACTGAGTATAACACAAAATGAATACAAATTATATGAGGAGAACTTAAGGTTTGAGTATTATTTATGAAGAGGGGTAAAAAAGTAAATAAAAATATTTTTTAAATATTAAATATATATTAAATATAGGTGTGTCGGGTCAAGTTAAGTGGATTTGTGAATCTTATGACTCGAACCCAACCCGACTCATTGTAAAACAAATTGACACAGTATATATTAGGGAACAAAATGGTAATTTACTATAAATAAAAAAAACTAATTAGTGCTGCCAAATAATTTTTTTTTTTAAATCCAAAAAAAATTTTAGGTTGAACAAAATAATTGAAGTGTCATGCCAATAATCACAATATGAGTTAGATGGTCAAGTGATTATATATATATATATATATATATATATATATATTTTTTTTTTTTAAATTTTATAAGAATTCCAAAGGATCCCCCATTTCTCATTTATATATATTTGAATGAGAAATTCTTCTTTTACATTGCGCGGTAGAATGAAAATTTATATTGTAGACACACAAAAAGTGGCTAATGTTTTACATATTTACCACTTTTTGCAAATATGTACAACACTTGTCACTTTTTGTGTGTCTACAATATAAATTTATATTGCAAGTACAATGTAAATGTATAAAAGTCCTATTTGGATTTTCTTCAACCTACTAATACTTTGATGAAGTGGTTAGTATTAGCATGAGGTGTTCAAAAAATATGCTATTTTGACACATTAAAAAATTACTCTATTTATTATAACACACCACTTTACAATACACCCTAGATCATATATTCTTTTTTTCTTTTTTTTTTACAATTTTAGTTAAATATTCTTTCTTTATTCTTTTAATTCTTTTTTTTTTATTCTATCTTTTTTGTTGTTCCTAACAGCATTGAAGACATATAAGAGAAAGAAAGTTAAAATAACGATTAATTAATTCCAACAATCATGAAGAGAGAGAAAGTTTGAATAAAAAAATAACCAAATATTTTTACCATTTCTATCCCTACTGTGCTAGTATTAGAATTGCACTGTAGCATGTGCCAAATTCTTTTTGGCATTTAGCACATCTCATATCGGTGGTTTTTTTTAGTGTTTAACTTTAGCATTTATCACACATGATGCTAATGTTATGATGAGGTTGTCATGGGATTGTAAATGGCGTTGGAATTTGGAGCGCTTTGTGTTTCATGGGATTGCACTAAAAATTAAAAAATGCTTGTGAAAATTTCTAAAAACAAGCATATGCATCAAACACAGAGATCATGAATAAAAGATGTGAATCCGATAAAACTTGGAACGGGTGCAACTCTCTTGCTTCTGCATTGGAGCGTTCTTCACCTTACCAAGTTTGTATGTTTCAAACTTTGATTTCAGCATTTTGAATCATTAGTATGAGTAGAAAGTTTAACTATAAATTTGGCTGTAGAAAATGATTATAACTTTACTTAATATCTTTTTATTGTATGGGATTTTTGACAAATTCACTATTAGCCTTCATTTCCTTCTTATATCTTTCATCATTGCAAAATTTCTAAAAGATCAAAGATTAATAACTGTGTCATCAATTATATGTTTAAACGTCACGTTTTTGTACTCTAAAATTATACATAAAAAATAAGTTTATAGATTGACAAGTAAATAACATCCTATTGGCATAAAATTTGATGTGTGTTAAAAACATAATTAACATGCAATCCAATTATTAAATTTTCAAAATATGGAGCCATGTTAATTTTTTTTTAGTAGGAATTGTAGCTATTGATTACAACCAAGTTTGTAACCAAATTTTATCCTTAGTATGAATCATTGTTGGGGGATTTGATGGTTTTAGGATGATGAGATTGGTAATATACCTAAATTTTAAAGAAAATGGGTAATTTGGTATAATCATCTCTTAATTTGTTGAAATTTTGGTCTAATTTTGTAATGATTAGAAATTAGAAAAATTAAAATTATGTTGTTTAGTGGTTTTAATGGCAAAATATAAAAATCAGTTGACAAAAAGACTACATCAACAATGATATAGGGAGTAATGCTAGATATACAATTTTTTTTACAAACTGCTGATGTGGTGAGTGGTTATTGGTAAATGAAAAAGTAATGTTAATGATGAGCCTAGATGAAAACTAACAAGAAATTTTACAAACTACTGATGTTGTAAAATAGTTTGTAGCCGTAGCATTACTCATGATGTAAGATGAAATTTACCAAAAAAAAAAATTATCATCAATGAACCAAAAGTTAAAGGGTGTAGGGTAAAATATAGATTAAAATTTTTAAAAACTTCATTTTTATCTAACCAGGTATTATGAAATTTGTGGAACAAAAAAAATTTCCTCCAATTGTAATAAATTCTTATCTCCAATAGGGGTACACGGGTGGTGCACTTATTGGTCTAAGACGTGATGTAACATTAGAGGTTTTAAGTGCAATTGGCGGTCTATGAGGTTTCTAGAGTATCTTATGGACAAAGGTAGAAGGAGAGGGGGCTACAGCAGCCATGACCCCCTTGACTTTTCAAAAATCCCTCATTCCTCTTATATTTTTTGGGAAAAGAAATTAGATATAATCTTTTTTTTTTTTTTTAGAAACAAATACTTACTAAAAACATGTAACTTGATTGGTGTATTTTTAGTGCTCTACTTGCATTGCACATAGGTTAAGAGCTAAGAAATATGTAATTAAAACATGCGTCTGTGTTGGACGTATTGGGGATAGTTTTACATGCGTGCATGTCCTCATTATTAGGAAAAAAATATATTATTACCAAAGAATTCCTTTAATTTTATTTGTGTTTTTTTTTATAGATTTTGTTAGTTGTTATCTACTTTAAAAGCTTATAAATAAACATAAAATGTGCATATAAATAAATAGATATATATTTTTTTAATGATAAGCATAATTATATATATGTTTGCCATGTTTTTGTTCAGGAAAGCCATAGAGAGCTGGTATAATATCTTACTTGTATCGTCGCGTGCAATCGCACTATCACTGGATCCCTTGTTCTTTTTTGTTCCTGTGATCCATGAAGACAAGAAGTGCATTAGTGAAGACAAAAAAATGTGGATCAATGCTATTTTTTGGCGATCGGTCCTAGATTTCATTTACCTGGTGCATGTTGTTGTGAAATTTTATAAGAATAAGAAAGAAGGTGCGTCAAATACTGCAAGCACAAAACATCAAAGGCACCCGCGGATGTGTTTCATGTTCGACATTATAGTTATTCTTCCCATTCCACAGGTAAGAGAGACTACAGCTAAATTGTAGTTTGGAAAATGTTATTTTCAAGTTTTCTTGTGAATTGGAACATAACTAACAAAAGCACGTTCAGAAAATTGTTGGGGTCCAGGGTACTCCAAGAGTACAACTGAGATGGTTTTCCAAAGCCAATTGAAAAAAAATCAATATAATACAAAAATTAACTTGCATCCGTCAACAAATAATCCTTGTATTAATTCGGAGTATATTAGGTTAGATGTACTCCGAGCACATTCACATAGAAATTAATTGCACAAAATCTAACATAATTTAACCAATTTCATGTTTCATCTACATGCATTAACAATCAAAATTTATCATCAATAGCTTCTCATAAAACAAAAAACTATTGTCAATAATATACATTAGTAAATTAGCTTCTCATAAAACAAAAAACTATTATCAATAATATACATTAGTAAATTTGATCAATACTCATAAATTAAACCTACAAATTAACTCTCACAACTATAAATGCACTCTCTTAAAGACACAAACTAAACTAAATCTTACATACTCATAAAAAACTCTTAAATATGAGGCTACAAAGTAACACTTTGATAACCTGAAGGCCAATATACTCAACAGTACTTTCATATTGGCGGAATAAACAAACTCTTAAATCACACTAATGTGACAAGTTTTATTTAATTAGTTCAACTAATAAAGTCTTATTGATTAAGAAATTTGGGATTTTATTCATGTTTACACCAAAACCAATCAATGTCTTGACTTAATGATAAAAAAAAATTATCATGAAGCGAATATCATAACTTGAAATTCTATCATATTTATAAAAAAAAATTGCACACCTATGTATCTATTAACCCCAAAAGTAGTATAATATATCTTGCAACCATTAAGTCAACTACGGCCGGAGCCACCCCTCTCCATTATTATTATTTTCAAATAAAAAATTATAAATAGATATAGATTTTACATATGGGTAGTCCATTTAAAAAAAAAAAAAAGATATTTATACTTATGGCCTCCATATATGCCAATGACAAATTTAATATAAATAAAATTTAGATAAATTGTATTTTTGGTTACTAAAATTTGGTAGGTTTGATCTTAGAGCATTATTTGTCTCTCAAAAACCTGAACCATCCGGTCTTGCAAAATCTTGCAAGTGTAAACCTAAATAATCTTTTTTTATTCCCTACTGAACAAATATTTGCCTCTTTCACTCTTCAGTGTCTCATCTCCTCTCCACTTCAGACTCTCTCTTCCCTCTGTCTCCCTCTTCGTCTTCCTCGCTCCTATCTGGTCTCTCTTCCCTTTCTTTCTCTCTCACCTATTTTATCTTTTTTCTTTTTTTTTCCTCTCTATCTTCCCTTGAATCAAGCCTCCATGGTGGAGATGTGGCGTGGGACTCAAGGATCGGTGGCTGGGTTTCATCTTCCGTGGTGTGGGTTTCATTTTTGGTGGTGTGGGTGGCTGGGTTTCATCATTCCTTGTTTCGGTGGTTGTGGTTTTTGTGGGTTGGTGGCGGTTGAGGTGGATCGGCGATCGGCATGGGTTCCGATTTGTGGTGATATTGCTGTTCCGATTTGTTGGTCATTTGTGGGTTTTGTTTTGTGCTGATTTCAATGATATTGTTGGATTGGTGTGGGTTCGATTTTGCTGGGTTTTGTTGTTCATTTGCGGGTTTTATTTGGTTCTGACTGTGGTGATATTATTGGATTGGTGTGGGTTTGATTTTTCTGGGTTTTGTGGGTTATTTGTGGGTTTTGTTCTGGCGGTGGTGGGTGGCAGGGTTGGTTTGTTTGAGTTTTGGTAGCCTTTTTGGGTTTGTTCATGGTGGAGATGGTGGCAGTAGGTGGTGGCAGCAGGTAGTAGGTGGTTTTAGTGGAAGAGACAAAAAAAAATTAGAGAGAGGAGATAGATGGGTGAGAATAGATATGGATTTGAGATATATTTTTTTAACGTGTTGTATGATAAAATAAAATTTCAAATGTGAGGATTATTAAAAATGGTATGGTATCTTTACTACTATTTAAAGACTATCCTTGTTTGGATCGGAATTTTTTTTTGTTCTAAAATTTCCTTACACTACTAGGTTTAAGTAAAAACAAAATTAAAAGATAGGACCATTCTTCCACTAAAATATTGTTTACAAAATAGAAATATTTTTCTACTAACTTATTTCTTTAAAGTAATTTTATGTTTATTTATTTTTTTTTAAAAAGAAAAATAAGTTATACAACTCATGTTTGCTGTTTTTTTTTTTCTTTAAAAAGAACACAATTTTTTTTTTTTTTTTTTGCTATGACCACTAAAAAAAAGGGAAAGCCTTATTGCGTGCGCGTATGATGAGGCTAGTAATTGATAAAGTAAATAGTAAAATAGAATAGGATAAGGGAATGCACTTATCTACAAAAACTTAAAAATTTCAAATTTGGTACTTTATTTATTTATTTATTTTTATACAAGATAGAATTTCTCATTTAACATAATCTAAGTGTATATGTGTGTGAAGTTCCCTTCAGGAAACTTGAATTCCGGCTCTTACTCTCATACTCCACAAACATTTATACCTGTGAAGTGACCATCACACTAAGGGGTGCGGTGGTGTTCCTTCAATTTTTTAAAAAGGCACAATTTGGTATCTTCATCACGCATGCTATGAGGCTAGTAATTGATACAGTAGATGATAAAATAGAATAGGATAAAGGAATACACTTAGCCACTCAAATTTAAAAATTTCAAAATTGGTCCTTCAATTTTTTAAAAAGGCACAATTTGGTATCTTCATTTTCTTTACACAACTAACGGTACATCAACTTTCTCTCCCCCCCCCCCCCAAAAAAAAAGGGTACATCTAGGCACCCCATTTATTATGGAATAAATTGAACCGACCTCCCTATCAAAAAAAAATTTGAACCAACCTCATATATAGGGAGCCAAAATTGAACTTACCCTAAATTTTAGGTAGGAAAATGTTTTCTTTGTGAAATTTTAGGGACCAAATCCATTTTTCATAAATTGAACAGGCCAAAATCAAGATTACACTAAATTTTACAGATAGAAAGTATAACTTATTCATGAAGTATTTGTTAAACTATATACATTTATACGAAAGTCTGAGGCTTCTAATATTCATTTGAATAAAGTCACAATCTTATTAATGATGAGTTGTGTATAATAAGTACTTAAATTAATTGGGTATTTATAAATTATTATGAATATATAGTTACCTTAACCGTTATCTCAAAAGTTAAAGGGATAATCTCATGAAAAAAATAATTTTGATTAAAGATATTGAATCTTTTTGTCAATCTTGACTCAACTTTGCTAAAGTTTCATGGGTGTATTTTATGTATTACACGTTGAATTATAAAATACTTGATTTACATGTTGAATTGTGTCTATAACACTATATATTTATCCTACTATAAATATTAAGAGTATAATATATTAAAAAACACTTAATCATCAAAATTATATTTCGGCCCGCATGAGCTAATTTTTGGTACACTGAATAGAGATTACGACATGAATTGAAATCTTTATTACTAGGAATAAAATGTGTTGTAATGTAATAACAAAACCTATTTATAAGTTTGGTTGTGAGTTATAATATTTAAATAAAACTTAAGATTTATTTTAGGAAATATCTTATACAATTATATCTCCTTAAAAGTTGCTATTTTTTTTAAAATTTAAGAGAGATATACGTTATTTTTTATGATTTTATATTTTTAAAATTGTTGAATGTATATGAAAAGTTTGTTTATTTAGAAATATAATAAGTTTTGAAATTATTGCTCTTACTAAGGAATAACTAATTCAACCCTTTTAAAGAAAAAGAGTTATTCCTCATTTCGAAGAATATCTATTTATAAGTAATGCTCATTCTTTGTAATAAAAACATAATCAAACTAAAGAATAGCTAGATCATATAAATAACTATTACATTACAGTGTCTATTATAGTCTACCAAACATGTCCTAAATGTGTTTGACACACTATGCCAATGTTTATTATTTCTATTTTTTAATAGTAGTGGCTATAGAATAAAGCTCTAATATGTGATTTATGTGGGTTTTAGTTAACTCAATTAGTAAAGTTTTTTTATCGAATAAAAGATTTGAGGTTTGAACCTCGTCTATACCAAAAATTGATTAGTGTCTTGGTCTAATGATAAAGATCTATTATCTTGGAGTTGATACCATAGGTTGAAATTCTATTATGTAAAAAAAAAAAAAAAAAAAAAAAAAAAAAAAAAAAAAAAAACCTAATTTTCAAAGGACAAAGAATTTTTCTTCTTGGATAAGGAACGTTATGTTACTTATTTGACAAAAAAATTATTTTCCAACAACAAAACTTCAAATATAATATTAGTAATAAAAATAAAATTTTGAAACAAATTCTGTTAGGTTCTAAGACTTTAAGAATTAAATGTATTAGAACTTCAATTTGTAATGTATTGGCAAACCATGATCAAAATTTAGAGTCTAGATTTAGGCTGTTCAAAGTGTGTTTATTTGTAAAATTGGAATCGAGTGATTGCAGAATTTATTAGACTAAATCTACAAGGCTCGATCAATCAAAAATTAGACTTGATCTATCGATCGAATCTCGTGCAAATTGTTTTTCTACAATGTAGGGTTTTGTGTTTTACTCCAAGTATAAAAGGAGAAACCCTAGATACATTTTAGAAGTCTTTCTAATGTGTTGTGTGTTGAATCTTTTGTAAGATTTAGAGGTGTTTACCTTCATACACACTTAGGGTTACCAAGATCAAGATTTATGTAAAAAACTTAGTGATCGCTTCAGTTGCTGCATAAAGAACTTAAAGAAGATTTGAAACCTTTAAGTGGAGTCTTAAAATCACAAGTAGGAGAATTTGTGGTTGTAGTGGATCAAAAAAAAAAGTAGTCTGTGAACTCAGAGCTATCATGTAGTTGTGGTAATAAGTTTTCTATTCGAGGTAGCAATAGAATGTTAGTAGTCTAAGTCTTATTATACAAACTTTAATTCTTTCATAGTGAATCTGTTTTACCTTAAGGATAGCTAGGTTAAATCCTCCCCAGGTTTTTTACTGGTTTGGTTTTCCTAAGTTATCATATCGTGTGTTCTTTATATTTCCGCATTATTTGCATGATATGATTTTCTTGTGTTAACCTAGATCTGAATAATTTATCTAAGTAATCACTTGGCTAAATAACTAGATTAAACGACTTTTGTTTTAAGAGATCTAAAAACGTACAAATTCTAATACATTCATAGTTATTAATTTATATATCCATTGACTCTAAACACGAATGTTCTTGCAATCCATTCAGGTGTAAATGACAAACGCACTCTCAGAAATGAGACGCACGGAATATACAAATAATGTAAAAATCTTGAACATTGTTCTTCTCATCCAATATGTGCCAAGAGTTCTTCAAATCTACCAATCCTTGAAGGAACTGGAGAAATTTAAAAATATTCCCATACTGATCAGAGCTTCATTCAATTTCTTTTTATTCCTCCTTGGTGGTCATGTAAGTTTTAAAGTTTTCTTACTTAGCTATTTCTTTTTCCTTTTTTACATTGGCATATAGAGGATGACTTATTTATATTACTTCTTTTTAAATTAAAAAATAAAAATATTTTAAAGAAATTAAGTGGACGCTTCATATTTATTCAATTCTTTTTCTCTCTTATTGATATTGTTGTAATGGTTATTAGCATTTTGTTCGATATCCGCAAAATAAGTAGTTCTAAGATCACAAATTATTCCACAATTTTTTGTTACAATTCTCACGTGGTAGATTGTGGGTAGTTAACCATCACTTACACATGGACTCAACATTTTTTATTTACCAATCACACTTTGACATGTTATAGTTGTAGCAAGAAGTTGTAAAACAATTCATGATCCTAGTCTTTTCCCTCGAAATTTACTAAAGGCACATTTGCTATGTTGTAATAGCTCTTGTAATATAATAGCTATTAATGTGTAATGTAATTTGGTCATTTGATTCCATCTTTATTCTTCGGATTAGTTATTACATTGGAATAACTATTCTTTAAATTGAAAAATAGTTATTCTTCTTTAAAATGAATATAATAGTTATTTCTTAGTGCATAAAATAAGTTTTAAAAGTAATATATTTCTAAAAATATAAAATTTTCTTATATATCATCTTTTACAAGATTTCCAAATGTAATAACCAAACTTATGGATAGTAATAGTTATTTCATTACAACGTCTTCTATTAATAGATAGTAATAGTGCATACCCTTATCTCATTCCTCTTCCCCTTATATATATATATATATATATATATATATATATATATATATATATATATATATATATAGATGTGTGTGTGTGTATGTTTCTCAAATTTTTTTTTTAAAAAAAATTGTAATTCCTAATGTAATCTACATTCAGTGTACCAAACATACCCTAATGTTTAATGGGTTTTATGATCGTTTAGGTAGCAGGAGCCTTTTGGTATTTTTTCTCAACTCAACGACTGATATCTTGTTGGCGTAAAGCGTGTTTGCATCAAGGTGGATGCATCGAAGGTTCTTTTACCTGTGACCACCGTTTTGGAAATCTCTCTGCTTTACATGATTTCTGCTCAATTGATTCAATAAATACAAGTACCTTTGATTTTGGAATATTTCTCGAAGCCCGTAAGTCCGGGATCTTAGAGTCCACAGATTTTCCAAAAAAATTAATTTACTCTGCCTGGTGGGGCGTGCGAAATTTAAGGTTTGCACCCTTTACTATTCCATATATATCAATTGTTACAATATATATATATATATATATATATATATATATATATATATATATATATATATATATCAGTTGTTACAACAAGTAAAGGGACTTGATCCATTGATCTCCTCGATCGTAATAGAAACTAAGCAATATCACTAAGTCACTAGGTTCATGCTTCTCAAAAAAAAAAAAAAAAATCACTAGGCTCATGGAAATTACTATATCTATTCTTATTGTTCTAATAGTTAAAATAGTTATTAGTTCTCCTAGATTTTATTAGTGACCTCATTTAATATAAAAATTATTTTATTCTCTATTTCTTACGTAGTAAAATCGTTAAGCAGAATCACTCGTCCTTACAGTCACACATATTTAAACCATGAATTGCCTAATGAACATTAAATCACAATAGAAAGAAAATAGTTAATCCTTGAATTTTTTATATGTACTATTAATAACAAGATTCTCTATTTGGGTTTTATCATTTTGTGTACTAAAATATCCTCACACAAAATTTTAAACACTCTAAAATACTCATATCTTTTAGTTAAATAATTTTAATAAAAAACACGAACTAGTTAAAAGAATAATTTATTATTCCTAAGTTTTGGACTTTTTTCATTTCCCTTCTCCATTCTCCCCAAAAATTAGGACACTATCTCTATCTCACTTTTAAATATTATTCCACATTACCTTATCTTTTTTTTCAAAAAAATACACACGGTTATTTATATATATGTTTTAGAAAGATTACTTCTCTTATTTGAATTCCAATGCCTCTATGTGAGAGTTAAAAAAAAAAAAAAAGGTTTTAATTTCAAATAGTTTATTCCATTCACATCAGCCACTAACTCATGGAGAAAGATCCTAAGCATTAGGACACTATCTTTATCTCACTTTTAAATTTTATGACACTAAACCTAAAATAAATAAATAAAAAGCGCATCATTGCACGTGCAAAGCGCGTGTGATGAGACTAGTATATAAATATTTGTATTGAGTTTTTTACAAATTTTTTTTATAGATTTGGATCTAAATTACAAGTTTTTTTTTTTATAATTATTATTATTTTTTTATTTTTTATTTTTTTAGTTTGCTACTTATAGAACTAACATGCTTTTATCCTAGAGATGCTCTGGTATGTTTTGTTCTTTAACTATATACATAGTACTATAAACATTACTCTAAACAAAACTCAACATATATATATATATATATATATATATATATATATATATATATATATATATATATGGTATGCGGGTTTCAGTTAGCTCAATTAGTAAAGTTTCATATCATTGAATAACAAATCTGGGTTGAACTTTGCCTACACCAAAAATAAATTGGTATCTTGATTTGATAATAAAGAACAAGTATCGTGAAGTTGATGTTATAGGTTGAAACTCTATCGTGTGTGTATGATGTGTTCTTAGACTTGGTAAACAGGCCAAGTTAGGTCTCATTCAGGTTTAAAAGATGTGGGCCTTAAGGGTTTTCTTTGTGGACGTAGGTCATCAAGACCGAACTATGTAATTCTTTGTGTTATTGTGTTACTCTTATATGCTTCCACTACTGCATATCTTATCTTAACTTATGCATTTCCTGTATAATTTTGTAAATTCTCACTTTATGATTGTAGTTATAAATTTTTAAGATTAGTGTTTCAGACTCTCATACATTATAGTTGTGCATGTAGTTCTTATGGTTCAAACCTCCAAACAAGTACGTACATATGGGAAAACATGTTTGCACTTGGAACTTCTACCTTTGGCCTGTTATTATTTCTTTATCTCTTGGGAAACTTGCAGGTAAGTACCCAATCCTTTTCCTTTCACTTCTTTTCTTTTAAAAATTGTTTAAGTGTCCTAGTTGTACAATTGAGAGAGAGAGAGAGAGAATGATATCTCATTAATTCGCTAAGTAATATGCTAATTACTTTTATTTTTATATAATTCAATAGCTACAAAAATAGAGGAAATGATAGATTTAAACCGTTGATATCTTTTGTATGGCAAAGGGCAAAAAAGAAGAAATAGCAAAAAATTGGAAAGAGTAAAAATTAAATGAAAGATAGAGATTCTACTTTTACGATGATATCTAGATTTCGTCTACATAATAACATCTAAACATTGATGTTCCAAAAATGAATGTTGTTCACAATATGGAACCAATCTCAACGACAATATTTTATACCCATATCACTCAAATTGATCGAATCCATTAATCCCTAGTATACCCAATCCAACTATTTCACCAGATAAATAGAGAGTTAGGTTTCACAAAAACATTTTATAGATAGCAAAGTGATTTTAAAGCTGGGAAAATCAGAAGTAACAGACAGTGCACCAAGCCACCAGCCTGCTCATATTTCTACAATGTACAAATGTCTAATGGCAACCATATCTGACTGACTTAAAAGCAGATCAGGCAAAACCTGATACAATTAAATCCCATTAGCTCCATTAACCCAGAGATATACATATTATTATTATTATTATTATTTTGATAAATAACAGAACTTAAAAACAAAAACAAGAAGAAGATACCCCAAATGTACAGGCTGTATACTATGAGACCATAACAATCACAACCAAATATTGTTAGTACTTTTTTTGTCCTACCAGTGATATTATTGTTACTTTATTATTGTTTTATTGTCATTTACCGTTGTTAATTAGTATTAAATTGCTTTCAGTCAAATTTTTGGGATGGTTTCATTTCGGTCCTTATAAATTTTTGTTTTATTTTATTTTATTTTATTTGTGTCCTAACTCTTTTGAAGCTTGTTTCTTTGTATCCTTGTCTTCATTAGCTTAAATTAATGATAATAAAAAAAACATTTCAACAACTTAGCTAACACAAAGAAGGCACATTACCTAAAAATTTACTCTCAAAATAAGGAAATTTAAATAAAATTACTTTAGCCAACAACTTAGCTAACCAAAAAGCATATTTTTGCTTTTTATTGATAAATAAATAAATAAATATTTATTTATTTATTGAGAAAAAGAATAATATTTTATTCTCCAAGGGGCACATTTAATCATTTGATTAGTCAAAAGTGTCTTAATTGAATTTAAAATAACATACGATAACATTTAATTAAACTACTTGTATTTTAAATTAAATCTCAACGTGTGTCAATGTGTAATTGGCTCTTGAGCATTCTTTGAAATGTTTATTTAGTGACACTTGGCAAATTTCGAATAATCTATGAATTAAGATAGTGCATCCTATTAAGTAGTATAAAGCAACTTCCTCTAAAAAAAAAGAGAGAGTAGTATATAGCACCCTAAAATCAGCCATTTTGAACGAACTACTTTAATTTAGTGATATTACGTGTCAAATCATAATTGGCTGAAATTATTACTCTCTATAGTAAAGAAATATGATAGACTTAAGGAATCAATAGTGCTCCCTTGAGGAGAGACTCCCTCAATCTCTCTAACAGTGTACTTAGGGACTCACTCACTTAAGGATTAATTGTGACTCACTCAGAGGGCCACTCACTCTCTCTAGGGAAAGCTAGAAAGGCTTGCACCAGAAAATGATTTAAATTCATTTCACTACACTGATTTCCTTACAAGGATTAATATAGCAATATAGGTAAACTTATAGAAAATATAAATTAATGATTTTGTTAATGATTTCCCTAAGGGCAATGATTAAGATGCATTTAGGATCCATTTGGTTGAAAGGGTAGAAAAGTGGAAGGATAGAAAATCGTAGAAGGATGGAAAAGTGAGAGGATAGAAAATATTTGGTTTTCCCTCTTGTGTGTTTGGTTGGAGGGGTGAAAAAGTGGGAAGGTGGAAAATTCTTTTATTTGGTTGGAGAGAAAAAGGGAATGAAGGAAAATGTAATTTATATAAATTGACTATTATACCCTTGTTACATAATATGTAAGAAATAAAGTGAGGGGTAGGTGAGAGGGTATTTGTGTAAAATGCATTTCTTAATACTTTTTCCTCCTCATTTTCCTCCCAATTTGGGAGGATAAAAAAAGTGAGCCTAAGAGGGAAAACTTTCTCCCCTATTTTCTATCTCTCCTATTTTCCTTCCTCAACCAAATAGTAAAAAACATCATTTTTCATCATATTTTCCTCTCCCTATTTTGCATCCTCCTTGTTTTCACCCCAACCAAACACATTCTTAATGTTATATTAAATAATATTTATACTACATTTAAAGAATAATAATTTGTTTGTGTAAGCTAATGAATCATTAACATGTGTGTTTTTATTTTTTGAAAAGTTTGTATTAGAGCTCATAATTGAGCACTTTTTAGTCTTTGAATAGTGTCTTTAGACGAACTAGTCTTGAAACTCTTTACTTCAAATTTCAAACTTAACCATCTATGAAATCCATGCCATTTATTGTTTTTGGTCTTCATCAAATATTCTATAAAACTTTTTTCCCTATAAAAATCAATCATATTTTATTATGCCATGTGCATGACCACCATCAAAGCTCTCCCCCCCCCCCCCCCCTTTTTTTTAAAGAAAATTATTATTTAGCTATACTTCTCAATTTTAGGGTAATGGAGTTAAAAAAAAAAAATTATATATATATATATATATATATATATATATATATATATATATATATATATATAGTAATACTAAGAACACAAACAAAATATCATAACAATTTCATAACATTCTCAAATTAACATGCCAACTTTCACATAGGCCGACAATAATCTCCAATTAATTTTTTAAAAATGTTAATTTGGAAATGTTGTGAATTTTTCTTGTGTCCATAACATTTCTTAAAAAAAAAAACCAGCAAATTTGTGTGAAGAGGAATGAGATGTTGTATACTTGTAAGATATCCCGAATTGAACTTACTAACAGAATTGGGACAGGTTTACATGCAGCGTAGAGCTTCAAAATATGTAGAAAAATCTGGTGAAGGAAAGAATCAGGCATTGGATGAAGCTGTTGTTGAAAACATACTAAATGAATTGGAACAGCTTTACAAGCAGCGAATTGCTTCAAAATCAAATGAAAAATTACCCAAAAAAAGAAGGTGCTGTTGTTGAACCCAAGACAGCTTCTATTTTACAACGAGTCTGGTGCTGCAATCACCCAAAGTGCGTTGGTGCGTAGTGTTGATGTCTTCGCTGTTTTGAGATTTGTATTTCCAGTTATGGAGTTTCTACTTGTTTGGATTCTGAATAATAATGGTATAATTAGGAAAAGGACAACGTGTGAAATAATAATCTGTTTGATGCACCGTATTAAATTCAATAAGAGTTAATGTGTAGAGAACCTTATATTTACATCTTTTGTAATCCGTGTGATGTGGTATGGGATTTGGTTATCTAATCTTTTTTCATATGACGGGATCCAATCATGCTGGATTATTCATTTATTTAACTTACTAATGCAATGCATGGGCATCCTGATATATAGGATGAATTTATTTTTTATTTTTTAAATTACACATACTACCCCCATATATGGGTTGTTATTGCAAACTCTGGGAATATGCTCCTTCTGTCTCATAGAGAAATAAGCCCCATGGTGGGTGAGACCCACCCCTCTGTGGGAGGGAGGAAGTATATATACTCCTAGAGTATACAATAATTTTCTCTCATATGTAGGGTATACCATTCTGAAAGCTCAATTAGTGTGAAAACCCTAATGCTTGTTTAGACCTTCAATTTTAAGTTATGGCTTACCTGCTTTTACTCTGTAAATTCACTTGGTGTATAAAACACTAGTGAATATTTAGACCCCCAATTTCAAAATAACCAACACAAGCTTATACTTAAAAACTTTATGTGCAGAACAAGAGTAAATGAGTGCAAACAACCAATAACACTACCATAATGTTGGAAAAATACATGTTTGTATCGCATACAAAACATACGCAGCGAAAAATTAACGGATTCACTTCATTCGCAATTGATAACATATACTATTGTCACAGGGTCAATTTTTCTTTTAAATTTTCTGTTTGTGATGGCACTAAGTTCCTCCCTTAGTCTCAATCAATACACTACACACACACTGTAGAAACACTTAGAATAGAATTATTAAGGAATTCACACACAGAACACACAGTATTTACAAGGCACCAACCCCAACCTTTATTACTTAATATTCAAGTACAAAGGAAGCCTAGAGAACACACACAAAATTCTCTAAGCCAAATACACTCTCTGTTGTTGACAGCCCCAACAGCCTAGGCTATATGCACAGAAATAATTGTCACGGCAGTTACCGCCAAGTAATTGCCCCCTGTCCAGGACTTGCTGCCACATGTAGTCTGACTTAGGACATTTGCAACTGATGCTGTCTTGGCCTGCTCTCCATGTTTCCAGCGCCTACACAGTAGGTTTAAATATCCAGCAAGCTAGGAACTGCTTGGTAACTGCTACTGCACACTCTGCACATGCCAGCCCATCACTCAGCACACCAAGCTCATCTACCCATGCTTTAGCAGCCCATGATTATCCCATGCCTTGCATAGCCTAATATCATCACAGCAGCCCAGCACTGCCTTTCACATAAGCCACCAAGCCCACACACAAAGCATCCCAACCAATCCACCATGCCATCAACCATCACCTAGGGTCAGCACCACCTACTATTGCCCATTATCACCAAACCATGTTTGCCCACCATGGCTCACCACTGTCATGGTCGTGGGGTATCATGTGGAGCAAGGTGCCTCCATATGCTGCCCCTCATCATGCTCATTAATCTAAATCTAGCAGGGATACTGGGCTTGTTCCCCTCAAAGAGCACTTAAGAGTTTCACTAGATAGGCATGAGGAGCCATTGTTGTCTTGAGAAAACATTGAGCCAAGTGGCTGGCCTGATGTTGTCCAAGCACTATAATTCCTCATACCATCACCAGAAACTTGCATAGCTCCTAACAACTATGTAAGTTTTAGAATTTAAGGACAATAGAGTATACCTTGGTGTGGTGAAATTCAAAAACAAAGATTAGAAGTACTTGGGAACACTTTTAATTTTGACTTCAATTCCACTTGTGCCCAAGAATTGTAGTCTCTCAATCAGTTCTATGAATGTGTTCAAATGAGAATAAGAGAGTGTCCTACACTCACATACAAACTATTTCATGTACTTTCAAAATTCTGTATGTTTCTCTTCTTAAAACTGATTATCTAATTGGGCTAGCCTTTGAGCCTTTCTAATTAGGCTTTAGTATGTGGTTTGGAGTGGGATCAAAAGGGAGCAAATAAGACACTAGCTCCAATAGGCCTTAGACTTTTCAGTCAACTCTTGACAAGTCTAAAGTTACCATTAATTATATTTAATACCACTATATATATATAATTGCATTCTAGGCCTTATTAATAAATTGTATCCCAAAACTTTATTTTACATCCAACTCTTTCATAAAATATTCGTAGTAATACAAAGTCATGAATATAGACTGCCACTTTGAAGATTACTACATCTTAATCATTGAGTATTCAGTTTAATCCTTTAAGTTATTTATCATATATTTATGAAATCCAATTTCATAAATATATACTTTAGTAACTCCTTACTAAAGTGGTTAGGCCTAACACTTTGAATAACCAAACCCATTAAACTTATCTTAAGGGAATATTTTATATCTCCATTAAGAGATTATGAATTTTATCTTGAGAATAGATGTTCCATCAACACTAAATGTGGCTGCCCAACATACTGAGATTTTGACCGTGACTTTAGATCTCACTCCTAATATATCAAAGCAGCCAATGCTTTATGATCAGGTCCATTATTCTCTCAAGATTAAGAGTTCATGTAAATAGAAGTCGTAAGATTTATTATTTATTTGACAATTGTTAGGAGAATAATAAATCTTATAGCAGTCCAGTTCAATATGTCTTAACTCTTAAAACATATCAACTAGAAGTCTCCACTTCCATGATTAAGACAAATCATCTTAGTTGATATATTATAATCTTCGCAGATGAAATACCCAATTTCATCACCGACTACGAACTAAAATTTTGAGTTTACAAAGAACATGTGACTTATACATTCTATGACTAAATCACATGCTATGCATCTCATGGACTAATGATAATGTTCGAATATTCATGTTACCATTATTTTAGATAAAAATAAAACAACTTTATCAATCACAATATTAAGTCATACATATTGTCATACATAATATCATACACATCATCAGACATTAGGATTTAGGGGCACTAATCCTAACACCTAAGTCATATTCATCCATTATCAACAATATAAAGTAAAGCTTAAGAGTATGGAAGAGAGATGCAAACACAAGATAACACCGAGACATGTTATCGAAGAGGAAGCCGAAGAACTTAACAAAAAACCTCTCCGCCGCCCTCCAAACGGTAATCGATCCACTAGAGAAAAAAGTTAAAGTACACAAATAACAAAAGACCCTCTAAGCCCAATTTATCAATGTACTTGAGCCTTCTAAGCTCCTGCGACTAACTGGCTTCTCAGAACCTTGTCTTCTCTAGCTTTCCTAGATCTTGCAATACGCCCAATTGCATCTACCAAAGATTGGCTCCTTCCAATGTTTCCTAGTAGCACCAAAATCTCACTTAACACTCAGATTGAGTGTGGTAAGTGTTTGGGCTATCAACCTCTCAAGGATTTAGAGATGGAGAGGTAGGAGTAGAGGAAAACCACAAGAAAATGTGTAGATTGTTGGGTTCTAAGACTTTAGGTTTAAATGTATTAGAACTTCAATTTGTAATGTTGACAAACCATGATCAAAATGTATAGTTGTTTTAGACTTGCTCAAAGTATGTTTAAGTTGTAAAGTTGGAATCGAGTGTTCTGCAAGATTTACTGTGTAAATCTGCCTGGATCGATCGATCAAAAATTAGACTCGATTGATCGGAGCTTGTGCAGATTGTTTTTCTGTAGAATTTTTCAATTCAGCCTAAGCCCGGTTTGTCATGTAGGATTTTATGTTTTGTTTTAAGTATAAAAGGGAAAACCCTAGCCATGTTTTAAGGATGCTCTTTATGCTGTGTGTATAAATCTTTTGTGAGATCTAGAGGTGTTTACCTTCACATACACTTAGGGTTATTAAGATCTAGATTGATGTCAAGAGTTTGATGATCAATTCAGTTGCAGATTCAAGAACTTAAAGATATACAAGTAGAAGTGCTTGTACTTGCTGGAAATTCAAGAAAGAAGTAGTTCGTAGATTCGGAGTTATCACGTGGTCGTGGTAGTAAGTTTCCTATTCGAGGTAGCAATAGAATGTTAGTGGTTTAAGTCGCTATTGTGTAAACTTTAATTCTTTCATAGTGGATTCAATTTACCTTGAGGATAGCTAGGTTAAATCCACCCCAAGTTTTTTACCAGTTTGATTTTTCTGGGTTATTATATTGTTGTGTTCTTTATTTTCCGCACTTTACAATGATGTGATTTATATGTGTTAACCTAAATCTGCATAATTTACCTAAGTTAATCACTTGACTAAATAACTAGGTTAATCTAATTGTGTTTAAGGGGTCTAAAAACGTACATAGATGATTGTGGGTATAACAATATCTAACTCTTAAGTGTGTATTCTAGGGTTTTCTTTCGAAAAAGCAATCCTTACAATATGTGGGTAATGAGAGTATATATAATGTGGGTAAAGACTTAGTAAAACAAACATGACAAATTAGCCAAATAGAATGTTTCGCGAGTATTTCACGGGAAGGCCTTACTCGCGAGACACTTGTGAAAACTCCAGGTTGTCATGGCTCTTCACATTCTAGTCATGGCTCTTCACATTCTAGTCATGTGCTCTACATGTGGCTATTTTGTGGGTTAGTTTCTCGCGAAATCCACTTATTCTTCTTTTTAAGCTTAAGTCTTTACACTCTCTCACACTCATCCCTTACAATTAAAAACCCCCACATAAATACAAGGAAAATGATTGGATAAAATTACAATAAAATTTGGCACGGAATTAAAACCAACACAAAATAGTTGTAAATAACAACTTTACAATCTCCTCTTTTGGCTATTCCGTGACAAAATTCCTAAACAGACTCTAGACTTAAACTTGAGTTTGGGAACATAAGCAAAACTCACTTACACCTAATTCTAGAAGCTGTGAAACACTTGCACCGTATACACCTGTATCCTGAAACACTTGCACATAAACAAAACTTTCATTAAGGTTATGATAAGTTGAACACAAGGTACATAAAGGAACATGTAAAATGCAATCAAGATATTAAACAAGATATAATCTTTGAAATGTAACTTGATCAAACATGAGTGGTCATTAAGGAATGACTACAATGAACATTTATTTAGTAAATGATCATCTGGACACGCAACGCAATTAAGAGCAATGCTAAAATTAATTGCATGTCCAACAAGCATGATGCATTAAAGAAACTAAAGCTAAAAGCAATAGAAATCAATAAGCAACAAGCAGGCTATGAAAACCAAAATACACAAATAGTACTAAAGATAAATTGAAATTTAAACTAAAGTACTTTAAAGCTTTAAAAGAAAGCAATGTAAATATCCATAAGTTATAAAAACTTAAAAAAATAAACTACTAAACCACCAAAATGAACTGATGCTTTTAATATGCTACTCTATGCTCCCCCTCAAAGCTATGCTACTCCCCCTTTTTTACCAGAATGGCCAAAGAGGCTAGAACTGTCCGAATCCGAATCCTCATGTTACTGCCGCTGCTGTTCCATCATCATTTCTTCAATCTGAGACGAAAGTACAGTGATTAGGCCATCTAGGTAGGTGGATTGAGTCGAGGAGTGTTGCACGTGTGATTCTAGCATGCCATACATCTGTTTAACCCTTGCAATGAGATGATCAAGACAATCGGGTGCCCGTGCACGTGCTTGAGAAGAGGGTTGTGCAGTGTCCTCTGGAGCTGATGTGAAATGATCTATTTCTTCTTCCGTGTCCCCACCTTCTTCATTAACATTGTCTCTTGGGATTTAAGAGATACCAATAGATGGTCCGAGCATATGGGCTTTGCTTTGGGTCATGGTTTGAGCACTAATTGGATAATCCCTTTGCATCACAGGAAGACCACTAGGAATCTTCACCCTTGCCCTTGCTATAAGAGCCATGACGAGACTTGGAAATGATAAGATCAGCCTTGAATTCCTCTTTGTGATGCACTTGGTGAAGAGGTAGTAGATGTTACTGCAAATGTCGATCTCCTTGTGTGTGAAGAGATTAAACAAAAAAATGGCCCATAGTATTGACAAGTTAGTCAAATTCTTCACCGGTAGAGGTTGAAAATCATGATATAGGCCAATGCTCTCATTTCTAGGGCAAATGGAATGGTGTGCAATGCCTTCTTATTAATTTCAACTCCTAGGATGTCCATAATTGGTCCAAGCAGTTCCCTTCTCTCATCATACTAGAGGGATGTGTGTGGAGTCGTTGGACGAATCTCCAAGATCTCTTGAATGGACTCCCTTGTGACATAGAACTCCGTCCCTCTCAGCCAATAACCTATACGATCCCCTTCCACAATGGCATTGGAGAAGAATTCCCTAATGATTTCAGCATGGACATTCCCCATTGGGTTCAGTAGCCTTGTCCATGTCCTCTCGTTGAACACTTTAGGGATGCAAGTGTGTTCGAGGGACTCTAGCTCCATAGTCCTTTCCAAGATATTCGGGGCCCGTTTATAGCAATCATTATAGGTTATGTCTGCATCATCAGTTCAGAATACATCCAAGGAAGTGCATTAACACTTTGAGGACTTCTTTGTGGCTGATTTCTTAAGGGGAGACATCTGCAAAACAGTCACAAACACAAAGAAACAAGGACAAAAACAAAAACAAGCTTGATTAGTTCCAAGTTAGTCCAAAAACCAAACAACTAGTCCTAAAAAGAACATAAAAACATAAAATCTAAAGTCATTGGATCATGTTTTAAGTGCTAAACATGTAAAACTACTTATCTAGCAAGAGTGAAATACAAAACATGTCAAGTGATCAAGTGTGTGCATTAAGTGTGCATGTGGTGTGCATATGTGATGTATGATCAAGGCATGACCAAGCACATTTGGGTTAAAGTGTGTAAAACACACAACCAATGATTAAAACATGATAAACATGCATAATCATGGTAATCCCCAAAGTTTGGTACTCATTGGAGTCCATAACAAGACCAAAATGCCATTTGGGCATTTCATCAAACACGTAGTATGCATACAAACCATTAACATGTAAAACAATACATAAACATGTGAAAAACTTGCCTAAATACATGACATAATGCCACTTGGGGCCAACACAAACACAAACAAACAAAATGGGACACAACCCAATCAAGAAAATAAAATAAAATAAAAAAATTTCAAGAATTTAAGTTTTTCCCAGCCCTTTCAAAAATATACCCAACTCTAGAAATTCTAGAATCTAAGGCTTAATCTTAGGAAGCAAAAGTAAAGAGATGTTGAAACATACCTTAGAGTAGTCTTAGAAGTGATTGATCTTGAGATTTTGATGGGTTTTTTTTAGAGAAAATGAGTTTTGGGTTTAGAGAGGCTTGGAGGAGGCAAAACACAAATTTTTGAAAAACTGTCACTGTTTGCCTTTAAAAACTGAAAACACGTGCTTTTCACGGATAAGCTTCTCGCGAAGTTACTCACGAAAAGGCCACTGAAGCATATAAATTGTTTCGCAGGTAGCATTTTCTTGCAAGACAGTCGCGAAAGTCTCTGTATGAATTTCAATGTTTCTAATTTTTGCCATCCTCATTTTTACGGGAAGAGCTAACTTGCAACTTACTCACGAAAATGCCCCTAAAAGAGTTTTTTTTTTATAATAAAAATAAGAAATAGAAATTTTGAACAAAAACTCTAAACACACAAATGTATAAAAACACTTTGAAAAACATATAAAATACTCAAAAATATTTTTGGTTTTGATCAGCAAGCAATTGAACACGTACAATCACACAAATGGAATACGCATTCATTGAACATTAGACTTGTGTGTTTTGTGTGTGGATCAAGTATGAACTAGTCTATAGTCTAGTATGAAGCTTCAATAATAAATTCAATCAAGTCATACATGAGTAGTATGAAATCAAGTGACCTATCTCACTTGTAGAAATGGACATATATGACCCCTTACCAATGTGATTACAATAGATTGAAAGCTTTTCATTTGGCTTCTATTTTTCACACTTTTTATCAAATACAACTCAAATTTTGAGAAGCGATGCTATAAACATTTTGATATAACTTTGACAAACATTAGCCTTTGGCTTTGGCACCATACATTTTAATACAAATCGCTTTCCCTTTTTTCTGGTAAAATACTAGTTAGTGTGATGACTTTTTTAGCTTAATATCTCTTTCTGAGATAGACATTTGTAGAGCTCTTGAAAAAAAAAATGTGTGAGGAGATATATAAGCACAAGTCTACTCATGTATCAAGATCAAGCAAGACTATTGACCAATCATTCATGACAAACTTGAAGATCTATTTACAACAATCAGAACATAGATTTTTAGATGTCGCTCACACTTAGAAAATGTGCATACATAACAAGCTAAGCTTGTAAATGCACTACACCATTAGTACAGAGGTACTTGGCCAAACTGACATGTGATATACACAACATAAGCGATTAAACTTGTTGAGATTTTTCACTTTTGATGGGTTTTTGAATTTTTCAACACACTCAAAAATAGAACAAGCAAAGAAAAATCAACAAAAACAACAAGCAAAAACATGAAAAAGAAACATGCTATAAACTAGAAGTAATGACATAAGAAGATTGCATATGTCATGATGCATGAAATTATAACCCTAATACGTTGAAAGTATTAATGCATGGGCATAGAATGATTATGCATAAGTACCCTTCTTCACCCACACTGTATGAGTGTTTTGGGTGAGATCCTTAGACAGAGGGGTACGACTGACATAACTCACAAACTGGGGTGAAACTATCAAGGAATAATGAAATGTTCTTTAACATTTCCATAACATCTCCAATGAGTTTTCCATCATTTTTTCCTTTAGCTTGTGTTCCCTTTGGCATTCTTCTTGCATTGTCTTGGCCACGCATAGAATTAGCCCTTTTAAGTGCATGAAGTTTGAAGCAATTTGGCCTTGTGTGCCCTCACACACCACAATGATGACAAAAATGCTTCACTTGAGGTCCCCTTTGACTTTTGGGTAATGACTTCCTTTTATCCGTTGGTTTTGCACCAACGATTCTATTTGCAACAATAGGGATCTCAATCTTAGGCTTCACCTCTTTGAATTTCTTTACATTTTTTGTCGACACGAACCTCACTTCCTTCTTGGGTTCGTTGCTTAAGCTTCCTTCACCGGTATAGCCAAGACCGGTCTTGTCATGTGAAGATTTTTTAGAAGATAGCACGCTGTCAAGTTTCTTGGTGGAAATACATTCCATTTTGACATTTTCTTGAATAATTTCAAGTTCAAGAAACTTGATTTTGAATAGGCTTCAACCAATTCTCCCTTAAGTCCCTCAACTTCACATTTTGCCTCCTTAAGTTGCACAAGTGTGCACCTATGCTCTTCTTTAATTTTCTTCATCTTCTTATCGACATTTTTTGCAACCTAGGCATATTTGCCACAATCTTCTATCAGTGTATCATACACTTCTTGAAGGTTCTTCTCACCTTCATTGAGGCACACATCCTCATCTTCTGAATCTTCAACTTCCTCACCTACAGAATGCACACCAAGCTCATCAACCAAGTTGCTCAAATCATCCCTAGAGTCAACCGTGGTAATTGCCATGGAAGCTAAATAGTTTCCCTCACTATCACACTCTCCTTCTGCATAGGAATTTGAGCTTTCAGAATCACTAAGGGTAGTGACAATCACTTTACCCTTTCCTCTCAAATAGTTTAGACATTCTTTGTTAAGATATCTATGGCCATTGCATTCATAGCACACGATTCCTTGAGTGGATGGAGAATCCTTCTCGTCTTTCTTCTTAAACTCCTTCTTATCACTTTTTGAGGATGAAAATTTTCCTCTGTCAAAAGACTTCTCACTGTTCTTTATCTTGAGAAATTTCCGGAAGTTCTTTGCAAGAAACGCCACCTACTTCTCCACATCATCATCTTTAGAGGAATCATCCATTCTCTCATTTATAATTTTAAGAGCAAGTGATTTGCTAGACTTGTAAGAAGGTAGTCCGAGCTTATAGGTTTGGAGAGATCCAATGAGTTCTTGAATCTTTATCTCATCCAAATCTTTACTCTCCTCAATGGCTATGACCTTAGCCCGGAAGCTTTTAAGTAAAGATCTCAAAATCTTCCTTACCACCTTAGCATCTTCAATCTTCTCCCTAATATTAAGCTTGACAATCACTATCTCATCAAGTCTCCTATAAAAGGAATCAAACAACTTATCATCGCTCATCTTTACTTCTTCAAATCGAGTAGTGAGCATTTGAAACTTAGTGTCTTTTTCCTTCTTGGTACCTTCATAGGTCATCTCAAGAATGGTCCACGCCTCCTTGGTGGTCTTCACATGCGAAATCCTGTGGAACTCATTAGTAGAAACACCACAGAAAATAGCGTTAATCGCTTTGCTATTGGAATTTGCCAAAGCAAGAGCAGCCTTATCCCATTCAGATTTGGTGGTAGTAGGTCTAACATATCCATTCTTAACGGAATACCATACCGTCTCATCAATAACACAAAGAAAAGCACACATACATACTTTCCAAAAAGCATAATTACTCCCATCAAAGAGTGGAGGAGCATTAAGAGATTAAGATCGATCCATCTCACTTAGGGTCTAGGACCACACTAGGATAATGAAATCTAAAAAATGTGTACCCACTTTGATTCCAATTGTATGTTCACTTGGTGTATAAAATACTAATGAATGTTTAGATCCCCAATTTCAAAATAACCAACACAAGCTTATACTCAAACAATATATGTGCGGAATAAAAGTAATTGAGCACAAACAATCGATAACACTACCCTAAGCCATATTCATCCATTATCAATGATATAAAGTAAAGTTTAAGAGTAGGGAAGAGAGATGCAAACATAAGATAACACCGAGACGTGTTATCGAAGAGGAAACCGAAGAACTCGGTGAAAAACCTCTCCGCTGCCCTCCAAACGGTAATCGATCCACTAAAGAATAAAGTTGGAGTACACGAATAACAAAAGATCCTCCAAGCCTAGTCTACCTAATGTACTTGAGCCCTCCAAGCTCCTGCAACCAACTAACTTCTCAGAACCTTGTCTTCTCTAGCTTTCCCAAATCTTGCAATACACCTGATTGCATCTGCTAATGATTGGCTCCTTTCAATACTTCCCAGTGACGCCAAAACCTCACTTAACATTCAGATTGGGTGCGAAAAGTATTTGGGCTATCAACCTCTCAAGGATTTAGAGATGAGGAGGTAGGAGTAGAGGAAAACCATAAGAAAATGTGAAGATGATTGTGGGTATAACAATCTCTAACTCTCAAGTGTTTATTCTAGGGTTTTCTCTCTAAAAAGCATTGCATACAATATGTGGGTAATGAGGGTATATGTAGTGTGATTAAAGACTTAGTAAAATAAATATGAAAAATTAGCCAAACATAATGTTTCACGATTATTTCACAGGAAGACCTTACCCGCAAGACACTCGCGAAAACTCTAGGCTGTTATGACTCTTCACATTCCAGTCATGTGCTTTACATATGGCTACTTCGTGGGTTAGCTTCTCGTGAGTTTTTCATGAAATCTACTTGTTCTTCATTTTAAGCTTAAGTCTTCACATTCTCTCACACTCATCCCTTACAATTAAAACCCCACATGAATACAGGGAAAAATAATTGAATAAAATTACAATCAAATTTGGCATAGAATTAAAGTCAATACAAAATAGTTGTAAATAACAACTTTACATACTCTAACTTAACTAAGTGCGGAATAAGAGTAAAACACGCATTATAAACTAGTAACACTACTCTAAGCCATATGCAACCACAATGAGTAATAAAAGTAACGCTTAAAGAGTAGGGAAGAGAGATGCAAACATAAGATAACACCGAGGCGTGTTATCGAAGAGAAATAGAAGTACTTAGTGAAAAACCTATCTGTGACCCTTTAAGTCGAAATCAATCCACTAGTGAATAAGTTGGAGTACATGAATATCAAAAAGACCCTTCAAGCCTAATCTACCCAATGTCTTGAGCCCTTCAAGCTCCAGCTACTAACGGACTTTTCAGAGTCTTGTCTTCACTAGCTTTCGGGATCCTAAAATTTCACCCGATTGCATCCGCCACTAAATAGCTTCTTCCAATGCTTCCCAAAGGCACCAAAACTTCTCTTAACACTCAGAATGGGTGAGGTAAGTGTTTGGGCTAAGAACCTCTCAAGGATGTATAGATCAAAAGGTAGGAATAAAGAAAAATCAAGAGAATTTGTGTAGATGATTGTGGGTATGACAATCTCAACTCTCAAGTGTTTTGCTAGGGTTTTCTCTTTGAAATGACTCCTTACAATTTCATAGGTAATGAGAGTATATATAGTGTGTACAAAGAATTTAGAAAAACACTTTTCATTTCTGTAAAACAGAGGGTTTTGTAGGTACCTCGCGAGATGGTCTTTCTTGCGAAGTGCTCGTGAAATGACAAGCTAACATGGCTCTTCAGCTTCTAGTCATGTACTTCACACATGGCCTTTTTGGGGGTTACTTTACTCTCGAGCTTCTCACAAGTTAGTCATGAAACTATACTAATCTTCATTGCACGCTTGATTTTTCACCAATCTCTTACATTCATCCCTTACAATTAAACCCATACAAATACAGGGAAATGATTGACTGAATTACAACCAAATCTGGCACGGAATTAAAGCCAACAAAGGCTAGTTCGAAATCACAACTTTACACTTTCAAACATAGAACTACCATGTAATAATTTCATGACACTTAATAATTCCAGTGTGATTCGTTTTAAAGGACATTTAACTTGTCATGGATTGCCTTATGCAGCTAGCATTTTTGCTAATGTTGATGATTTGGCAATTGCCAACATCACAGATAGAAAAAGAATGGAAGAAAAAGACTCATACCCTCATATTTCTGGTTCTCTCTCTAATTTTCTATTTCAATTCCTGACATTTGGGTTTGTGTATGTTTAAAAGAGAGAGCGTTTAAGGTAGAACAAATAATTTTTTTTTAATTCTTTCCCAGTGAGTGTTGGTAGCACTTGCCACATTATAAAATTCCGCTGAAGGTAGCAAAATTAGTCAAAAATCAAAATACCTCACAAAGAAAAGTAACAAACCACAATAGAGGTGAATGCCATATTAAGCAAACCAAAAGAGAGACATGGATGATGTAAATTGCTTAATAAAGAATTCTTGAATAACAATTAGAGCTAATATTCGCTACATCGATCAAAAAAGTTTTATTATTAAAAATGTAAATCCATTGAAATATATATATATATATATATTCACTTTAGATGAAATTCTTGTGAGATAACACTTAAGACATGTCATCTAGAGATTTTCGTTGTGGATGCAGTGTTGTAGACTACTAATGTTTCTGTTGCGATAAGCTAGGACACAAGCAGGAAAGCTGTGTTCTGAAAGTAAAGGAACCAAATAGGGAAGACGTGGCTGGAGTGTCATTGGAAACTAACGAAGTTAGTGGAGGAGTCCAGCCCGATTCAAACTACGGGCCTTGGATGGTTGTTATGAGGAAGAAAAAGACTTTGGGTAGGACGGGAAAGGCTAGTGGGCCAGCTAAGGTTTCTACCCCTACCCAGGCTGAAATTAAGGGCAATTTGGACCTTCCACAATCTTCAATACACGTGGAAGCAAGTGAGGATCTCACTAAATAAACTCAGAGGGATTCGGCTGATTCTAATCGTGAGACAGCACGTGTTGTGGCAGCCCAAAACACGCAGAGAGACCTTGAGATGCGGAAAGATTGCGTGATGGAGGAGTGATTTGGAAACTCAAGTGCTAGTTCTCAGCAGGATCCGAGGCACATCTCAGGGAACAAAAGGAAAGCTTTAGTGAACAACAAAGGTAAAGGGAGTGAGGGTTTGGGTATTAGAAATTCAAAAAACTCAAAAAACCACAAACGGGTTACTACCAGTGCCGAAGGAAAAACTGGTTTGTTGATTCTTTCAAGGGAGCTGGGGAGTGACAACCAAGTCGTAAATGGAGAGATTTTGGATAGGGCTAACTCCACTGCCAAGAACTGGGTGGGCGATTTGGTACAAGGGCAGAGTGGTGGCAATCCCAGAGGAGTTCATAGCCCAAATACGAGCGGCGCCGACGGAAACACCGGGATGGTTCGAGGAAGAACTGAAACAGGCGTGGAAAAATATTTTTCCAATAACACCAGAGAGTTTCAGTTTGGGGGACCTTCTGTTGGAGCACAAGGCATGGGCTCTCACACCCAACCCGTGGTGGAGTTTTCTCACGGATGTGCCGGGGATCTCGTTGGAAGCATCAGAGGAGCTGAGCAGGCAAGGGAGGCCATCCGTGATGCCCACTGGGACGAATCCGGCTGGATCATTCAAGAAAGGATGCTGGTGGATTTCAGGGGTATAGCGACGGCACACTTGGGAAATCACCCAACTCTGAAACTAATCCAGATTATGGCTCTGGTGAGGAGATGCGATGTGCTTCTGAATTGCAGAGAGGACATTCTAAACATTCTGGAATACATGATGATTTGGAAGCCAGACTGGATGGCATCCAAAGACCTATTGAGAAGAATGGGGTGGAGTATGGTGGAAGCGGCAGCAATGAATGCTAATCCATCGAAGATCAAGGTGCCGTTGGGTCAATTTGTTAAAATGAATGTGTTACTCCGTAATTGCAGAGAGGCTTTAAACCCGGATTTCAAAAGAAGGATTTTTGAAATGGCAATCAATCATCGACCTGCTATTTTAGTAGTGACTGAAACGAGAGTGGGCGGAGACAGAGCAGCAATAATTATTGATGGGCTGCATTTTGATGGGTTTGTTACAATAGAGACTATTGGCTATGCTGGAGTCTCTGGATTCTCTGGAAGCCAGAGGAAGTGGAGGTCATTCCTCTATCTCATACAGAACAGGAAGTACACGCTACGGTTAAGGTGCGTTCTTCCAATCTCACTTGGCTTATGACTGCTATTTATGCTAGTCCTAAGTTAGCTGAAAGAAGAATTTTATGGGAAAATTTAAAAACTGTTGCACATCTTCATAATTTACCTTGGCTTATGTTGGGAGATTTTAACGAAGTGTTGTGTGGTGAGGACAAATTTGGTGGTAATCATGTTAATCTGAACAGAGCCTTAGATTTTAAGGATTGTTTAGATGAATGTAATATGTTGGATTTGGGTTTCGCGGGTTCGAAGTACACGTGGACAAACTGTAAGCCCATTTCAAGTCTAATATTAGAGAGATTTGATCGGTGTTTTGCTAATCCGATGTGGCCTATTCTTTTCCTAGAAGCCTTAGCAACCCATCTCCCAAGGACTTTTTCGGACCACTGTCCTGTCTTAATTGAGCTATGGAGAGCTAGTGCCAACCAGCAGAATAAACCCTTTCGTTTCCAAACCATGTGGCTTTTGTATCATGAATTTCCAAGGGTTGTCCAGCAAGCTTGGTTTGAAGATAGAGCCTTGCAGGAAGCAACTTCAGATTTTGTGGTTAGAGCTAGGAAATGGAATTGTGAGGTTTTTGGTAACTTGTTCGCCAGGAAAAGGAGGATATTAGCTAGAATTCATGGTGTCCAAAAAGCGCTAGCTAATAATCCTAATGATTTTCTTTTGAGAATAGCAGCTGATTTCAGATTACTCTTTAATTCTCATGCAAGAAGAAGAGTACTGGGCACTCAAATCTAGATTAAATACGGCCACCTTGGGAGACCAGAATACGACCTTCTTCCATGTCTCTACGTTGGTCAGGAGGCATAGGAATAAAATTAGATATATTAAGGATGTTGAGGGTAATTGGCTGATGGATGAGATGAGAATTAAGAACTACATCAGAAATGGTTTTAAAAATTTGTATATGACTGAATTTAATATGGCCTCTATAAATTTGGATGTCTCAAAATTTTCTTGTTGTTTTCTAGAAGAGGAGGATATACTGAGAATTGATGGAGATGTGACAGAAGAGGAGATTAGAGCTGGTTTTGGGTCCTTAAGCCTTTTAAGGCTCCAGGGCCAAATGGTCTACATACAAGTTTTTATCAACATTTTTGGATGGAGGTAAAAAATTCGGTTTGCAAGGAGGTTAAGGGTGTTTTTGAGGGAGGCTGTGTGCCAAGCTACCTTAATGAGACGTTGATTTCCTTGATTCCTAAATGCCAAAGCCCAGAATCCTTGAGCAATTATAGACCCATTAGCTTATGCAACTCGGTCTATAAAATTATTTCGAAGATTTTGGTGGCTCGAATTAGACCGCTGCTTAGTAGTCTAATTTCGCCGGTCCAAACTGCCTTTGTTCTGAATAGAAGAGGTATTGATAATGTCCTGATTGCACAAGAATTGTTCCATACCTTGGATAAAAAGAAAGGAAATGCAGGCTTTATGGCTGTGAAGTTGGATCTGGAAAAGGCCTATGACAGATTCGAGTATCTCTATTTTGGTCAATTTTCCCCCAAAAATTTCCAAGATTATCATGAGCTGTGTTACATCCACGAGTATCTCTATTTTGGTCAATGGGTGTGCCTTAGAAAAATTTGAGCCGACTAGGGGCATTAGGCAAGGGGATCTTTTGTCTCCGTATATTTTTATTCTGTGTATGGAATATTTGGGACATCTCATTGAGCAGAAGTTTGTAAGTGGAGGGTGGACACCTTTGAAAGCTTCAAGGAACAATGTAAGTTTTTCTCATCTCCTCTTTGCGGATGACATCATTCTTTTTAGCAAGGCTGATGCTAATGGATGTGAGGCAATTTCTGATGTACTTGACAAGTTTTGTAGAGAGTTTGGCCAAAAGATTAGCCATGACAAGTCTAGAATTTATTTTTCTTCAAATGTTAGTGATGAGTTGAAGGAGGAAATAAGTGAAAGATTGGGTGTTAGGGAGACTAATATCATAGGAAAATACCTCGGATTTCCTCTTAAACACCGAGGGGCCCCTAGAAATCCATACAAGTTTGTTGTAGAGAGGGTTATGAGTAAACTAGCTGGATGGAAAGCGAAATTTCTCTCCTTTGCTGGCCGTGCTGTATTAATAAAATCAGTCATGTCAGCTGTCCCAAATTACATAATGCAAGGGGCTGCTCTTCCAGTTCATGTTTGTGAGAAGCTGGATAAGATTAACCGGGATTTTTTATGGGGGTCAACAGATGAGAAAAGAAAAATGCACATGGTGGGGTGGAACAAGATTGTAAAATCTAAAGGAGGATTGGGAATTCAAGAGGCAAGAGCTAAGAACATAGCTTTGTTATCCAAGTTGAATTAGAAGATGTATCATGAAAAAGAGGCATTATGGGCGAGGGTAATTTTGAATAAATATTGTTCCCATTCAAGAATTAGTTCTAGAGATCCTGAAAAACTCCCATCGTCTCCTAATTGGAAAGCCATTAGCTTGGGTTTTCCTATCTTCCAAAAAGGAATTTCTTAGGGGATTGGAAATGGATTTGGGGTAAAGATGTGGCTGGACAACTGGATAAATGGTGCTTCTCTTAGAGGTATGGTTGAAGGACCTCTTAGGCAAGGAGAACAAAATCTGACAATTGCTGAGCTATATTGTGGCCAAAATTGGAAATGGGAGCTGATGTCCTTTGATCTCCCTTAGCCCATTAAAGAGAAGATTAAAGCAGTCCTAATTCAACTTCATGGAAGTGGGAGAGATATTTTGATGTGGAAATTCTCAAATAGTGGAGATTTCACTACCAGGTCTGCTTACCATTTGGCAAAGCAAGGGGAGGAACCTGTCATGCAATTCCATGGACAATGGATTTGGAAATTATACATTTTACCGAGAATTTCAAATTTTCTCTGGTTGTGTTTGAATGGGAGTGCTCTAGTGAAGGATGTTCTTGCAGCAAGAGGCATCAATTGTGACAAGGTATGTCCTTTGTGTAGAGACCAAGATGAAACTATTGTCCATATCCTCCGTGATTGTGTATATGCTCGTGATGTGTGGAGGAAAGTGGAGGTTCCCCCATCCCTTGTCAATTCCTTTTCCTCTAATTTTGATGATTGGCTGAAACATAACTGTTTGAGTGTTGTCAGACACAAAGGGTCCACTCCTTGGTGCTTTATTCTTCCTTTTACTGTTTGAAATTTGTGGAAAGATAGGAATAAAGTTGTTTTTGAAAACTCTATTCCAAATACTAAGCTGGATAAGGTGTGTCTTGGTCAAGCTGTGAAGTATTTTTACTGTGTAAGTAAAGCTAAACATGTTACTAACAGGGCTGTTAATCCTATTAAATGGCATAAACCCAGTCCAGGTAGGCACAAGCTCAACACAGATGGAGCCTCACTTGGAAAACCAGGTAAAGCTAGGGGTGGAGGATTAATTAGAAATATTGATGGGGTGTGGCTTAGAGGGTACTCAAGATCAATTGAGTTCACTACAAGTGTTATGGCTGAATTGTGGTCCTTGAGGGATTGGCTATCTCTTACCATTCAGTTGGGAATTAGAAACTTGGAAGTGGAGCTTGATGCCAAGGTAATTGTGGAGATGTTAAAGAATGCTGACAGCTCTAACAAAACCTTTTCTTCATTGCTCCTCGACTGCAAATCACTCATGGCAAGTCTCACACAGGTTCGGGTAGCTCATGTGTTTAGAGAGGCGAACAGGTGTGCGGACTTTTTGGCAAAGAATGGGTGCTACTTAAGGGAGGATTTTGATGTTTCCCCCTCTAATGAATTAGATAATCTACTTGTATTTGATAGGAATGGGATGTACTGTTATAGGCAGGTAGCCTCAACTTTGGCCTTTGTGGCCAATTTGTAATTTCTTTGTTGTTGTTTAATATCATGCCAATTAACCAAAAATAAAAAAGAAGACACCAAGTGGGGCATGTTCAATTTATTGCACTACCACGTCCCAAAGACCCAAGGTCAATCTTTTAGTCAATTGTGAAAAAAAAAACAATAAATAAATAAATTTTTTAGTCTGTTATTTATATATTAAAATAATTACTCAGTTAGCAAATTGCATATATATATATATATATATATATATATATATAAGATTTTTATTGGCTTTTATTTTATTTTATTTTTTTGAGATGGTATAAACAGAAGATATAGGGAATGGGGAAGGAGGGAGTGGGGAGACAAAACTTACAATCCTAGTGCTTACAAAAAAGTTTAACCTTTATAAGTAGGCTTTTAAATGTTATTTTGTTTTGTTATTTCACAATATTTCATTTAATTATTTTTGATTATTTTTAGACTGTGTAGTCCCTAAGGAAAAAAAAAAAAAAGCACTATGAAATATGTATAGTATGCATTCAAAAAGTTTAAAGTAAAATATATATATATATATATATATATATATATATATATATATATATAATGGGTAAGGATTTGCTGCAAGCTAAGTTGCAGTAAATTCAACACCTTGCCTTTTCCTAGACAAGTGTTGTTCTCATATATTAACATGTCATAATTTTGCAGGATTTACTACAACTTAGTCTGCAATAAATTCTTACCCTTTTTTAATATGCTTAATTCCTATAAATAAAAAGCTCTAATTTTAATTCTTTAAAATTGGAAATATTAGTAATCTTTTAACATTTATCCATTGAAGAATTCATACAGCTACCAAACACTCCACGGTGTCAATCAAAGAAGGGAGTGTTACTTTATCCTTTTCAATTAAATTCATGCATGACCATGATATTTAATTTTTAGTACAAAAATAATCTTAATTAGTTAGTTTGCATTTTTACATAAGGCAAGAAAAATAAATTTTAAATTAAATATTTTATGATATAAAAAAATTTAAAAAAAAATTTATATGAAAAAAAAGTCTTTAAAGTTGTCATCTTAAGCTTGTCATGTGATTAAAGAATTTAAAAAGCTTTTAGTCAACAACACAAAGAGCATGCAACAAGCACAAAAAAAAATTCACAACAATTAAATTAGCAAGTTTTTACTGGTTGTTATTTGAACCTATAACTGATATTAATTTTCTATCTACAACATAACAAGGCGGAAACTACATTTCTGTCCCTACATTTTTATGCGATTCTCACTTTGGTTCATAGATTTTATTTTTACCGCTTTTAGTCCCTATTTTGAAAAACACTTCTTGATTTGGTCCATGCCGTTACATTAGAGACGAAAAACGCACACGTGGCAAATGATAGAATAAAAAATATTAAAATAATGTTCATGTGTCACTGCAAGCTCCATGTAGCTTTCCCGCCCTTAGTTAGTCCCATTCTTACCTGTAGAAGGTCACGTGACCCTTACGTGACTTCATAATCATCTGCCCATTGAAACACCTAGATCAGCATCTCGCCAAATTTAGAAATCCCTAACACCCAAATTAAGCTCCTCACCACAAACTCAAATCCTCGCCACGAACTCAGCTCCTCGCTCACAACATAGCCCAAAAATATCTTCAACTCAACTACTCTCATGGAATAAAGCTCGATGTCATCCAGTGGAAGCTTTAGGAAAAGGGGCCCAACCCAATGCTTCTGCTCTAAGAAACCCGTTTTGGTCGTTTCGTGGACACCTGAGAACCCTGAAGAAGGTTTTACGGGTGTCCAAATTTCTAGGTAAGTTAGTATCTATCTCTTTAACTCTAACTTTAACTCTGCATCTGGCTTTCTCTTTCTTGGTCATAGACCTAGTTTTCATATCAAGACTATTCTTGTTGCACATCTTTTTTCCAATCATACATGATCTCTCTTTCTAAAGTTTTTAAATTTCTATTGAGTTTCTAGGTGGGAGTGAAGTTTAGGTGAGAAAAAAAAAGAGTGATAAAGAGGAACTTTTTGTGGGGAGAGAAAGGAGTTGACCCACTGTGAAGAGAGAGACAGAGAGAGGTGTTTGGGCTTCTTTGACTGTAAAGATGTGATTTTTATGGAACATGTATAGGATTCTGTTATTGGGTTTTTCTTTTATAGCTATTTTCTTTAGTGGGTCTTTTTTAGTTTCAAGGATTTTAGTATTTTGCTAATACAAGTGTTGGACTGGCTATGACCAGATTTTGCTAATACAATTTATTGTTGTTTTTCATGATTTTGGTTGAAGATATAATGGGTTTTATCTGGCTCTTGGGTGTCAGGTTGGACACAAGTGTAAATTTTTTCAGTGGTGTGATGATGAAATCTGTGTTGATATCGAAGCAGAGGCAATAGATTTTAACCCTTGAAGCTGACATTGCAGGCTACAGGAAGAGAGAGAATAGGCTACTCATTTTCCTGGGGCTATCTTTGGTGATAAGTGGATGCTACTCTACTTGATGCTTCTTTTGGTTTGCTAAATAGGTGGGGGGAAAATGGGTCATTAGGTGGGTAGGTATTAGTGGAAAAATGCCATAATTTTGGTGTATGTTGGTAGGTTTTGGCAGAATTTTTGTGTTGGTATGTGTTGGCCTGAATTTGTGTTGGTATGTATTAATGGGAAAAGACCTGAATTTTGGTGTAATTCTCTCTATAATCCGAGACTTTAGCAATAAAACATCACTTTTTAATTAATCTATGACTTGTATACCAATTTATTACATTCTTGTGAAGTGTTTATGCCTTATGTGCACTCAATATTACTCTGCATACAAGCTAAAAACCAAATAAACATAGTCATATCTGAACCCAAAAGCTTACATAGTATATGTGTCCACTGATTACCTTTTTTCTATTTTATGAATAAGAGAAATTCTATTAATAACACAACCAATTTTATATGAGTATATCAAAATGCCAATTGTCTAGGCAGTTACATAAACATATAAAGAGTGCTTTCAACATATAGCACACCAAAAAAAAAAAAAAGTCCTGCTTCAGCTTGCTATGTTCCAGCAGATCTCATTGCTACCATATACCTTACTACATCCCAGTTGCATTCAAGGTCTCAGTGGTGACTGCATTTCTCTTCCTCTGTCTTTTTGGTCTTGGATTGAACTGGTTATCATTAGGGGGGATGGTGGAGGTACACTTGTGGTCACATCATCATTAGAGCTTGGTTGTGCCCTATGTACCGTTGGCTGAGCATTGGAGCTTGGTTGTGCATTACCTATGGCTGGACTGTTTGCATGACCATCCTTGGCTGTCTGCAAGCACAAACACAATAACAATTAATAATCTGCTAACTGAAAAACAAAACAACACAAATATCTAAGTCAAAGTAGTATATTTACCCTCCTAGTGGTCCTGCTGACTTGGGATGCACTCCCAAGCAAGGAGGAGTTCCCTCATACTTCTCCCGTGCAACTCCTCCGATTATGTCATAATTTCCCACATAACTTGCATTGTTTTAAGATGCTTAGACCTATTTTTACTATGACTTCTATGTTCACTAGGCTCTAGTGTCGTCTTCTTCTTAGGCCTACTAGGAGGTCTTTTCTTGATAAGGGCAGCACAGGTGGCAGCCCACTAGGTCCCCACGTATTTTGGCCATCAATAGGCTCTATAATGGGGTTATAGCAATCAATGTAGGTGGTCCTTTTGTAGCAAGTATTGACGTAATTTTTAGCATCTTCCCTGTTGAAAAAGATACAAGAAATGGCATAGCAACATGGTATGCCAATTATGTCCCACTTCCTACTGGTACACTTCTTCTCTTCCAAGTCCACAGTGAAACTCTCCAGCCCATTCTTCACTTTATACTTGGTACGACCAGCCAAACATGCTAGCCATTTGCTGCATGCCAACTTCTCCTTGTACAATCTCTTCCTTATCTTAGGACACAACTCAAATTCCACTTTTATAATCATTTGCCTATTTGCTTGAAATCTAGTCATCGGATATCGCCTAATACACTTAAGCTACAAGCACATAGAGAGAAAGGGAGAATTAATCATTCATGAATCACATAGGTCTATGGATCATAATGCACACTTATGCATACTAAGTGATGACTACCCTTAGTAGATTGCCTACCACAGTGATTATAGGTTTGCTCTTGAACTTAACTATCCTGCTGTTGAAGTTTTCACATATGTTCAGGACTGTGTCACCCTAGCCATCACTTTTGAACATGTGCCTAGCCTAGATAGTTGTTGAGTAAGACTGCAGCCATTTGAATGCATCTTCATCTACCTCATTTGGCTCATTCATTACCTTCTTATGTGCTTGCTGATATGTAGCATTGGTTGCTTTCCAAAAAAGGTCTCTAATAAGGACACTAGGATGATTCTTCCTCAAGTTATTGTATAAATGTCTGCAGCAGATCCTGTGCTTGTACTATGACCAATTGTCAACAAAGGTGTTCACCAACCCCTACAAAGCACAATCATTTAATTCAGCAAGCAATGAAGCTACCATTAACCATAATTAATTTAGCAAGTAATAAATTAAGAACACCTATCAACCACAATTAATTCAACAAGCAATAAAGCTACCATCAGACCTTCTGTTAATCAGATATGAACACCTATATGTTGCAATCTCTTATGTCAGCAAGCAATAAATTAAGAAACCAGGTCCAAGAGTCTTTGGTTTCAGCTTCGACTACTGCATATACAAAAGGGAAGTATTCATCGTTGGGATCTCTACCAATAGCGCACATCAGCCAACCAACTGTCTTGGTCTTCAGATGGCATGCTCTAAACCAATGATTGGTCTGCACCCTGCCAAGAAGCCCTTCTTGCAACCATCTAGGTAAATGTAGATTCTTAAAAAATATTGCAGCCCAGTTGCCAAGGCATGCTCATTTGCCAAATCACCATCATTATAAGTATGCACCTTGATCAATACTGTGCTCCCAGGACTACACCTTCTCAACTCATCACAGTACTCCCACAGCTGGTTGAACTGTGCAGTGTGGGCCCCATCAACAGCATCTTGAGCTTTCTCTCTAACCCTACTTGTCTTGCCTGCACTTATGTCAACCACATACTTCTCATGCGCAACATCCTAAATGTCCTTGAGTTTTATGTCAGGCTATCTTCTAACCCTCTTTACTAACTTTTCCCAATGTGTGATGCTTTGCACCTTGGTTTTTTATGACTTTTGTTGCACGTGTGTTCCATGTTCAGTGCTTTCAATCTAAAACTCTTCTCCCTTTGCACATTTGCAAGGTAGGCAACAAATTTGCACCTAGGCTAGCATCGGGCTCTCACTCTCACCAAGTCATTTTTCACAAATTTTATACCCCACCCACCATGGACTGCATAATTAGTTATAATTAGTTAGGTGAGATGTACAGCATATCCTTCTCAAACCTAAGGTGCTCAGCTTTGGCTACTAGCCTAAAGATTAGGTATCTACTCCTCCTAATAGAATTGTCAACCTCAGCAATAGGGATGTCATCATCACTTGAATCATCACGATGCTCACTGCTTGATGATGAATTGTCAAGGCTAAGTAGCTCTTCACTCTCATAGTCAGAATTCATGACACCACCACCCATTTATCCTGGTTCAACCTTATCATCTTCTGCTTGATTGTCCCAACTATCAGTATTATCTTCACCAATGTTCATTGGTTGCATTTCTGGTTCTTCTTCTAAGTCACTCCCCTCAGCCTCACTACTCTCCTCAACTTGGTCATCAACAACTGGTGCTTTGCCAACCCTCCTAGCACAAACCTGCTTAGCATCTACCTCATGTGGCTCACCATGGTCAACATTAATAATTTTAGCATTATCATGGCCTCCAAATTGTGAAAAATCAGGTCTGTACTCTTTATCATCATTATCATTATCATTTTCATATTCAACATACTCATAATAGTGATCACTCTGAAGCTCATTGTCACTGTTAACACAATAAACCATATCTTCATTTTGTTGATCACCAACAAAAACCTCTAAGACCTTAGCATCTACACCTTCTGGTCCTGTGAGAGCTCGGGAAAATTGCCTCTCAGAAAAGAGAAATTTTTGGAGTGCTTTTTAAGGCACCTCTTTTTTTGAGTAAATAATGTGAAGTCACCACTTTTTTTTTTCTACAAAAAAAAAAAAAAAAAAAAAAAACTAAATATATGACTAAATTATTCTCTTTATTGATTGAATAAAAAAAGTACACAAGTGGAAAATTGAAAAATTACATGGCTTTGGGTCTTAGTTACAAACTACCAAATAATTACAATGATTTTTGTGTCCTAGTTACATTCTAGCCAAAATAAAGCAAAGACTAGGCTAGATCTACTTAACCAAAGACCTAAATTCGGAGGCTAGGTTACGGAATGGGAAGATGTTAGGCACCCATTTAGCCCAGACAGAGTCTGGTCTTCTAGACTTTTGTGACTAATGTATCATTTTATGTATGTCATAAATGATATGTTGAACATGTGAACTAAATCACATTAATTTATTTATGAATGAAGTCTCTTCTTTTGTTTAAAAATTCTGATCTGTTTTGATTGGTAAAAAAATGGATTTAGATTTGTCAAAATATCAGATCTGTTTAATAGTATTTAAAAAAAGTGGTTTTTGGAGATAAAAATTTAGATCTATTTTGTGATGATAAAAAAAATATGGTTTTTAATGACAAAAAAAATCAGATCTGTTTTGTCTATGTTTAAAAAAGGATGAAAAAGAGTTTTTAAGAAGAGAGTTTCACTTATAATATGAATTTATGCAATCATGAATTAAAGCAAACACAAACACAATAATACATGATCTCTTTCTCTATTTCAACGACTTGTATGTATTAAAAAAAAATCAGATTTGTATCTTAAGAGAGATACAAATCAGTTTTGATTTGAGAAAAATTTAGATCTGCATCTCATAAAGATGCAAATCTCTTTTTTTTCTTTTTTTTTTGAGAAAAATTATCTACATCTAGAAAAGATGCAGATTTGTTTTTATATTGAGAAAAATTCAAATCTACATCTAAAAAAGATACAAATTTATTTTTTTATTGAGAAAAATTTAGATCTACATCTTTTTATTGAGAAAAATTTAGATCTATATCTAGAAAAGATGATCTGTTTTTTATATTGAGAAAAATTCAGATTTACATCTAGAAAAGAGGCAAATTTGTTTTTATATTGAGAAAAATTCAGATTTACATCTAGAAAAGATATAGATTTGTTTTTATATTGAGAAAAATTAAAATCTGCATCTAGAAAAGATGCAGATCTATTTTATTTTAATAAAAAGAATTATTTACATGTAAATTATTGACATTCAAGAAAGAGATTATAACAATCACATAAAAAAAAATAACAACAACAATCAACAATTCATATTATGACTATTTGAAAAAGAAAGAGATATAACATGCATTCATCACATCTTAAAAAAAAGGGTTAAGAAATAACCTCTTGTATGAGCACTCTTTGTTCTTGAGATGATGTTTTAGGGTTCTAAGAAAGTTGTTCAATTTTCTTTGAAACCTAAAAACTCTAATTGAAGTAGCAACACTCAGAGAAGGGATCAGAAAATATGGGCAATTTGAGAGCCTAAAATGTATGCCTCCCATAGCGTAAAAAAAAGGTGTTGAATTATGAGATTCAGATTCTATTTATAGAGGTAAAAAATCCTTAAAAAAATAGGTACGAACAATTAGGGTTTGAATCCGGACTCATCCATTTGTGAAAAGGTTGAAAAGGGTGTGCTTTATTGTCACCTGAAAGCCGTTGGGCCAAAACCCAACTAAGGAAGATTCAACACTTTTAGAGTTTCGTCCGGCACTCCAAAAGTGCCGAATTGGCTCTTGGAGTCTGAACATGCTTTCGTGTTTGGGTGCCAACTGGACTTTCTTTTTGGGGTTTTTTTGCCGGTCCTTGTACCTAGACACGTTTTCATCCTCCGTCTATCATTTTTTATCTCTTTTTTGGATAGTTCAGGTTTTTTAAGAACAATTATCTTGTGGATAAATCCCTTAAAATAAATCTTGATAACGGATAGATTATCCACAATTTTATTGTTATCCAATCATCCATTTTATTCCTATGCATGCATCTCTATCTTAAACACTAATTATCAACCAATTACAAAATTATTTAATTAATTTTAATTGTTTGACCAATCAAAATTAATTTAAATTAATCGTATATGGTCGACTCCTCTTAGACACAATGCATATGGACCGTGCAAACTTGATCATGTGATATCTTTCGATTCGATGGTCCGATTTAGAAACAAGAAACATCGTTGCGACCATTAGAATCTCAAGATCATTTTCATGATATGTAATGAATGACATGATGCATGTAATGAAAAGACAAATTGGTGCATGTAATGCAAGAACAAATTGATGCATGTGATGCAATTATGATTTTTGGGGTACATGGATGGTCATTCGAGTCATTCTCCTTGATTAAATCATGGGTGCAAAATTGATTGTCTACAAGTTCACTACCAAGTTGTCTAGCAGCTAAGGGCTCAAAATCCTCCACTGGTAACTCAAGTGGTTCATGCATTGGATGCTCCACAAAGACATGAATCTTCCCATATCCCTTCACCAAGTCAGTCATGAACGTAGCATCATCATCATCAACCACCTGATGGAAATTTGCCTACTCTAAGTTCACACCAGGCATTTTAAACCATAACTTATCCATTGTAGTGTACCCAAACTCCCTACAGATACTCTCAATCTCTACTTTTTACCACTTATCTGGGTCACAACTATCCAC